>NC_134875.1:22951795-23307628 GCF_049852395.1 Peromyscus maniculatus bairdii | reverse complement strand
CTAAAGATCATTTGTTCTCACTGTACCTTTGAAAGGAAAGTCATTTGCCTGGTAATAGAAAAATGAAGCATCATCAATCTGCCTCCTTCCATAGTACCTCGATGCCCAGAGATGTACCTCTCCCATGTAGAGTAGATGACAATGTGCCAATTTAGGATGAGGCTTGGCATCTGTACATGCACAACAGTGGCTCTAATGGAAAAGCATTTTCTACAACCTTTCTGTTTAAAGGAATATTGTCCTTGAGCATTCCTGGCCCTTCTCCATAGGAGAATATTTTCTATGTCTCTGGCACTTGGCCTCCCTGATGCTCAGCATATATCCATATATAGTTGCTAGTGGGCCATTTTCATAGATGTGTGCCACGAACTCAGAGACTGCAAAAGAAAGGTCATTTCTTTCCAAAAGTATTAGAAAAAGTACAGGATATACAGCTTATAATCACTCAAGGGAACATGAAGGAAATTCTGTGCAGATTCTGAGAGCATCCTCTCTACAACTTGTAACTGAAAACTAACAGCATTCTGGAAGGATGCCCCAAGGTAGCAGGAATAGAGAAGAGTTCAATTCTGGAAAAGAGCTTTCTCCTTAAACACCAAATGATTGCAAAGGTCAGTCACAAAGAAATTACTAGAAAGACTTTGATTAGAACCATATAAGCAGATGGAGCCCTCTCTTGTCAGTAAATCATGAGAATGAATGTACCTGAATTGTCACACATTCAAATGCACCTGGGTTCCTCCAGGGCTTATCTTCAATGGAAAAAAAGAGGAATCTCCTTGCCTAGTCAGAAAAAAAGGGGGGGGGGAGTAAAAGAGAGAGACAGAGATATAAAGACAGACAGAGACAGAGACAGACAGAAAGACAGAAGCACATGGGGGAAGCTTGATAACAAAATATAAACACACTGGTCTAGAACAATATTTTTTTGACCTTCATGAAAAACTGATAAATCTCAGCTAGCTACTGAAATAAAAATCAAAGATAATCTGCTTTCAGTGTCTAGGGTTTTTTTTCAGCTATTATTTGAAATAAATTCCTTCTAGTGATTTTTATGCATAGATCATTTTGGCCTTTGTTTCTTTAGGCGATACAACATAGTCAAAAGCTGAAAGAAAGACACAGAAGGTATTTCAACTACGCATACTGTTCTGCTGGCTTCTAAGAAGCCAGACAAAGAAATATGTGTGGAATAAGGCAAGTGTGGAGCTTGTCAGTCAAACAAAGATTTTTTTTTTCAAATAAAAATCATTATAATCACAGAAGCCCACATTAGAACATAGGGACTATGCTAACAATATCAGGCAATCATTCCTACCTATGGGAAGTGTTCTGAGCTGTAAATATTAGTACAGACAAAAGACAACATTTTCCCGCATTCACCTTAACTGGAGCCCAAGTAGTCAATAGAGTAAGATATCCATGCAAACGCTTCAGTAGGGCATACTGATTTTGTAAATTGTTTGCTTGGTGACATTACAAATGCCAGCAAATATGGTTTATTTAATATACAAATAACAAAATTGAACACATTTCTTTCACTCACTTCCTATCAACCTATAGTTCATTTTCATCTACCAAAAATGACCATGGTATGAAATTGCCCATGATAGAACAGAAACTTTTAGAATGATACACAAAGGCTAAAAATTAGCAGTGTTAAACCATGTTCCTGCTTGATGATCATTCATGTTCCTGATTGCACGGGCTTAGAGTACTTTAGCAATTATCTAATTCACTCCTGCTGTTTCATGGGAAAAGATATCAAAGTCCAGAGGGACAGTTTCGCTTGACAAAGTCACCCAGGATGCTGTAGGAAAGGAAGTCAGAACCAGGCCAACTAGCTCTTAGCAGAAGGCTATCTCTTCATCTACCAACAATGCTTCTTCATGGGCTACATCAAGAAAGATTCATTTTTGGCATCTCTAAAAGCAAACATCACATTTCAGGAAGATTTTCTGTTTGGGGAAAATGTATAGTGTATGGCTGTATTGGTGTTCCCTAGGATTATTTTTATTTCTAGATTATCTTGCAAGAAATTTATTTACAAAAAATCTACACTGTAACCCATGTATTTAAACATGCATGTACTTTGCTGAGTCAATTGTCCTCATTATTTTGTATCTATTCTTAAAAAGATAGGGCCCCGTTTAATCCCAGCACTCGGGAGGCAGAAGCAGGTAGATCTCTGATGTGAAGGACAGCTTGGTCTACAAAGATATTTTCAAGACAGTCAGGGATACACAGAGAAAGCCTGTCTCAATCATGATGATGATGATGATGATGATGATGATGATGATGATGATGATAACAATAGAAATAGAGGCCAGGGCTGGCAAAAATGGCTTAGTCGAATAAAATAAAAAGATAGGGCTGGGGCTGGCAAAATGGTGTTTAGTCGGTAATGGTGCTTGCAGTAGAAGCCTGGAGATCTCAGTTTGATCCCCAGAATACACATAAAAGTGGAAGGAGAGAAACGAATTCAAAAAGTTGTCCTCTAACCTCCACATGTGTGCTGTGGCATGTGCCCCCCCCATATATAGACACACAAACACTCAATGATAGGTAGACAGACAGACAGACAGACAGACAGACAGACAGACAGACAGACAGACAGATAGATAGATAGATAGATAGATAGATAGATAGATAGATAGATAGATAAACAAATAAGATGTTTTTAAATTGAAGAAATACAGGGCTGCATTGGGTTTGCATTCATGATCCTCCTAACCTCACTTGCCAAGACCTGGGATCACAAGCATGTATTCCCCATGCCCTGCTCCCTACATTTTATTCTTTTCAAATGTTATCTCGGCTCCCACATTGGTCTTTGATAAGATACCAGCACATTTTCCACGTGCCATCTTCTTTAAAAGTTTCTTTTTTGGTAATTTCATAACTGAGTAGAATGTATTTAGATTATTTTAGCCCCTCCTCCTTCCCTCCAGCTGCCACCACCACTACAACATCTTTCAAACTCCATGCATTCTTGTTTGATGAGAACCAGAGAAGAACAGTGCAAGCATCTCAGCTCCAGTTTGCAGGACTTTTGGAAACCTCTTGTTTTTCATGTCTACAATGAGGGACGTGCCTACTGCTCAGTTGCTAGCTACTCTGAGGCTGGGCATTCCCACCTTCGCTTGATTTATTTGCACCACAACTTGATGGGGGAGAAAATTTGAAGGGGCAGAGGTGCTAAAGAGCAAGCCTGTTAGAGCACAGATGGGAAGCTGATACATACTCATAACTGAACAACATTCATTTTCAACATAAAACACATGCACACACAAGTACACACACTCACCAATACCCTCTCATATCACACACACACACACACACACACACACACACACATATGCACATGCACGTGCACACATGCACACAGTCACACATACACACACACACACACTCGTGCACACACACGCACAGACACACACACACACACACAGACACACACACACACACAGACACACACACACACACACACACACACACACACACACACACTAGCTTGAAAAGCAACTCCATGTCTTCTTCCACCAGTGTGAGCTCAAAGCATCTTGGTTTGGTTTTACGTGACCAGCTACTACTGCTGATTGTGTGTTGAAAATCAGTTCACTTTCCCCTTCTTTTGCCAATTTTCTGCAACTGCCAATGGCTTTTCTACTGGCCAAACATTCTACTAAATGTCCTCTTCAAGTTTCCCAACTGGAAGTTTGTTTGTTGTAAAATTAAGAGCTGTCTTAAGAACATAATATCATAAACCTTTTCAAATGCAAGAAAGTCACTGAGTTCAAAGGATCTCAGCAAATATGAGGAAGCAAAAGTCATTTCTATATACTACTAATGAAACACAATCAGAAGAAAGAAAGAAGAGACAAAGAAGATTCACTTGTAGTAATGTTTCTTTTTTCATTTCTACCAAAGACTAGCCAAAACAATCCACAGGCTTCAAAACCAAATTCACTTCTCTGTCCTTTCTACAGAGGCATAAGCAATGCTCTCTTCAATAAATAAAGAAATAAATAAATGTTAGAAGGTCATAGTCCTGGGAGATATTAGAAAGGTGTGGGTTCAACCATACCTCACCACATTGTGAGGTTGGAGTTTTGGAAAAGTTATTGAACTCATCAAATGTTGGGTCATTGTTAAGACTAAACCAAATAACATGTGAGAAGAATCTAACACATAGCAGGAATTAAACTGACACCATGGCTCTCCTGTAGATGGTTATTTAATTTTGGTGATGGAAAAAAATCCATCATCAAATACTAATGGACAACACAAATTGGACTTGGTGTATTTTTTTCTTTTGGAGGGGAGGGCACAAGGGTGAGAGGGTGGACCTGAGAGAAATGGAAATTGAGTGTGATTGGGGTGCATTGTATGAAATTCCCAAATAATCTAAAAAATATTATGTTGGAAAAAATGTCACCACATAAATTGTCTATAGTTTTACATATCTGTATCATGTATTTTCAACACAGGTCATACTGCCCACAAGGGGAAGAAAATTGGTTCACAGAGAGAGTAAAAAATAAAAATCTTAGATATTACAGTGGTGTATAGTCATCCACATCCAGTTCTATTCTCTGCCAATCTCATTCCTTGTTTATTTTACATATTATTTAGCAATAATCTTCCTTAGGTTGTTATCATAAAAATAAAGGTCATGAAACACTTGCCTGTATTGTCAGCTATGTTTAAAAGATGTATTTCTGGGTGTTTCTATCCTAATTCCCTATACTAACAATAACCCAATCCGCAGTTGTATCTACAACAAGGAACAGAGCAACCCATGAGGGTATTTTACATTGGGTATAATAATAGGATCTAAAAATATGACATTCTCTCCCTGTCTAAATAACAACAATATATTACATTTATTAAAGTTTATCTTCATAAATAACCCTTTATATAACTGTCTTACCATGCTCTAATTTAAAGCCTCTAGGGAGCATGTGAACTCCTAAATGAATGTAAGTCCAGAATGCATGTGTGTTGTTGACATGAGCCCCTCATTTCAAGGACCCCAATATCTTAGACTCATAGGTACTGGCAAAGCCTTCCCTGAGCTAGGCTCAGGGAAATGGCAAATTCTTCTCTCTTGGTCCAAGTGTGATAATAGTGTGTACTGGAAATATCCACTATAGCTTTCTCCATCAGGATATTTACAGCCTGAAGACTACTTCCCTACAGAGACCACCTTCCACCAAGTTAAGCTAAACCTGCCTCCTTGTTCAGCCGTATACCATAATCCCCACTTTCTTGTTCAGTTGCATACAATAACTCTGCCTCCATGTTCAAATGTAAAAAATAAATACACTAGTTCCAGGGTGCTATGGGTCCTCCATCAGGGCAAGCACAATCTACGTGATGCCAGCTTTTCTGTGTACATGTGTCTGTGTGTCTGTCATGTCTTCATTTCCTCACCACCCTCAGGCAGGGTTCCTGGACCCAACCCATGCAAGGACATGCCACAGCCTTTCATTCCATGTCACAAAGACAATATCTATATGGTACTTGCTTGTCTTTTTCAGTCAAGATTTGGTATAAAAAGTACCACGTCAAACCATTCTGGAAGGAGATGCAGATTAAATAGAAAATTCTTTCCTTCCATATTTACACTGCCATCAGCCCATAAAAATTCATTGACATTTTAAATGTGACACATTTCGTAGAAACCCATTCAGTGATTGTCTTAGCTGGGGTTTCTATTACTATGAAGAGATATTGTAACTGTGGAAACTCTTAAAAAAATATTTAATTGGGAGTGACTTACAGTTTCAGAGGTTTAGTCCATCATTATGGCAGGACATGGCGGTGTGCAGGCAGACATGGTGCTGGAGACGGAGCTCAGAATTCTACATCTTGATCCACAGGCAACAGGAAGTGAACTCTGTGCCACACTGGGCTTGAGCACATGAGACCTCAAAGCCCACCCCCACAGTGACACACTTTCTCCAACAAGGCCACAATGACTCCAATAAGACCACACATCCTAATAGTGCCACTCTCTCTCTATGGGCCAAGCATTCTAACACATGGATCTATGATGGTCATATGTATTCTAACCACCATAGTTGTCTCCAATGAATATGTTTGTGTCAAAATCTCCTATTATCAATGAGCCTTAGAACCAATACCAATATAGGATACAGATTATGGCCCTGTAGCTACCTAGAGCTATTCCATAAAGGAATGTCACAGACAGTTCATCTTTTTAAGTGTCATGGCTCTGATTAAAGTGGGAAAAGTTTTATGAATGGGCAGCCAACACACCACTGATAGCCACAGGCTCTGCTACATGTCAGCCATTATTCCTGTCATCCTGGAGACACATAGTAACTTCAACGTGAGATTTATTTGAGCTATCATTTATAGGCACCTGCCAATAATTTGTAGTCCTGGGGGACAACATGAACATAGAACTGAAATTCATGATCTTCCAACACACAATGCCAAGAGCCTGAATGCCTTCCTCATTTAACTGTTCTGTCTTTAAGATTTGTGTTGAAAAATAAAATGGTTTTCACCAATGTCTCTACCTCCAACCTTACACAAATACGGAATCTGAGCCTCTAAATGTGAACGGTAGGCATTCAAACATAATTAGCAAATCCCCAAATATCAATACATAGACTTCTTGTAAAATGTACATCATGATTGTAAATGAACTGAGAGTGGCCATTCTGAGCAGGAGTTCAAAAGCCACTAAGGGATCAATGTACAGCCAAGCACAAACAAATGCCCACAACCCATAAAGCCATGTTTCCAATTATGAAAAACAAGCAGCAGGCCTGTTGAACAGCATTTTGGAATCTAGACAAGTCTCACAGCTTCCACTCCATCGCTAGCCATAACACCATCCTTTGCTGAGAATTTTTATGACTGCCATCTTCACGGTTCTACAAGCCTTCCATCCTTTTATAGATGGAAGTCTTGTTTTACAAAACTCAGACTTAATTACTTCTCATTTTCTTAAGGAATCCTGGTACAACTATTCATGTAAATTTGACGGAAAGAGCAAAGGCAGTCTGCCACAGCCCAGTGCTACAGCATCACAAAGGTTATCCATCCAGCTCTAGGTTTTGTATCTATCAAAGAGGCACTAGGGCAAGCAGCTATTCTTCAGTGTCTTTCCTTCTGAGACTGACATAATAATTCCCGCCCTCCTATTCCTGCAGAATAGAAAAAGCACAAATACATTTTAAAGTGCATAAACCATTATTATGTGTGATTTACTACAAGATCTATGAATCTGGAAACAAAGGATAATGAATTTGTAGTCTCTTTCAATCTATGCTACCATACAATAAATAAAAGTAACTTGAATAGGCACAGGCAACTTCCTTTTGAGAAACTGCAACATGACTGCTTCTTTTAAAATACAGAAAATCACCACAACCTCTACCTTCAAATACTCATTATGGGGAAGAAAGGAGTACATTCCTTAGGAATCTTTACCATTCACTCCGGACTCATGGGAGTAAAATTAACAGTCAGAATTATTACAACATTACTGAACAGATTTGCATACCATCCGCCCTCCCTTCTGTACCCTTTCACTTCCGGCAACTGAGAACAACCACTCAATCTCCCTAGACTTTTTTTATCACTTTTAAAATGCTAGGGGAAATAAACAGTCATCTTTAAATTTCCCATGATTAGATGAAGAAATCCCATGCTTAATGTACTATGCTCTCCCATTCAAGTTTATTTGAAGTATGTGGTATAATATCCATGTAAAAAAGACTAACCTCTGCAGCCAGTTATCTTCAAACATTCTCAGCCAGTAGTCTGTGAAATGAATCCATACCCAAAAGATCTTCATTTATCAGGACCAAAGGCTCTCTGGGATGCACAATGGTTGTAAGAACTACCATTGTTGAGGTCCTACCATGTCCTATATGTTAACCATCATATCTACACTTAATTTTTTTTTCTTCAAGAAGATATTATGCTTGTTTTAAGATTAAGCAATTAAAGTTGAGAGAAATGAAATGACTTGCTTGAAGAGAGCCAACTGTAAGTCTCACAAAAATGGATCATGTCTGATTTATTCAATAGCAAAATATGGTTCCTAGAACTATATCTAAAAACAATAAGCATTTACAACAAATTTACATAATGGCAAATGAAAGAAAATGGTATAATGAGCAAATCTATGTTTTGGAATATGTACTAACTCAAATTTAATTATTAAATAGAATTTGCCTAAGGAGATGAAGGCTGTATTTTGATCCATAACTTCACACACATCATTTGGCTAATTTTTGGTTATACAATATGTTAATACCAATTTCACCTTAATATCCTGACACTGAACAAAACACAAATTATATGAGAATGATTACTGGACTACAAATCCTATATAAATCATATGGCAACAACTTATTGTCTTTTTCTTATAATTCTTTTAAATCATTACATTTGTTAGAAGTTTCACTTTTTTTTTAAATAAAGGTCAGATGCTACTGCCAATGAAGAAGTTTCTCAAAAGCTAATTATTATTAGTAAACTAATATACCTCCAGGAAAACTAACCAGCATCTTGCCAGTAGCCAGGCAAAAATAATAAAAAAGACGTAAAAGCAGTTCAACAGAGTTATTGTTGGGAACTTGTAATAAAAGAAAAATTATATCCCGCAAATAAACACTCAAGCTACATCAAATCGCATACCAAATTCTTTGAAAATGAAATTATCTTTGAGAGGATATTTGCTATAAGCAGTCAAGATTTAAATAAATAAAATTGTAGGGGAAAGGGGGGCCAATTTTCTTGTGAGGTTCTATCATGGTTAAACAGGCAATCTCCTTCAGCTGAAGAAGCCAAGGCTGGAACTCTGGGAGCTGCTCTTTGGACAGAGGACTAAAGGAAATAAACAAAAGTGAGCCACTAGGGCTGGAGAGATGGCTCAGAGGTTAAGAGCACTGACTGCTCTTCCAGAGGTCCTTAGTTCAATTCCCAGCAACCACATGGTGGCTCACAACCATCTGTAACGAGATCTGGTGCCCTCTTCTGGCCTGCAGTCATACATGCTGTATACATGATAAATAAATAAATCTTCAAAAAAAAAAAAAAAGTGAGCCGCTGTTGCAATGGAAAAAATTCGAAAGTACTACTTGAAAAAGTGAATGAAGTTATATTGTAAGCTGGACACTCAAAGTAGAAGTAAAATAGTCACTGCCTTTGGATTAAGTAAATCCAAAAGCAGGAAAGGAAAAAGAATTTGCTCTAAGCAAATGTAAGCATAAAGATACCAAAAATTGACCTATAGTCAAAAGGGCATTCTGTTATTTTCCATATGATATTAAAGATATGGAATTATGGGAAAATAGACTATCATGTGATATCACAATAACAAAGTGTGATTAAGGGAAAATAATGGGAAAGAAAGATGGAAATTATTTATGAAACGTTCAGTGTACACTAGAGGCCACACTTACTCCCTTCTGGAAAGCATTATGCTTGAGGCCAAACATAGCCAGCAAATGGTAGATCTGGACAAAATAGAAAGGTTCATGAAGACAGGGCCCTTTGTCTATTTTGGTCATTAGAATGGAGACTTAAACATGATAAATAATCAATATTTGATGAAGGAAGGAAGTGTAAGAAGGAGGAGCAATTCAATTTAATAGTAAAACTTACGTATGATGTCTTGTTTGGAATTCTAAGGGGAAAACTGTGACATGGCACTTGGCCCCAGGAACTTACAATCTATTTAAGGGAAACATAGGGTGCATACCAAAGGGTGACTCACCACCAAATATTAGACCCTGAATCAACCATTTAAGAAAGAGAAAAATAGTCTACAAAATGATAATATGGCTCAGTACTATCCACAAGCTTATCTATCTTCAAGAAGTTGGTGATGTTGATATGCATAGTGTTAGCATATGATAGAAAAGATGCAGATGCAGATATAGTAAGAAAAAAATTCCGGGTCTGGGGAGACAGTTCAGTCTGTGAAGCTCTTGCCTTGCAAGCATGAGGACCTAAGTTTGATTCTCAGAATTCACATAAAAAGCCAGTGCATGGTACAATGTTTTTTACTCCCAGCAGCCTGAGTAAGTAGAGATATATCACAGTGACTCACTGGCTGGCCAGCATGCCTTGCTTGGCAAGTACCAGTCCAGTGAGAGATGCTGTCTCAAATAATAATAATAATAAATAATAATAATAATAAGGTATACATTTACTGAGGAACTACATGCAAGGTTGACCTCTAGCCCCCAAACACACACACACACACACACACACACACACACACACCACATGAACACACACACACACAAACACACAAATAGATTTTTCAGGAGTTCAAGTAAATGAAACTACACCCAGGAGTGTAGAGATAACAAAGAGGAAACAGTCCTGAGCTCAGTGTTTTCCCTTTTTGGTCTGCAACAATTGACCCAGTAAGAGGCACTTCTCTCCTGGAATAGCTATGGTTAATCATAACACATATGGTGTCTTTATAGGAACCACTGAAGTAATATCCCAGGTATCCCTTCCTCCAGGCTGGCGTGGACCAGTTCCAAAGTACAGGCTGTCCTTTAGCTCCTCCTCTTTCTCTGCCAGGTATCTTTATACCTGAACACCCATATCTGCTCATCGTGGAAATAGCCTGTTCTGTCTTTGACCTGCTGCATTAGATGGCACTTCCTTTCACAGACTGTCACTCTACTGCTTGGTAGCATTTGATGCATATGTGAAATACCTAAGTCTCTCTTCCCAGAGCCAGTCCACATACTTAGACTGCTTCAGCATCACTCTTCAATCACCACATGTAGCTAGCTATTTCCTTAGAAAGCAAACCAAACCAGATCCAAAGCTACAGCAGAACTGTGGTATCACTGGAAGTACACTAGAGACATAAGAACAACATAGAGATCAGGATCATCATCATTACCAACACTTTAATGAACCCAAGTAAAACATTAAAGGTGTGTGGGAAGAACCAATATCACCATCACCAAGTATGAGAGACTTGGGTATCTGAAAGAGCCAGCAGCATGATACATTTACCAACATCAGCACTGTCACCAAGTATAAGAGACTCAGGAACCCAAAAGAATCCCTAGTGAGAACAAAGAAGAAACTGAGGATAGGAGGAATACTTGGAGGAACACTTGGAGGAAATGATAGTGAGCTGAAATTGTGAAGAACTTCAGGGATGCCAGTTCTAGTAAGAATGTGAAGTGTTTAGGTAACTAAAGAAAAGAGGACCTGGGCTGGGCGGTGGTGGCGCACACCTTTAATCCCAGCACTCGGGAGGCAGAGGCAGGCGGATCTCTGTGAGTTCGAGGCCAGCCTGGTCTCCAAAGTGAGTTCCAGGAAAGGCGCAAAGCTACACAGAGAAACCCTGTCTCAAAAAACCAAAAAAAAAAAAAAAAGAAAAAAAAGAAAAGAAAAGAAAGAAAAGAAAGAAAAAAGAAAAGAAAAGAGGAGGTGAAGAAAAGAAGGGATGAAAGGAAGGGAGGAGTATTTAGAGGCTATTCAATGAATAAGCAAGAAGTTGTAGTGATTATCAATATGAAATTCCTCAAGACACCTAGGAGTTAATAAAAGAGAGGAAGGAAGGAGGAGGAGGAGGAGGAAGAGGAGGAAAAAGGATAAGAGCTGCTATTCAGATGCAATTCTGATAATTCTGATTGTCTGGTTTGGGTGTCAGAGTTTACTAATGAACATGAGCGGAAAATAAACCCATTGCCTTTCAGTTCATTCTGCATTTACCATAGCGATTGAAATAGCAGCTCCCTCAGAGGCATCTGTGTGTGGTGTGGAAGGATGTAGGTGGGTGGTTTGTTTCCCCTAAGGGGAATCCACATCCAAAGTGGTCTGCAAATTTTGGCTTGAATGATGCTCTCCCTAGTAATGGGATTATCCGAGCTTATGAATGGCATATTGTCAGTCTGTAGTTGATTTGTTTTATAGTACCTCAGCTGGTCATTTTCCAACTCCAGTGCAATTGGACTTTCTTCTGGTATTCCATGTTCATAATATGCAGTTTAATTTGCCACAGCCCATTCTAACAGATGGCCTCCTCTTTCATTCCCACTACCTCTGTGAAATCTACCCACACATTCTTTGTACATCCTTTCTTCTGCCAACCATCACAGAATAAATCTCTTCACAGAAAGTAGTACTCTCTTGTGCCAATTATGTTTGATTGAAGGCTGGATCTTTCTGATCATGTATAGCTCATCAAAATAAGAAATAGAGGTCTGCGAAGAAAGGGAGAAAGGAGGCAGCTTCCAATAAGAAATGATGCTTTGTGAATGAAGTCCATTTCTGTGACTGCTTGTCTGTGTTTTCATTTCTATTTTGTCTCTTTCAGAAAACAGGAACAAGGTAAATAAAAATAAATCCCAAGACCCTAATATACCAGGTGTTTTCACTTTCCTGAGTTCCCTTTCTATCTGGATCCACATGTTTGTATATCTTTTTGATATGGGTGAAATTTTAGTCTGGATACAAATCTGTGTCTTGCTGTTTTTCATTTGCCATGATGAACATTTCCATGCCGTTACAATGTTCATAATTATCAATTTAACAGAGATCTAATATTCTAGACACACACACACACACACACACACACACACACACACTACCACCCATGACTTGCTATTTTATATTGTTTCATTTTTTTTCCTTCTCCAGGACCACATGATACATTAAGATCATCATATGTTCAATGCATAGCTTTTTCTACACTTTAAAACTCTAGTGAAGGCACTGCATTTTTCCATATGGTTGTTTACGCAGGGTAAATTTTCAGGGAGAATGAGTACATTAATGATTCCTGATGACCTCAAATTTGCTTTCAGCTGCTATGAGCAACATATAAATCTGCTAGCTTTACTATCTTTCTCTAGCACAGATAATTAATATTTTCTTTAAAACTGGCTGATTCAAATGGTACGAGACACTATCTTATGAGCACTCACTTTGTAGCTATTTGAAAAGCCTCATCTTAGCTGTAGTCTATACACCTATCTACTAGTTCTAGCTCCTGTTTTGTGGACTGTCTGTTCAGCTTCTTTTCAACTAACTCCTGGGTATCCATCTTGAAGTGTTTCATGATCTTAATTATCACCTACTTCTTTCTTACTTATTGAATATCCACCAAATCAATTTTTTAATTCTAAGCACATTTTATTGCTTTAATAGTCCAACCTATAATCTTTTCTTCATTATTTCTTCAAATTTCCACAAAACATGTGTTTCTCAAATGAATTTTCAGCCATTTGTTTCCCGTTCTTTAAAACTGTATTGTTAAAAATGCTTCAACTTGGGGATCAGTTTGCACTGCTTTAATGACTATTGTCCTTTATTATGTATTTCCTTGTGTGCCTGATTATAAATATACCAGAGTTGTTCATTCGCAGATTTGGATACAGCTAAGGCAAGCATCGTCTAAATGGTGAATATGGCAGAAACATCAGGACAATAGCTTCAGAACTAAACTCAGAAATCACATTCTAACTCTGGGACTCCCAGGAAATTATTTAACTTCTTCAACTACAACTTACTTACTTACTTACTTACTTACTTACTTACTTACTTACTTATTTACTTACTTACTTACAAAAATGAAAATAAAAAATAGTTGGAGTTCATATCTGGATCATTAAGTACTCTACTGGCCACATTGGTTCTTTGGGTTATAATTAATTAATAAAAATTAAAACCTCTGTTTCTTAGTCTCACTAGGCACTATTCAAGTCCTCAATAGTCACACATGTTAATGGTTATCAGAGCTGGGTAATGTTCATATTATTCTGTGTTGTCACAGAAATTTCTATTACATAAATTTGCCATAGGTGCTTTATGCATATAGTAATAACTTGTAGTAACTGTAAGTGTAGTGGCTAAAATCTGAATAAAATATTTTTCAAATGAGTACTAAAGCAGCTATTAGTAAAATCCAAATGATCTATATCAAAGAATCATATTCGTACCACACAGCAAGAAACTTAGGATTGAGGATGTGACTTATCAGAGTGCTTACCTAGAAGGCCCAAAGCCCTGAGTTCAATTTGCAAAACTATATAAATTGGGCGTGGTGGCCCACACCTGTAATCCCAACACAAGGAGGTAAAGGCTGGAGAATCAGGAGTTCAAAGTCATCCACGGCTACATAGATTCCTTCATAGAGTCCACAGAAATAAAGACAATAGACTATGGAGTAAGATATGTGAATGTCCAGACCCTTCCAACCTGTTTTGTCCCCTCTGCAAACCCTTAGTCCTGAATTAAGGCCAATAAAACACCTTAGGGGCCAAAAAAAGGGAGGGAGGGAGGAAGGGAGAGAAGGAGGGAGGGAGGGAGGGAGGGAGGGAGGGAGGGAGGGAGGGAAGGAAGGAAGGAAGGAAGGAAGGAAGGAAGGAAGGAAGGAAGGAAGGAAGGAAGGAAGGAAGGAAGGAAGGGCAGAAAGAAAAACAGAAAGAAGAGAAAAGCTTAGATACTGCTAAACAGTGAAACACATTTTGTGATTTTTTAATGAGGTTTCTGGTGACCAAGTCTACTTGGGGTACTAATCCGTGTTTTCCAGTCTGAAACTGCTGTACAGAAGCAGAGAGTTAGGGCTGAACTTCTCCAGATCACTTCTCTTCTCCTGTATGCTTGATATGAGATTGTTGTTTTTTTCTATTCCCACTCATCATCCTCTCACATTTCTCCCAGGAAAAACAAGAAGCAAACATTATTCTGCAATTCTGACAATGAGAAGCTTTGGGTCTTCGCTCATGCATCTATTTTAATATTATGTTATTCCAGAGTTCTCATTCTCAGCTATTTATTTCCCCATGCCCTCAGACCTCCAGTTATGAAAAGATATTAAAATACCAACATCTGGCTGGAGAAATAGATGCCTCTGTGGCAAACTTGATTAAATTGCATTTGCCTCAAGCATCCATTCATACTTATGGAAACTATATGCTCAGCAGTATATACACATAAATGAAATATGCACTTCCCTACTTTTAGGAAGCTTGTAATTTAGTAGATCTGGGTAATTTCTTTTAATCACTGAAAAGCAACACGGACTTAATTTCAAAATATGTTTCTTGATTATAGAAGGAAATTAATGAGTAAATGAATGACTTTAATGACAAACTCTAATGGCATCAATTAGACAAACAAAGGACCTGGTTAAGAATAGAAATGGTATATACACCTGAGTGTGGAAACATGCATATATCCCTCAAAATGTTTTTCAAGAATCGAAGTGTAAGTTTTCTCAATGGTCAGGAAGAAGAACAAGTAGGACAGCTGAGCACTGGCTGGCGCCACAGTAAAAGTGTAAGCAGTTCTTAACGCAGACCCCTGTGAGACAAAGCCAAAGTTTCAGAGTCCTAAGAGACTGTCTTTGTGCATTTCCAGTCTTCTACAACTCTCCTTTCTAAGAATAGCTGTGCACCTCAGAGTGCTTCTCGGGCAGCTGGAGGCTACGTGCACTGCCCTCTGAGAGACCTATTGGTACCACTGAAGCTTCAAGTTTGCCCTGGATCAGAGAGAGCACTTTCCCAGCACTCTTGCTTTGACCAAGAGAATTATCTGTGTGTGCTTTTAAATAAATAAGCAAGTGAATTTTTCCTAGAACTGCTCCCATAAGATGGAAGGATCTGAATCAATAAGTAGAACTCACAACACAATTTTATTACAATTGGAAATGTCTTTAGGGTAAAGGGCAAGCCGAAAACTGGGAATAGAAAGAAGAAACATCATTAAACACACACACACATACACAACACTTCTATCCAGGGCCAGTAGATGAATGGGTAAAGGTATCTGCTACCAATTACGTGAGTCTGATCCTTAGAACGCACTCAATTGTGGGAGAAAACAAAATTCATAGGTTGTCCTCTGATCTCCATGCATGTGGTATGGCATGCATGCATACACACACATATACTCGCACAATAAATAAGTATAAAAAAATTTTTTAAAACAAAAACTTCTTTGAATTCAGCTTAAGATGCCAACTTATCAAGAAACTCAAAATTTCTGATGAGAACTCTTTCATAGTTCAACTCAAACAGTGTTTCCCTTGAGAGTCTTCAGGACTCCATTATGTACTTCTTCCCCCTTCAACTAGCTGTATGAACATGGAAAAAAAACAAATCTCAACTCAGCCTTGGTCCAGTATAACACCCAGAACAGGGTGACTGCCAAAGACCTCCCTGGACTTGGCTGGCTGTTCTATCTTGTGAGAGACGGCTTTCCTAGGCCTCCTCCTCCTCCAGAAAAGAGGCAAACCGTGGGTGGCAGAGACTCAGGGATGTCGTCTCTGCCCTAACTCAGAGGGGGCCAAGAGGAAGTTAAAATCCAAGTAGATTAGAAGGCCAAGAGGAGAGGAAATGAAGGCTGTTTCTCAATGACAAGAAGCTTTTGGCTCCTCTCTGCTGGGAAGTGTGCTTCACAAGCTGGGCACTGAAGCTCCAGAGAAGGCAAAGTTCTGAGACTGGCCATGGTAGGAGACGTTCAGTTTGGACACTCGAAATGGCACCTTATTGCCAACATGTCTGTGACAACAGGAACACAAAGTCTATGTGCATCCCCAGGAGAGGCAGGCAGTGCCCAAAAGGTCAAACTGATTTTAAAGACACTGTTCATAGTTAGTGTCCCTTTCAGTTCCAGATTCAAGTTGAGGATTGAAATGCTTTGGGGATCCTGAGTTGGAGCTTAGCTCGCCAGAGACGAGGCTCTGGTATCTGTCATTCCAGCCCTGTCTGAGAAGTAATGAACAGTCTCTAAGTCCCCCATCTGCAAAGACTGGCAGGATGGAGTGTGAAAAAAGTCAGGAACTCAGCCAGCTGCTTCCTTTATCTCTCTCCATCTGTGTCTGCAATGCCCAAGATGGCTAAGCATCTTGTTATGGCCCAGGGAGCTGGTTAGCTTACTGTTTGTATAAACCTTTCCAGAAAGCTCCTCTTGGGGGAGGCTCTTGATGGATGACAGAGGAGAACTTGAATGAATTCACTTTCTTTCACTGAGAAAAACGAAGTGGATATCAAACCTTTGTAGAAAAGCACATGTAAAGCCAAAGGCTACAGGCCCAGCATCAGACCAGACATAGATATTTCATTTTCAAATCTGCATGCTTTGAGGATCACTAAACTTCACAGGGGGTAGGGAGAACAAAGGGACACTTGGTTTTATGCTGGCATTCTGTTTTCCATTAGCTCAAAAAAAAAAAAAAAAACACTGCCTCAGGACATCCAAAAGGATGTAAAGTTACAATCCAAAAATGGAGTATTTAAAAGAAAATCTAAACTTTTGTGGAAGAAGCACATTAACTTACAGGATTTTAGTTTTCAGTTGGTAATGTCAATGGAGGGGATTTCAAAACAACCAAAATCCTACAAGGAAGGAGCTTGAGTAATGAGAAAATCTGGAAATACCTCTTTTCGAAAACAGGGGTCTATAATCACGTCTCTTCCCAAATATGATTTGGCTTATATAATCAATCCTCTGAGCTCCCCAAGCCCTTTGTGGTGAAAATGTCGAAGTACAAAGGGCATTGAAAGATGGGGCAATTGACGTGAGAATGGAAGACCTCATCCAGCAACACCTTCGGCAAACTTCGTTAACCTTTGGGATACTAGTCCTTCAAGAACTGTGACCCAACCAGAGCAACATAAGCATTGGGTGCTAAATTAATTAGAACTTGGATGTGTTGACCTTCCCTTATCCTTCAATAGCTCTTTCAGGGGCAGAGCTTAAAGTGAGGCTATTTGTGATCTGGAGACAGAATAACAGCCAATTTTCAAGTAATCACCATTGTGGGGTAGGTGTTTACATTTAGGATCGGGCCTTTCCTTGGAAGGTTTTTAGGGTTTTGTTTTGTTTTAATGCTTAATTGCCTTTGGTCCCAGGAAAGAAAAATTAGCCACAGGGTGGAGAGGTTCTGGGAAGAATGTGTGGGTGGGGAAAAGAGGGCAGGAGGGAGGGAGGGAGGTGAGTGCATGGTCCTTAGGGAGAACTTACCTTTTCTGGTGAGGAGGAGACAGCTGAGGGATGGGAGGACTGGGCGCCTACTAAGGAATGAGCTCTCTTCCAGTCCACCAGCAGAGGTGGCTGTAATTCTGATTGGAACCCTTGGTTTGCCCTTGCTGGCAGCTATCATCAGTGTTTCTATATAGATAGGACCTTTAGGCTGGAAATTCATAGAGAAAAAAAAAGAATTTCTCAGTTGTCTTCTGAGTCTGAGGCAGGAATATGTGTAAGTAAATATGATATTTCCGCCACATCAAGGACATCAAATTTTTGAAAGAATAATATTTACCTTTTTTATTGGCTGCCATTCAAAGGCCTGGAAACATTTACTAGTAAATTTAATTACTTTGCATGTTAGAGCTATGAAATTGGAACTAGCAAGGCTAGGGGGGTAGGAGGAGCAGTTGAATTTACAGTCCAAGCAGCCCAACTTCAGCACACAGTCTCTGAATTCCAGGAACGGCCCCCACTAGAAAACACAACATTCATTAAACACCTCCTGTCTGCTAAGTGCTTCTCCAGGCTGTCTTATTCAATGCTCCCTCTAACTCAGTCAGGATGGGATTAAGATTTCGAGTCTAAAGATGAGGGAAAATGAAGCTGTAAAACGGAAATTTACTACATGTATTTATTCATAATTTGTAAAAGGTTTGTTTATACGTTCATTATTTTCATCCTTATAGTACCTTTTCACATTATTATGTCAGGGACATTTTTTTTATGTCTATCATAAAAAAATGGAAAAATAACCTCAGAAAAGGGAAGTCATGGAAGATTATGCTACTAATCAATAGCACATTAGGAGCTCAATTGAGTCGTCCAGTTCTAGTGCATCAGCTCTATCTACCTGGAGTCAGACCCCATTCCACACATGCTGTTTGACTCAATGAATGTTCTCCCAAAAGAATTGGGGCAATTAATGAGGAAGGCTGTTTGTTCAACAAACACGGATACACCAAGCACTCTGGAAGACACTGGAAGGCTCCAATCCAAACCTTATGCTTGCTTTTCTCAAGTGTCTGTTAGTTGAATGAAACAATAACTAAGAAGGAGCTCATACAACAAGGTACATACTGGCAAGGACACCAAGAAAGGTAATGGTGAGATCCATGATACCAAAAGTGATAATGCTATCAATTTTAATGTGCACTCTATAGATGCTTTATGTGTGAGGTGGTCTTAAAAATTGTACAATGAAGGTGCATGATATTCCAAGAGAACAGAAACTATGAGTAATAGTATTTAAAGGAAAATCATGAAAAAATAGCCATTGAGGGGATAGGCTCTGAACCCTCTCCTCTAGTCCTAAACACTTGCGAAGCTCCTGCTTCTGCCCAAGCTATAACAATTTGTTTGGCTCATGATCAATGTGAATTTTAAGGCAAAGAGATTGTATGCTACAAAAGAAATAGATCTGCTTTCTCTTTCCTTTTGTAATGCTTGAGGGTAGCAAATGATTCAAAATACCAAGGAAATGCTTCTTAATGATTCTAGAAAGCAAATAGAATCTCAAAGATTGCACAAAGTATTAATTTAGAGGAAATAAGATCATTTGGAATATAAATCAGGAATAATAAACGCATCATACTGTCAAAATCTGGAACATTTTCAATAAAGTACAACATCCTAGACACCACATACAATCAAACAATTTTCGTGGATATTACAACTGTAATACAGAGCAGCACAAAATGCTTCCCCAGCACCCTGAGCCAGTCCCAATCCTGAAATAAAAACCAGCAAATAAGTAATGTTGCTTGGCAAAGCAATATTTGAAAATCCCATTTCTAAGATGAAGACTGTCATAAAAATAAATTAAATAAATTTCACCAAAGCCAGCAGTGCCCAGTTGCTTCAAGCTTCCCAAACAGATTGCTTGACAAAAACCGATACAAATCTGGAAATCTCCTAATTACAAGCATTTAAAGAATTAACATCTATGCTTAATTAGCGAGCTGGAGTACACAAGTCAGTTCCAAGGCTTTTAACCTCTTCTCCCTAAATCGGAAATTAGTAAGTTGTATAGTACAGACATAGGTTACATGCCAAGTAGCTAATGCTGCAAGGGATTACCTCAGGAGGAATTCCACCCTCTAACTAGAGGCAAGCTAAAGCAAGGTAAGGTTTGAAATGTCCCCTCTGTCTCTCTAACAGCTCAAGAATCTTGTGCATCATAAAGAATGCTTGCTCTAAATAGCCAAACATTTCAGACCACCATGTGTGTAGAGAGCGTGGCTAGATCTCCCGGAAACATATTCTCTGGGTGTTGCTTGAAATCCTATCACATCCTAGTAAGTGCAACAAGAAACTTAGGCCCTCTCAGGACTTGACTGAAAGCCTACACTACTCAAACACAAAGAGGTGGGTAAAACGAAGGAAGCACAGGGCTTCCCTCAGGGAGGCTGAGCCAGAACTGCCAAGGCTGAAATCCAAGGAGCCTGGATTTTCAGACTGCAAGGAACCTTAGAGATCAGATTCTGAATTCAGTTCAATCTTCAATTCGATGTATTCTTGTCCATTATATAGCAACTGAACAGCTCCTTGGCATAAGCCTCTTGAAATACAAGTCAGCGTTTCACTCCCTGTGCCGGCGGATGGACATAAAGCAAACAAAGATGTTGAAACACTGTGGCTCCAGAGAAACCTTTGCCCCTCCGTTTGGACACCGAGCATGTACAATGGTCACTACTGTTCTCCTAACACTCTCTCGCACCTCTAGTTGTCTGCTAGGGTACTATGCTCCCAAAGCACAGTGAATATGAATCCAATCTTGTACCCACAGCAGGAGCCCTTCTGGGAATAAATGCTCAGTGGTTGGTGCCCAGCCTTTGCTAGGACACTCCAGGTGTGAATTGTCTCTGCTGCATTATTCCATTACTAACCCACGTGTGCTAACAAAATATTTGCTTCCTGTAACATTTTTCAAGCAGAGCCACTTGTCTTCATTTCCCCTTCTGTACCAAATGCAAGGGTTAACCTTTACCAAAATGAAAAATCAAATGTAAAGAAATTTAGAGAGAAAATTCACCTGATAATGTATTGTTTATTTGGCAGAGATTTTTATGGTTTAATACTGAGAATTGAACCTAAGGCCATGTATATACTATGCAAGGACTCCACCTCTAAACCAGATCCATCTTTGGTTCTCTATGCAGAGAGGTGAACAGGGTCTCTTGTAGCCCAGGCTAGTTTAAAGCTCACTATGAAGCCTGATAAACTCCTGGTTTCCCTATCTCCATCTCCCAAATGCTGGGATCACAGGAGTGCGCTCAAGCCTTCTTTTACTTTTTATTTTGAGACGTGGTCTCATAATTTGCCAAGTTTGGGCTTTGGACTCGCAATCCTCCTGTCTCAGCTTCAAAAGTAAATGAGATTACAGGCTTGCACTAAAAGGCTGGGCAACAGAGATATTATTTAACCAACATTGTTTTGTAATATCTGTTTATTAAATTAGATAGATGTGTCTGTGTCAGTTTATAGGTATGTACACACTAATTCAGATGCCCTTGGAAAACAAGTGTCGGGTAATTCTGCAGCTGGAATTCCACGAAGCTACAAGCTGCCTGATGTGGGTATAGGAAAGTAAACACATGAAGAGGAGTATGTGCTTAACGACTGAGCCATCCTCCCATCCCCCAACGTTTTTTACTGAGTACATAACACAAATCAAACTTATTTAGAAATACTTATATATGATTGTGGTGAGAGTAAAGAAAGCGGACAAGAGAGGAGAAGAAAAAGGAAAGAGAATAAAATAATAAATCTTGAAAATCCAAATTAACCCCCAATCTGAAGATGTTTTGATTCTTTGAGTGTTGGTATGTTCTGATCCTATGCTAGGCAACTCTGGGAATGCAAAAAGCGATAATAAAGAAAACTCAGCTAAAGCCCGACTATCCCAGATGACAGATGATTAAACGGCATTGGGGAAGTACAACATGCCATAGAGGAGAGACGGAGGGTGCGGTGGTTTGAATGAAAATGGCCTGATGGAAATGTTTGGGACGGATAAGGAGGTGTATGTCACAAGGGTAGGCTACGGAGGTAGCTTCCTTTCTGCCTCCTTCTTGCTCCGTGAGATGTGAGCTCTCAGCTGGGCCTGCTGTCACGTCTTCATTCTGCCATCATGGAGTCTAACCCTCAGAAACCATGAGCTCAATTAAACACGGTCATTTGTAAGTTGCTTTGGTCATGGTGTTTAATCACAGCAAAAGAACAGTAAGTAAGACAGAGTAGATTTGCAAAAGAAAAGGTAGGAGTGATAGGGATAAGGGAGAGGAATAAATAATAAATTTCAAAATTTAAAAACAAAATTTATTACATTTATTTGGCAACCAGTGCAATGAAAAATGATGGAAAATTGAAAAAAACTCAAAATGTTTGGGATCAGGCCACATTACATCATTTTTGTAGTTTAACAGAATTGTCAGAGGTGAAGATAAAATTAAGTGTGCTGGCTCAGCAGTTAATCACACTTGCTGATCTTACAGAGGACCTGACTTCAATTCTTAGCACCCATGTGGCAGCTCACGGCCATCTGTAACTCCATTTCCAGGGAATCTAAAGTCCTCTTCTAGCCTCTGAGGGCAACAGGCACACATGGTACACAGACATACACCAAGGCAAAACGTTCACATACATAAAATACTAAGATAAAGTACTTTTAAAATGAACGTTGGAAGGAGCATGTCAGTAGAATAAGGACTTAGAGGTGTGATAAAGAATGGAAATAAAGTTTAAGATTTGGGGAGGTACTAGGAGGAGAGGAGGGAGCAGAAACTGAAGTCCGATGCAAAATAAATAAATAAATTTAAAAAAATTAAAGTTTAAGATTTGACATAGAATTCTTTAGTGAAGAAAAGTTAGAATAGTACCCTAATATATAATAGTAATATTATACTATATGTAAAATAGGTAGGTATATATACAAGAAAGTTAAGATGGACTATACAAAAATTTATACACTGAAAACAAACAAAACGACCATCAAGTACTAAATGAACAAAGTATAGCCTACTCAAACAATGAAATATTATTCAGCACCAACATAGAATGAAGTGTTGATGCATCACCAAATACTTTCCAGGACAGTGGAGAAGAGGGACTACAAACCTAGTACTAATAAACACAGAGTTTCTTTTCAGGGCAGTATAAATATTCTGGAATTGGTAGGGATAGTTGCACAACTTTGTGACTATACTAAAAAAGAAAGTTGTGGGCAAGTGATGCAGCTCGGTAGGGTAAAAATTGTTGATCTGGGTTCAATCATTGGGACCCACCTGGTGGGAGGAGAAAACTGACTCCTGCCGACTTGCCCTTTGACCTCTACTTACACACACACACACACACATACACACATACACACACACACACACACACACACACACGATAGATAGATAGATAGATAGATACATAGATACATAGATAGATACATAGATAGATACATAGATAGATACATAGATAATAAATAAATAAATAAATAAATGGAAAAACAAATAACAGAAATGCACACTTTAAAATACAGTTTTTTATATCATAATAAAAAAGTAAAATGAGAAGTCATGGGTATTTCCATTGGAGTTCCCAACATCTCACCAGAAAATGAAGTTAGTTATCTACTGAGACCAAAGAAGCTAGATTTAAGGTCTTGAGCTAATAGGCAATAAGAAAGTAAAAAGTATACATTATCACTGCTGAAAGAAAAAAGCTATGCAATTAGCATAACCACCCAGAGTCACTGAGAACAGAGATAGTGCAATAGTGACTCAGAAGGAAAGAATAGAAAGAACAGACTCTAAATACACTAAACTTGAAATGCACAATGGTCTCCAAATCCAGACTCCCATGCCTTGGTGGCATTAGATGTCTGACCACAGACAGACTCTGTGTAGCAGCCACACAGAGGAAAGTCCATGGGAAACCTGGGGCAGGGGAGAAGGAGGGAGAGGAGGGAGAGGAGAATGAGGAAAACACCTGAGAGAAAAACTAGAGGCTACATACTATGTAGGAGACAATTCACGTTCTTATCACACATGAATTAATAAACAAAACTAAATAAACTAAAATTGTAAAAATTAGCAATAATGCCAGGCTTCAGGAGAAAACATTAGAATACACAATTGCTCTAATCCATTATCTAAAATGTGAGGTTTTGAACAAAAATTTACAAGAAAGAGAAGGAAAACCTATTCAGTAGATATAAGGTAGTCTATAGAGGGAGTTTGATGTTGGATTTAGGAGAAGAGACTCCAAATGATTTATTGAAATACATTTATCACAGAACTTAAAGGAACCATACTTTAAAAATAAAGAAGAGGCTGCAACACAGGCCCGGGGTGGGGTATGCCAACAAGCCAATTCGGGTGGTAAGTAAGAGAATAAGTGGGAGATAAATTAAAATAAATAGTTTGACTTGAAGAAGAAAGGATAAAATTTAAAATATCAGACTTGAGATATGTGGGACAACATTAATCAGTATGCTAATGAAACTTCCAGAAGGAAAGGGGAGAAATGTACAGGAAGAAATAATGGTTAAAAATTTCCCAAATGTGATTAAGACCACTAACTTAGAAAGAAAAGCATACATGACTTTAAGAAGGATAAACACAATGAATTCCATTCCTAGAAACATTATGGTGAAACCACTCACAGGGCAAAGGGAGAGACAGGACAAGAGGAGATTAATACGAAGACAAGAACATGCTAGAGTTACAGTTAGGTAGAGCACTTGGATGGCTTCCACAAAGCTCCAAGTACAATTCCTTCCTCCTCTGAGGGAAAGAGAAATTCATAAGGATGCAAAAGAGGAAAGAAATCTTATATATATATATACACAGGCAAATCAATATAATAAATGACTAGGATTTTATCTGTATCAATGGAGACAGTAGAGAGCAGAATAACATTGAGACAAAACTGGTCAACCAAGAAATCTCCATGTAGTAAAACTAACCTTCAAAAGCAAAAGCAAAATCAGGATACTACCACCTAAGTAGAGACAGAGAATTTGCCACAGGCAGAAGAGATAAGCAATTTGTATGTAGAACACAAAAAGTATTGTAAGAAATTACTAATGAGAAAATGAGCCAATTATAACTGAGCAAAATATTTGAATACTCATTTCAAAGAAGATATATTAATAATGGTTTATCAATGCATGATGTCCACTTGCCCTTAGACAATGAATTAAATTAAAAACCAAACGAGAGGCTACTATACATCTACTGAAATGACAACAGCAGATAATAACCAGCTTCGTTGCCATGTGATGAACTAGCACATTGCAAAAGTAATCGCTGTTGAAAAGTGAAATGGCACAGCCACTGGGGAAAAAATTCAGGCAGCTTCTTAAAAGTAACATTTATATCTACCAAATAATCTAACAATATACTCCTAGTTGTAAATGTAAAGTGAATGAAGACACACGCCCATGCAAAGGAATATGCAGAAGCATTCATAACAGCACTATTCACAATCAGTAAAACATCCATCACTGGTAATGGAAAAACTGTCTGTGGTATATCCATATAATGGAATATTATTTAATCATAAACGGAAAAAATATTGATGTATGATATAACTGATTCATGAATAAAAGTAAAATTCAAAACCATGATGCTGTGTTCGAAAGCAACCTGTTTTGTCAAGGAACTTTAATCACAGCAACAGAAAAGAAATTAGAACATGGGGGCAAAATCTCATCATCTGGCGAATTTCCTTACTCAAATTTACACAACAAAAGTATTCACTAGCCGGGCGGTAGTGGCGCACGCCTTTAATCCCAGCACTTGGGAGGCAGAGGCAGGCGGATCTCTGTGAGTTCGAGGCCAGCCTGGGCTACCAAGTGAGTCCCAGGAAAGGCGCAAAGCTACACAGAGAAACCCTGTCTCGAAAAAAACAAACAAACAAACAAAAAAAAGTATTCACTAAAAGAATAAAATATTTCCTAAATTAGAAATTTATGTTTAATGTAGTTATTAAAAGCAAAGAAAATTGTGTTCCATGACATCACTTTAACACTTTAAATAATGTTCAATTAGGTTATGAGACTTGACTTTCCATGCATTTCTGAAAGTGTACTTTTGTATTTCAAATGTGATCTATGGATCAAGAGCATCAGTGTCAACAAATCACTTAATAGACACCAGGATCCCATGACTCATGCTGGAGATGCTAAATCAGAAACTGTAATTTCCAAAATTCTCAGGTGATCTCCACACACATTGTATTTGAGAAACACTGATGTACACATAGACATCGGAGCAGCAAGATGGATAAGATGTGGAACAAAGGAACCCTAGGTTCTGGGTCCAAATCGGCTAGTGGCTAGCACCTAGGGGTAGTAACCTCAGCTCTTTTAGGACCCTCCTCAATTTTATAGAACTACAAAATGTAGCTGTGTCTGGCATCATTACCACTTGATGAACAGTAGCTATTGTTATGGTCAAGTTATTTGTTATATCTTGGGTCCTGTTAGAGCATTTGTCTAGCATGGATTCTATCCCAAGAGCCACAAAAATCTGTGATTACATCTTAGCAATTGTTGTGAGCCAGTGTTACTAAAACTTTAAAAATCTCCTTGTAGATAGAATTGGAATGATAAAAGAAGGAGCAGTGTTTAATTTCTCTAGAAGTAAGTGGCACAGATCGCTCCAGGGGCTTAGACATGAAAAACTAGGGCCCGAAGGCTATTCGGACATGAGCATCTGACAGCTGTGTGCCTCTGGGCACAAGAAAAGAACTGAAGCCAGAACCAGGCTCAAATGGCAGACAAATAGCATTGTCCACTGAAGCTCAACAGAGTTCTTCCTAAGCCAGACAAGACATTTAGGGACAATGTGGCGCTACATCTCGATGATCTGACTTCAGCTGAGAAAGATAGAGAGGAAGAAAACGAAGATGGCATTACTTTCAGTAATTGTACATGTCATTGATGAAAACTATATATACATTTAAGGTATCTCTTTTGCTTCTACAATATCATCATTCTAATAACTATCATCTGGAAGATCCCTACATGAATTACAAATAACAAACATTAAGTGCCATTAAGACTGATTGCCTTGAAAAAAAGGACAATGCAACATACAGTGTTTTGTTCAAATATTTCATGTTTGGGAAATGTGATCAGACTCTAATATGAGTATAAGGGTGCTGTGTCCTAAACAATGGGAGAGATTCAAAGTACCAAAGCAACTATTCCATATGTCTACAGGTTAAGGGTCCTGTATCCAAATTGCTCAGGGACAGAATTATTTCAGATTGGTTGGCGGGGTCAGGTTTTGTATGATTTACATAGACATTACTAAGAGAACATCAGTAATGTAAAATTCTGAAATCTGAAATGTTTCCAAATCTGAAACTTTTTCATCATTATATTAGAACTCAAAAATGTCTGTTGGAGTTCAAACTTTTGAATTAGGGATACCACTCCTATACTAAATACTAAGTGAAAAGACAGAGTCCTTTTACATGTCCATTAACATAGGAGAAATACACATATATATGGAGGCTAATGTACAAGCTAATAAGTCAAAGAAGTTAACACTTGGAAAGCAAAACTGTAAAATCACTCAAACATGAAATATGTGCTAACAAATTCCACTTCTACCACAATGGAGTAAAAGGGATAAGATTAAACAACTATAAAACTGAACAACATATTACAAAAAATGTGTTTTTTTTTAGATCATCAATAACAGCCAACACAGAAATGTACCCATTGAGAGAAGAAAAAAAGTTAGGCAACCATAAAACTGTCCACACCGCTCATCAAGGGTTTCCATGCTGTAGTACAAGGAGAGGTAATCTAAATGAACTCCAGACATTAATATATGGAGAGGCCAAAACAGTTTTAAAAATACTTTGAGGAAAGGTACCATGGAGGACAGAACTGTACAGAAGAGAAATCAAGGTCTTTAGATGGGTTCCTTCATGTTGTTGGGTAAGCACTGATCTACATAGAAGTCAAGATCAAGTAAAGAACTGCTACTTTTAAAAAATAGAAAGAGAGTCAATCCTTATGAAATGAACAAGGAATGGGAGTGCTCTGTGTCTTTCTGGGGGCATTAAATAGGGCCCTCAGAAGCATATTACCACAGAAATAGATAAAAAGTAGTCCCAGGTTACAGACTGATGATACCCTAAGAAGATATAAAATTAAGTCACAATAGGAACAAAGTGATACTGAGTTGAAAAGAGGGTTCCATGGGTAAAGTGACTACTTTAAGTTCTGAATTCAGATCCAACGCACTCGCATAAAAAGCAAGGCACAATATCATGCTGTAACCACAGTGCTGTGGGGAAGGCAAGATAAGTATATCCTTAGAGCTCACTGACTAGCTGAATGGATGAGATCCAGGTTCAGGGAGAGAGCCTATCTCAAAACTGAGGTAGAGAAGGATAGAGAAAAATACACAATATTGACTTCTTGCCTCCAGAAACACATGCAAACATGAGAACACACAACACACACACACACACACACACACACACACACACACACACACACACACACACACACTAGCTGTGACAAAACTTCAGGTGCTTTAATGAAAGCTTTCAAAGATATGAAGAAATAAGGAGCAAATTCTGAATATTTTCTAAAATCTGTATATGCACAAGTTTAAGAATATTAATGGGCCCTACACAGAAAAAAAAAAAAGGGAGGGGAGAGAAACATACTACAGAACATTCCAATCCCAGTAAGAAAAAATAAGAAAGTTCATTGAGAGGAACAAAGATAAGAATGATATCATATTTTCCATCAAAGGCCAAGAAGGCCAAACAAGAATGGGTGTGTCAGCTTTGAACTGCTGTCATAGATGGAGGATGCTTTATCATTCTAGTCTTCCAAAACTAAGGTGAAATAATTCATTTAAGTCAAACTTTTCTTCAGTCATTTATTGTTAATGAACCAATGGTATTGATTTTTGGAAGTTGCCAAATATTCTTATTAGTAATCAAAGCTTTATATCTTTCTTTTCATTCCTCACTCGTTTCTATTTCTTTCTTTAAAGGAAAGTTTATTGCCAGAAGACCATACCTAAAAAAATAATACAGTTATCTTAGTAGAAGGAAAATTAACTACTAGGGATAAAAAAGAAGGAATAAATCACATGATAATTGACCGTTATATGAATAACAATTAAATATATGGATTTGGGTCTTTTTAATTATTTAAAATATAGTTAGCAATTTTAATGTGTTATACTATGTGCTATATAACATATGTAGAATATGTTGAAAATAGCAAAAATGCTGAAAGTAAGAAAATTAAACGGTAATGTACTTTTTGTACCTCATGTGAAGTGCGTTAATATTACAAGGTAGAATGCAAAAATTAGAAAGAGGTGGTAGGTAGCTGGTTCCCAATGATCAAAAGCTCTGATACTCATTCCTGTGTGCTGCCTTTCTTTGAATGTAGGGTGCATATAACAATTTCCTCTTAATAAACAAACTAGTACAAGCATACTCAGATGTCAGTTCAGATGGGATGGGAGGAAGGCTCTGGTCTCTCCCTTGTTACCTCTTACCTCTTGCTATAGAATTAGCACCTGATGTAGTTTAGTCTCTCTCATTCATCAGCTTTCTCTCAGTAGAATCATACTTTCTATTTTCGATTGACACTTCTCATTTAATAATGTGCTCACTACATTGGCCTTTTCTTCAGCAGAAGTTCTCCATTCTTGGCATCTTCAATTTCCATAAGTCTCTACTGCAGCTTAGGTTTCTTCCTCACATGCATTGCCTTTTCAAGGTTCACATGCAGGAACCCTGACCTTGTCACATTGCCTAGACTCCTAGGGTTTCCTTTGAAATCTAGGTGGAGATCTCCATAGCCTCATACTTCTTCTGTCTGAATTTACTTTAAGGTAGCATACAGAACAATGAGTTTCATTATGGCACTTTCATATATGTATGCCATACTTTGTTCTTATTCACCTGCTTTCCCCGATGCCCAACCCCATCTTCCCTACTCTCCTCCTACTCGTGCCTCCCCCATAACATCCTTCCTGTTCTCCCGTTACATGAACATCCTTCTCTCCTTTTCAAACTCCTTTAATATCTCTTTCATTACCTTCACAGTCTCTTAGCTAATTTCTGGCGTTACTCTATAACCTTTGCATCCTGCATGCCTGGAAAATGCTATCATACAGATGACACAAAGACCCACTGCCAGCTCACCTCAGAGCTGGAATCTTTTAATCATGGACTCACTTAGTGTCTGGAAGGAAAACCTGGGGAGATGCTTCCTTATGTGGTCATATGGCAGTAACACACCTTAGAGATCTCTTCACCCAAAAAAAGCCTTTCAAAGCACTTTGCTCTTTTATATCTTGAAATGAGTGGTGGTGGGTCAACTCCTGAAATCATCTTTCTTATTATCCTGGAATACACTACTCAGGCAACCAGATCATTACAGGCCCTGTCTGGGTTTGCATAAACTTCATTTTTGACCAAACTGGAAGCTTTTCAAATCTTTCTGTTCATTTTTTGCTTCTGATTCTCACTGTAAACATGGAGAAAAACAGCCAGCAAAAATTCATACCACAGCCTGAATGCTGGGCTGTCTGTAGTTTTCTCCACCAGAATAAATAGTCCACCACCAACTCAGCTTCTTGAGTCACCTAAATGGTTCAGTGGGTAGAGCCAGTTACTATAAAAGACTAACAATTTAAATTTGATCCCCACAAAGTTAGGAGAGAAACAAGCCCCCCAAAGTAGTACTCTGATCTTCACACATGTGCTGTGAAATATGTATGTGTTCCCCACATATCAAACACAGAGAGAGAGAGAGAGAGAGAGAGAGAGAGAGAGAGAGAGAGAGAAATAGTAGTAATTATAGTAAACACAATTTTTTTTTAAAAAAATCTGTTTCCAATAGAACCCTAGGGCATAGACAAAATCTGGAGAATTTCTTTGCCAGGATGTAATACAAATGATGTAATTCCCTATAGGTCCTTGCTGCAATTTGAAACCTCCTGACCAGTCTTTTCTGTCTACATTCCTATCATTCCTATAGGCATGCTGATCTGTTGAGCTTCCACTGGAAAGGTCCATTAGGCTCTGCTTTTAGCACTCTAGGCTGTCGCTAGCCTGCCTTTCCAACTTGTCCTATTTCCTCCCACAAAACCAGTTCCAGTTCCAAAGACGTCTGAAGCACACTGTCAAACAGTCACAACAATGACCCCACTTTTCTGTTTTCTTGCTTCTTTTCATCACTATGACGAGATATCTGATATGAATAACAAGGGAGGAAGGACACGTTTTGACTCGTGATCTCAAAGATTTTAGTCCACGCTTATCCTGCTCTGTTGTTTCTGCGGTGAAGAAGGATATCAGTGGTAGAAACATGGGACAGAAGCTGTTGCCTTATCAAAGCCAGGAAGCAGAGTGGAAGGAACAGGAAGGACCAAAGGCAGTATAGAGTTCCCAGTGGCGCACCTCAGTATCCTACTTCTGCAGTTGAGGCCCCATCTCCAGTAGTTTCTACTTCATCCCCAGAGAGTACTACAAGCTAGGGACCAATCATTCAACAATGGGCTTGCAAGGAGATTTGCAAATTTAGATGGTAACAATAACCCATTAATTCTCTACAGTTGCCCTGCAGTAATGAAATACTGTGGCCAATGAGTCGAACATGGTAAGTAAAATGAAATTCTATAGTTTTTTTTTTTAAAGTGGATTCATGATAACTTTGTTGAAAATGAACAGATCATCACAGGTGAAGTCCCAGAATACGATTATGGTACCACCATTACTGAAGCCAACCTAACAAATTTATAGCTACCCTATTGGAATAGTTGTGCTATGCATGGCTATAGAGAAAAGAAAGGAACAACCAATAGTAGCCCTTTCACCAAAAGGTTCTGTTTCCAAACAATGTCCATGCAAATGGATCAAATTGGACCCTTCATACTATATGCAAAATTTAACTTGAAAGATCACACACAAGCATATGAAGAGCCAAAATTATACATGCCTTAGAAGATATAGGTAAATCTTTATGACTTACAATGGCTTCTTAGCTATGAAACCAATAAACAACAAAAAATAAATATAAATAAATAAGCTATACATCAAGTCCTTTGGGTTTCGAAGAACAACACCAAGAAAGTGAAAGAAAAGACTGAGACTACAGTTCAGGGATAAAGGGAGACCCAGGGTCAATCCCCAGCATTGCAGAGGGTAGAAGTGGAAAGCTAATTTACAGACTGGTGGGACATTTTTACAAACTCTTCAACTTATGGACACACATCTAGAATATTTCAAGGATAATTACAACTCATTAACCAGAAAGACAGGGGTACAATTGTTGATAGGCAAAGAACTTAAGCAAATATTTCCCCCAAAGAAAACATAAAAATGATTAATAGTCTGATAATAAGAGGATTAACATAAGTAATCAACAGAAAAACACAAGTTACAGTCTCAATGATATATCAGTGCATATCCACTAGAGTAGTTATGATGAAAAATAATTATAGCGATACTACCCAGAACTGACAAGGATACAGAAAAAATGGGTACCTGTATATGACTGATAGGAGTGTAAAATGGTTCCTCAAAGGCTTAAGCACTGAGACTTCATATAACACAGCAACTGTACTACAAATCAAACTTTGTTTCTTCACAAGGTTATACACACATGTCTAGTGCAGTATTATGCACAAGTCAGAAAACAGGAAACAAACCAAATGCCCATTAGCTACTGAATGGATGAACTGTGGTATGTCTATAGAATGGAATGTCATTCAGCAACAAATCTGAATGAAGCACTAAGAGATACTACAACACAGATGAACCAGAAGCCAGCAATAAAAGATTGTGTATGCTGTGAATCCATTAAAGGTAGTGAGTAAACAAATGGACAGAAAGCAGTTTAGTAGTTGCCTAGGGCTTTGAAGAATGGAAAGACTGCGTATAAAGGAGTGTGGGAATTCTTTGAGGAATAATGTTTTAAGACTTACTACATTTTGGATTCACAACCTCGTAAATATGCCCCCTAAATTTTAATTTTCCCCTTTAATATGTAAACTATATAGTAAAGTAAATTATGTTTCAAAAAGTTGTGCTTTTCAAAAGCGAGAACTAGCAAGGCTTCCGAGTCCTACAAGCCTATCAAAGAGGCTGGGTTGTACACTAGTTGCCCTCCCAAATTATAAGTGTTTCAAAGCCAGCCCCATAGAAATCCCAAGAAAGAACAGAGCTGTCTTTTATGCTTAGAGACAATGGATAGTTATGAGGTGTTACATCCTAGCTAACATATAAATGTGATTTTCTGCTTGAGAAAATTCTATTCTAATTAAGTAAATTACATTTAAGGTTTTATCAATCTGGAGCTACTAGAGCTGGGGCGGGAACTTGGTTGTCAAACACAACATAGCACAATGTATACACAGCTCTGGTTTCAATCTCTAGCAGGAAAAACAAAACTAAAAAAGAAAAAAAAAACAGGACTACTCCTCAGTTCTCTCAAAACATGGAAAGCTTAAGATTTAAATGCCTCAGAGTTTCCCAAAAATAAGTGGAACCGGCTCTTGTTTCCTGAGTCCTGGCAGAAAGATGTTTTTCAACTGTCAACTCTGCACTGATTTGATTCATCTCATGGTGGGTGGCTACACAATGGTGCTAATGTGAAATTAGCAATGAGACTACTATGTGGTAGGGCTCAATGCAAAAAAAAAAAAAAAGCAGAATGCCTTAATTAAGGACTGTTGACTTGAACTTAAAAAAAATAACCCCGAAATGAAGAAAAAATTGGTCACGTGCACATATGAAGATAGAACACTTTCCTGGGTCCGAGGAAGGTAGGGAGAAATGGTACGCATTATGAAGTCATTCTTCAAACCATAACAAATCGAAAAGCTGTGGTTTAATATATAACACAGATGGTCAGTTCTGTAATGTTTTTAAGTTTACAGTATCTTCTTTTTGTCCCCTGGAGCATTATATTTCACTTGGCAGAGGTTTGTATCCTGGTTTTCTTCCAGCTGCTTTTCAAAAAAAAAAAGCACATTACTTCATCTAGTGGTTTAATCTTGGTATATGGAACATTATAGCAGCAGCAATGATTTGCTGTAATCACCTCTGCCCTATATCAAGGTCCTTAGGGAGGCAGCATTTCATACATCATGCTGCACCACCATCAAGAATGGTCATCACTTCAATAGCTACAGGGGTGGTAATAAATGCAGACATCAAACACTTCCATCCATCCCACCCAAATTCCATTCTTCACTGGACAGATGATGATATGAACATGATTTCATAATACATTCACATTCACTCCACCATTTGCCATACTGGAACCTTGAAAGCCTTCAACTTTGTTCCTGAAGTGATTTTTATTCTTTTCTTTCCAATTCTTGTAGAAATGGCTTGCTATGAGTTTAGGATATCAGCAACAGTTCTTAGAATTTCAATTAGGAAAAAAAGACAGAACCAATAAACTTCAGGATTTTTTTTTTAGTAAAGTGCTTTCTACTTCCTAGCCCAAACAACCTCAGATCCAGTTTTTTTCCACCAGTTCTGAGTAGCCAACACTAAAGAATAGCAAACAACAAAATCTTGAAAAGCATGATCACCAAGGAGAGAAAGAAGAAGCCAAGATATTGAATCTGTTATCTTTTCTTAGTGGATAAAAGTGCAAGGTAACTTACATAAACTCTTGCAATGAACATATTTTTTTAATCACTACCAAAGAACATTGAGGTGATCAATATAGTGAAGAATGGGGATAACATAAATGCCTTATGAATTCTTTTGATGAAACTACAATTTTGCTGTTTTTTTTTAAAAAAAGACTAGACTTTATATTAAACATATTAAACAGGAAAGGTAAATGAGAAGAATCAAAGGCAACACAGTCCCAAGGCAAAAGTCAAAGCCTGGCCTTTGCTCCAGGACCTAACCCAGACAAGGACGGTTTTATGTTTCTTGCAATCAGTAAGTAGTTCTTTGCTTTTAATCTCTATGCCTCTGCAAATACAGGCCTCTGATGGTCATAGGAAAATGTTTCTAGGAATCTTTGTAGCATGATGTATCCTTCAAACCTTAGAGAAACATGTGTCAGTATTCCACCAGTAATCTGGGATTCCAAGGCCATTCCTAACTCTCTCCCTTCCTGCTACTCCTACACTTCTAGCATTCTGATTCATCCTGCTCTATGAAAACACAGAAGACAGACAAGCTTTAAGAGAACTGTCGTGACATGAGCCTCTGGTACAAATTCTCAAGTTAGAGCTACCAACAATGGAGCACTTGTGCATTGAAAGTACCAGACTGCAGGAGGCCTGTCAAAGAATGACCCCAGTAAGAGTCCTGAGGGCAAATGAACCTCACATTTTGCAACTCTCAGGCTGGCTTCTTCCATCTTTAACTTGGATCCTTCTTCCCCCAAAGTCCATGGACTTCAGCTTAAATATAACTTCTTTACAGTGGCCTTTCCTGAAAACCCTTTTGAAGTTCCCTCCACCTCCCACTACAAACCATTTGATCACATGGTCCAATAGTTATGTCCACAGACTAGAACCAGACAGACCCTGGCTCCTACCACCAGCCAGACCTTAGTTCAGAATCTCATGACCCCAATTTTAGTACTCTCCATGACAAAATCATACTAAGTATAAATGGAGGCAAACAGCAGATTGACAGGTGGCTTATGCTTTATTCTGCAGTCAACCTGGAACAACATAAGACAACTAACTTTCCCACATAGAACCTCAAGTTCCTCATATGTCCATTTAAGGGGCTGTATTCAATGAGATACTTGTCTGTTTTCTACATCTCTGCATCCTGCATTTTAACTCTCATCCAAATTCACAGACACATTGATTTGGTCTCTGGTTAAAAACAATGAGCAACCTCATCCATGGCATCATAAATACAGGCCCTGATACCTCATATAAGGGGCTGAAATGGCATCTATTTTACAACATCAAATAGCTTAGGACCATCTGGGGCCCAAGACCCAGAATTTACTCCCCTAAGAGTGCACGGTAATTTCTTTTATGTCCTTTTTTTAAAAGTTCATCTTTTGCTCTTCCATTTTGATAAAAATTTTCCCCCTCAATTGGTTCATTCTGGATATCCCCAACTTGTGGCATCAAGCAGGGCTCTATTTTGCTTTTCTTATTGCCTATGTGTCTGCATCTACAGGTGAATTATTAATCTCCATCATCCCTAGAAAGCGTCATCCAAAATTGTCCTCTCTAGTTGGTCAATCAGGATTTGAGCTCCTGTCCTATGGTAGATCTTTTATGAAAATCTAAGATTATAGCAAACAAAATATCTTCATAGTCCTTGACCTGAGATTCTGAAAGATGGTAGCCATTAAAAAATTCAACCAGGTCAGGTGTGGTGGCACATGCCTTTAATCCAAGCACTTGGAAAACAGAGGTAGGAGTTATCTCAGTGAGCACTAGGGCTACATAGAAAGAACTTATCTTAGACAAAAAAAAAGGAATTCAACCAATTATAGCTATCCCTCTCCATATTTCCTCCTCCCTCCTCCCTGCCTCTCCCCTACCACATTTAATATTCCTGCTCTAATTTTCCTTTATCCCTTTATAACACTGTATTCTAGTGGAGTGACACTGGGTATATCAACCACACTTCATGGCACACTTTATGCTCAGGAGAAGTTATTCAGCACAAATCTACCTCCATATTTGTGTGTGAGAGAACATGTTTCTTTTGTTGTTGTTTTTAAGAGAAAGAACATGAAGTTAGGGAGGGAGGGAGGGTCTGAGAGGGGTTGGGGAAGTGAAATGACTACGATCAAAATATAGTATGTGAAATTCCCCAAAGCAGGACACATTTAGGATTCCACTAAATCAAACACAATGTCCACTGCTTTCCAAATGGAAGCTGACTAGCTCTCTCCATTCTCTGCCTTTCCCCTCACTGAGGCATCAAACTGCCTGTCCTTCAATACTGTCCTTTCATCTATTCTTTTAAATTGGGGTTTATTAGGTTGCCATTGAATTATTCCTATTGAATTATTAAATAAAGCTCATTGACCAATCATCTTGGATGACATGTGAAATTTTTGCTTCAATGATAAAATCTTTATGTGTGTCCCATTCTGCTCTCCCAAAGGGGAAGAAATGAATAAAGTATTTTCATGTGGCAAACATTTGCTTCCCTGACAGTACTTTTTGTATGATATCATCATTTTAACAACCCACCTAAAATACTTAAATTGACCAGGGTGTTATGGAATCTACTGACAACTACCACCCCTTTATAATATATTTCTTGAGCCAGCAGAGAGGGATCTACATCTGACGAGCACCAAATATGCAAATTCAGGTTCTGTAGCTTATCTGTGTTCTAAAGGAAATCACAGCCAGGAAAACTGTATCCCAACCACCAAGTGTTATTTCGAATCCTGAACTTATGAGGGGGAATAGAGGCTCACACCTGTTATCCCAGGACTTACAAGGAACACAGGGCAAGATCCCTACAAGTAGGAAGCCAAGCTGGCCTATATTGTAATTCTAGACCAACAAGGGCTGCATAGTTTGATACTGTCTTGAAACATCCTTAACTTGATTGTAGGTTGGTTCTCTTAAGATTGTATCTTGCCTGCCTCACTTAAGCACACTTGGTATCATGCAACTTGACACCTCTAATGATGGAAACTTTCTATTCATCCACTAAAGGTAGTGGCAGAGCCACTTTGTGGGTATCTAACTCACCAACACCATGGCCCTGACATGCAGTATACTGGGTCAGAAACCAAGGAGGTTAAATGTCTTGATGTGACCAAAACATTTTTCTCTGAGCCATCCATGGATGTCCAAAATGCCAGCAGAGCAGGGCTTGTACTCTAGTATGCATACCAGGCACCACCCTTACTCATAACATCCACCAAACAAATGGGTGAGGCAGTATCTTCTTTTCTAATACGGCATTTCAAGTATTAACACTTGCAAACATTTCTGTGCCAGCTGAAAAATGATCAACCATTTAAAACAGTAGAAATGTGGCAGCACTTCATTAAATTTTTAAAAGAAAAGATGTGTTTTAAAAGGGAAAATCACAACAGACTGAAATCTGCCAAGTGAAATGAGCCCTTGAGGCTCTCCTGTAAGCAGTGTGAATGGAGACAGACTATCTCAAACAATGGCAGCCGCCCATATTAACCACTGACCCTTGTCACACTTGCCCGTTAAAGACAGCTTCCTCGGTGTGGCACCCTCTCATGTAGGACAGTTTCCTCGGAGTGACACTCTCTCCTGTAATCCTGGAAGCACTAGCACTGGCCACTGAGCCCACTGCTGATCTGTGTTAGAATGGTCTCTGCAATAATAAATACCCACGGTGCAGCATAAAGCCACCCCAGGTCTACACGTATTGCATAGAGTTTACAGCTAGACTCATCTAATGTTGTGGAGTCATTGGATTAAGATGCTAGCTAGCTAACAGTTCTGGTAGAAAGGAGTTGTATTCAGCAGTGAAACAATTCTCCAGTAAGCGTCTTGTGAATCTCTCTTTTCTCAACACATTCTATCTTTATGTTTTGCTTTTTTTATTGTACAGCAAAATTAAATGAATATGTCACAATGACCATCTCAGTTTGATTACTGTATACTTGATCCTAAGGCAGACATTTATGCTCCCTGACTCAACTTTCTCCACCATAATACAGAAATGGAAGCATTACTCATAATGACAGGATGGTGACGATGCTGTCCCAACCCTACCTCACAAGTGTGCTAAAGAGACACACATGAACAAAAAAGAAAAGAAAAAAATTGTAGATGAGCCAGGCAATAGTGGCACACACCTTTAATCCCAGCAATTGGGAGGCAGAGCCAGGTAGATCTCTGTGAGTTCGAGGCCAGCCTGGTCTACTGAGTAAGTTCCAGGACAGCCAGGACTGTTACACAGAGAAACCCTGTCTCAAAAAAACAAAAACATGCAGGCTCCCCATCTGTCAGTCTAGTGTCCCTGTGCTCCCACAAGTTCAGGTCATCTGTCTCTGTGGGGTTTCCCCCGTCATGATCTCGACGCACCCCCCTCCCCACCTGCTCATATAATCCCTCTTCCCTCTCTTTAACTGGACTCCCATAGCTCGGCCTGGTGCTTGGATGTGGGTCTCTGCATCTAATTCCAACAGTTACTAGATGAAGTTTCTATTATGACAGTTAAGGCAGTCACCAATCTAATTACAGAGGAAGGCCAGTTCAGCCACTATTGCTATGCGTCCTAGCTGAGGTCATTTTTGTGGATACCTGGGAATTTCCCTAGCTCTTTGTGGGACTCCTGGCAGTGGGACCAGGAGCTACCCCTGGTGCATGAGCTGGCTTTTTGAAGTCCATACCATATGGTGGAATGCCTTGCTCAGCCTTGATGCCAGGGTGGGGGGCTTTGTCTTCCCTCAACTGAAAGTGCCCAGCCTTGCTGACTCTCCATGGGAGGCCTTACCCTTTCTGAGGAGTGGATGGGGGTGGTTCTGAGGAGTAGATGGGAGTGAGATGGGGGAGGTAAGAGGAGTGAGAGGAGGGGAGGGAGGGGAAATTGTGGTTGATATTTAAAATGAGTTAAAAATAAATTAATAAAAAAAAGAAAAGTAGATGTAAAACTACTCTGTAAAATGCAAAAAGGCTATACTAACGTGAAAAACCTTATTGCTGGTGACTATATATTAGTTTGTTTTGTACTGCTATAATGCCATTGTGAGGTGTGGTGGCAGACACCTTGAATCCCAGCACTTGGGAGGCAGATGAAGGTGGGAACTCTGAGTTTGAGGCCAGCCTGGTCTACAGAGTGAGTTTCAGGACAGCCAGAGCTACATAGTGAGACCTTGTCTCCTCCACAAAAAAAAAAAAAAAATAGAATACAATCAACCTAGCCATTTATAATGAACATAAATCTATGTGGCTCATAGTCCTAAAAGCTTCAAAATCTAAGCTAGAAGGGTCACATCTGGAAAAAGCTCTCTTGTATGATAACATGCTGGAAGACATCATGTGAGGGAGACAGAGACGGATGCCAAATGCATTCTCTTAGCAGAAACCACTCCCAAGACAACTGACCCACTCCTTTGGGAGCATGAACTAGGTTTCTAATACAGGAACTTGAGAAGACACATTCAAACTTATAAACTTATAATATGATGGCTTTAAGATTCTTATACACAAACCAAATAATGACAAAGGAAAATCATGGTAGAGATATAATAAGACTTTGGACAAAAGGCATAACGACACTTATAGACATGTGATGTGGCATTTCAGAGGACTTGTCCCCAATCTTGCTGGTAACTACTCATGTAACCTTCCTGCTGTTTTTTTATAGAACGTTAGACTCATTTTACACTTCGAAAGGTTTACAAATCTTTTGCTACCTGAAATTATAGTCATGAGTTCAACATTTAGAGCAAAGCAAAAAAATTTTAAAAATCATTTGCATTATTGTAAACTTAAACTATTTAACAAAAAAGCATTAAATTTTGTTAATTTGATGACGGATTATATCTATTTATAGTTCACACCTAAAGTAAGGACAGGTTTTAGAGTAAATGTGCATCTTCTTTCACTATTCTGAAGTACCAATATTAATGTTGCAAACAATCCATGGCATCTTAGCATCCATCAACAATATATGTCTGGTAGTTTCCTTGACTTTGGTGTCCCTTCTAGAAACAGGTGGGATCTGGGAACATGGTATAGAAGTTACTGGATTAGAAGATTTCTAAGAGGCATAATAAATCTGTCATTCTACAATTTAAGTATTAGGAGTGACTATCAGAAATAGCAGCAAAGTTTTATTCTAAAAATATATTACTAGAGGCATTACCATACCAATTTCAAGTTCTACTACACAGCCATAGAAACAAAACAGACACAGAGATCAGTGGACCAGAATCAAGTAAGCACTTGATGTAAATGCACTCAGCTACAGCCACTTGATTTTGACAAAGATGAAAAAAATACAACTTAGAGAAAAGATAGCCCCTTCGACAAATAGTGCAGGAAAAACTGGATATATATACTTGCAGAAGAAATAAGGTGCCCTATCTCTCAGACTGCACAAATTCAACACCAAATAAATAAAATATCTTAATATAAGAACCAATATTCTGGAAACAACTATGGAGTACACACTTCAAAACGTAGACATTGAAAAGTATTTTCTGAGCAGGACTCCTATTGCTGCTGCTAATAATAATAATAAATAATCAACAATTGACAAATGTGACCTTATGAATTTAAAAAGCTTCTGTATTGTAAAAGAACCACTGAAGCAAGAGAAGATACACAGCCTACAGAACAGGAGAGAAATCTTTGCTAACTATTCATTTGGCAAAGGAATAATATCTAAAATTTATAAAATTTAGACCAAAAATCAAATAATGCAAACAATAACTGGATTAATGAAATGAAGATAGCTCTCAACAAATGAAATACAAATGGCCAGTAAACACATGAACAAAACATTCAACCTCACTAGTCATCAGAGAAATGGAATCCAAACTACATTGACATTCCAGCTCACCCCAATCAGAATGGCACTGATTAAGAAAACAAATAACAACAAACACTGGCAAGGATGTGAACTGGCAATGTAACTTAGTTCACATGCTATGGAAATCGGTATGGAGATTCCTCAAAAAACTAAAAAGAGACCTACCATATGACCCAATCATACCACTCCTGGGCATTTACTTAAAGGACTCCACATCAATATGTCACAGAGATCCTTGCATATCAGTGCTTATTACAGCACTATTCACAGTAGCTAAGTTATGGAACAAACCAAGGTGTCCAAGAATAGAGGAATGCATAAAGAAAATATACAATGGAGCCAGGCGGTGGTGGCGCACGCCTTTAATCCCAGCACTCGGGAGGCAGAGGCAGGCGGAGCTCTGTGAGTTCAAGGCCAGCCTGGGCTACCAAGTGAGTTCCAGGAAAGGTGCAAAGCTACACAGAGAAACCCTGTTTCAAAAAATCAAAAAAAAAGGGAAGAAAAAAAAGAAAATATACAATGGAACAAAGAAAATACACAATGGAAATTTTTTAGCCATCAAGAAGGAAGTTATTTTCAGGGAAATGGATTGGAGAGGATTACAGTAAGTGACTTAATTCAATTTCTGACAAATATTACATGCTCTCATATAGATATATAAAACTATGTATGTATGTACGAGATGGAAATAGAAGTAAAACTGTCTTGGGGAAAAGGGGACTGGGCTAACAGGAGTCATGAGGAGAAAGAAAAGGAAAGGAGGAAGAATAAAATCAATGTCTGAGACATACAAAATTTTTTTAAATTAATATGTTTTTTAAAAAAAAAGACTGTTTTGGAATCCTATTTTTCATCCATTTGTCTTTATTTTCCTTTTTGTTTTGGGGAGGTGTTTGTTTGATATAGAGAGAGGAGAACAAAAAAAACAGGAAAAGATGGGTGGATATGGAGGTGGGAAGGATCTAGGAGTTGGGAATGGGAAAAGCATGATCAAAATATATTGTATGAAAAGAATTTAAATAAACAAAAAGAAGAAACAGCAGCAAGATTCTATCCAAGCATATTACACAGAATGGCTATTCTGGAAGATGTTTCTTTTGTGACTAAAAGAGCCACATCTTAAGGTAATATGTGATACGTTTACAGCTACCTCTACATACTTGAGAATACTGTCCATTCACCCACTTGTCCAAAGGCACACCTGCCATTATGAGGCCTCAAAGATTAATGGAGCCATTTCTCAATGTACTACGTGATTCTCTGTATGGGAAGAAGCCTGATGTGGTGAAGAAAGGCATCAGGATGTCCTGGGCCCCTCTAGGCCTGGGAAAATGAAGAAGTTGAATTAGCTGTAATGTGATTCATAATTGCAGTAACAACCCCTCTGGCATGGAAAGCAGTTTTACATCCAGGATCTCTTCTGATAGCTCTAACACAAATTCAGCTTGGGACAGAGTTCATTTTATCAGAGACAATTATTTACACGCCAATTCCTTCTGCAAGTGTAGAGGGCTTCATACCTGTCCCCGTTGAAATCATTCAGAGTCCTGATCATGACCATCAGACCATGAGCAACCATAATTTACACACACACACACACACTTTCAGAAAGCTTTCAGAAAACTGGACCCCATTTGTCACCTCCTTGGAATGTGGTCAGGTAGGACAGTAGCCTCCCTTAGTGAACTTTCAGAGAAGCCCTAGAAGATACTTGATTTTCTCTGACAAAAGCCCCTCAGCCTAATGACAAGCATCCAAACAAACACTCTGGTCTTGATAGCCCCTGTCATGGATACAACTGGCAAAGAAAATCAGAATAAATGACATGCTAAAGGCAAGAAAACACTGCTAGTTCCTCTTACCATACATTCTGGCCTGTGTTCTTCTTTAGACAGTTGGTCGTTAATCCTTTATTCTAACAGATGGGATTGTTGTCATTGTTTTTCAAGAAATAGTGATTATGAAAGGGTATTCATACTGGATTGTGGACCATGTTCAGTGATGTTTTTGCAAAATTGTCTTCTCAAGTATGTTTTCTTTAATATACCACAGAATAAATTGGTTTTCTGGTTTGGCAATGGCAGAGAGTCTATAATGAATCTTAGGATCTGTGTAATGGAAGAAGGGCTCTTCTAGCCAATTCTCCATGACTGACCACTAGCCAACTAGACCTCTGTAGAACTAATAGCATTCACTATGTAATAGTTCAATGTCAAGGGGCTTAGAATATTCAATATCTTCACTTTATTCCTTAGGCATGGCCACATTTTGTCATAACAAAGGACAAAAGACAAAATGTAATTTTCAAATTTGCAATGCCATAAAATCCTATAAATTCTACTGAGTGCATTGATTTGCATAATAAAATTTCTCATTTTGGAACTTCTGAGAAGACAAAGACCAGAACTACTAAATTCTAAAAGCCTCTGGAATTTTTCCTGAAATATTTTGTAGTCTCTGTGTTCCTTATTTGTTGATTTTATAGGAGCTGAAAAATGGGTGTGTGTGTGAAAATTATTGAAGGGGGATATTTTATGTAACTTTTCTTTCCCGATCTCCAGCCCTAACCCCCCTACATACACATACAGCCATCCAATAATGTGTGTGAAAGTACATTTTCACTACTTTGATCTTCCATTAGTGAATTCCTTGAAGTCAAATGCACTTCATTTTCCCTTGCTCTTAAGTTTTAAGCAGCCGTTGGAAATCTAAGCAGAACTGAACACTTGGGCTACAAAATAAGCATCTGAGGTCTATTTGCTCTGCTGCCATTTGGGAGGCATTTTACTGGGCAAATTTCTTTCCTTGGAAGCACTTTTTCCCACTGAACTCAATAGATGCTGCTCGAACACATTTAAAAACCTTATTTACCCTTTAAGATCTCATTTGATTGATCTCCCCAGCACTTTACTCTAGAGAGCCAGCTGTAGGCATTAGTCAGCATATGGAAAAGCCTGGAATGATGAACAAAGAACAACCACTGTGATGAGTTATAAATTAAAGAGAGAAGAAAACAAACACTACCAAAAGTCAACAGGTCTCATCATTCTTCCCTGAATGCAGCCACACTCCAGCAGCAGCAGCAGCAGCAGCAGCAGCAACGCAATGGTCACGACAGGCCAGTTGGAACTCCTGAGGTAGAGAGTCAACCTACTTTTCTACCTGTCCAGGAGGACAGGATGCTTTGTTCTTCTCCACATCTCCTAATGTCTGGCCATCCCAGATATACATGTTGCAACAAGTGCAGTGAGCTCCTTTTGTTAAGAAAAAAAAACATAATCCTAGACGTCTGTCGTTCTCCTACCACCACTATATCCTACTCTTGGGACAGATTGGATATCTGTGAGTTTAAACCTAAGTAAGACTATATGCACATTAACCACTTAACAGACCCCAGCTGATAGCACAGCAAGAGAAACCTGAAAAAAGGAATTGGTGAGCAGTATTTCAGGTGTGGGGTATGTAATAAAATATTGCACTAGATACAAGAAAATTCTCTGTAATTCAAACTAAAACAAGAGTGGTGGATTTGGGGAGTGACAGAGCGCAGAGTAGCTAATATTTGAACAAGAAAACAGTTGAGACATCTCTTCTGCCAAAGAACCAATGGCCAATGGCTTGAGCATTTTGGATGCCTGACTTTCTGACTACAAGGAAGGAAGGAAGGGAGGGAGGGAGGGACGGAGGGAGGGAGGGAGGGAGGGAGGGAGGGGAAGGGAAGGGAGGAAGGGAGGAGGGAGTGAAGGAGGAGGGAGGGAGGGAAGAAGGGAGGGAGGGAGAGTGCAGGCATCTGTAAGTAGCCCTGGCTACTTGGGTTGGCTCCTAATGACTGGTTCTTAGCTCCCCAGTCCTTGTGTTATTTAGCACAGCCCAGCTCCCATGCAAAATCAAAATATCTAGCAGCAGAAGGACTGTTGGTTTATCCTCTATTGAAAGCCTCTCAACAATAGACTGGCATAACCAGAGACATATTTGCAGGATATCATTTGGCAGCAGTACAGAGAACAGAAAAGAGGAGAAAGATATAGTTTAATTAGATGGATGCTATTGCAGTAATCCATGCAGAAAACAATAAAACCTTCAGCTAAAACAGAGGCTACAGAAACAGACAGATTGTTACAGGAGACAAAGTCAACTGAACTTGATGATGGAATCAACTTTGGAGATGAGACAAGCCTCACCAAGGGTCTAGATTTGTAGTTGAAAGGTTTTTCATATCTGGCCAGGCCCCTGCAGTCCTGTGGCCCACTTATAAAATAATCACTCAGAAGCTTATATTAATTATAACTTCTTGGCCATTAGTTCAGGTTTATTACTGACTAGCTCTTACACTTAAATTAACCCATAATCCTTATCTATGTTTAGCCATGTGGCTTGTTACCATTCCTCAGTACTGCCTTCACATCTTGCTTCCTCTGTGTCTGGCTGGTGGCTCCTCACTCAGCCCTTCCTCTTCCCAGAATTCTACTGGTCTGCTTATCCTGCCTATACTTTCTGCCTGGCTACTGGCCAATCAGGGTTTTATTTATCAACCAATCAGAGCAACACATATTCATAGCATACAGAGTGACATCCCACAGCACTTCCCCTTTTCTGTCTAATCAAAAAGGAAGGTTTTAACTTTAACATAGTAAAATTACATATAACAAAACAGTTATCAAGCAAGAATTACAGTTACAATAGCTAGTCTATCTGTATTTGGCAAAAATTAAAGAAAATATTCTGTCTATCCTATATTTGTGAATCTAAGGTTTCATATCTAATTTATCTTTTATCACAACTAAGGAAAACTATACTTATAACTATCTAGTCTTCAACTACATCAGAGACCTCAGAAGGATATAATATTGCTGTGGATGATTGATAGATAAATAAAACACTGATTGGCCAGTAGCCAGGCAGGAAGTATAGGTGGGACAAGCAGAGAAGAGAATGCAGGGAAGTGGAAGGCTGAGTCGGAGAGATGCTGCCAGCCACGGCCATGAGAAGATGTTAAGATACCTGTAAGCCACGAGCCATGTGGCAAGTTATAGATTAATAGAAATGGGTTAATTTAAGATATAAGAACAGTTAGCAAAAAGCCTGCCACAGCCATATAGTTTGTAAGCAATATAAGTCTTTGTGTGTTTACTTGGTTGGGTCTGAGCAGCAGTGGGACTGGCAGGTAAGAAAGATTTGTCCTGACCCCGGGCCAGGCAGGAAAACTCTATCTACATAATATTACCTAAGTAAACAGGAAATCCATTGTAAGCAACTTCCAAAAATTCTGGAAATGACAGAGACAGCTGCCTGCGTGAACAGTCATCCAAAGTTCCTCTTCAAACATTAGGACATCCATCATCTTCAGCCTATAGGCCTAGAGTCTCTCAGTCACTTCTCTCTGTGTCCTGTAGAATGTCTGGCAGTTTTCTTCTGCAAAGCAGGAACCTGAAGGACCATCTCACCTTGCAAAGTTCAGTGGTCACCTTCCTATGGGTCTAGCATGTCCAGTAGATACAACATTTTGCCAAGCAGTCCAGGCAAGAACAGTTTCTTGCCCAAATGGCTAATTTTTGCCATGAAGAAGATAAACTCCATATGGAGTGTCTTTGGTTCCCATCATCTGCCTTGAAGTAATTGTCGCTGCTAGGAGCAGACATGTCTCATTGTCCAGAAAGTCTAAGTTTTTAAAACATTTTAAATGCCATATTCTGTAGGTCTTTGAAATGTTTGAAGATTACCTGCCTAATTGAATTATATATATGTATACCTAGAAAACTTAACTAACATGACTTAAGTTTGACTCTCATAGAAGATTAATTATTCACCTGTATTTCTTAATTATCCATTATAATGTCAAATGAGCTCCACAAACATAATACCTTAAACAAGAGTAGAAATATACATAAAGTATAACAAAATTAACTTTAAATTTGTAATAAACTAAAACCTATAGCAATGTAAAACATTTTAAATAAGCTGCTCTTTAAAAGTAGATTCAATAATCTACCCTTTCATCCTATCATATCTATATCATAGATTCTTAATTCTCAAAGTAGAGTCGACAAACCACATAATTATCCTCACTTGGGAGCTTGGAAAAAATCAGAATCTCAGGCCTCACAGAATTAGAATCTAGAATTTAACAAGATCTTCAGCTGATTTATGTACACAGTGCAATTTGAAAGTACACTTAGGTTTGTAGAAAACTGGCTGTACCACTGTCCACTGAAAGATGGACTATTGCCTTTGGCTTTTGGCAGGCAAAATTTAAAGCACTCAAAGATTATAATTTTTCTTATTCAACATGAAATTATTGGCAGTACAGACAAAGACACTGGGAAGACAGACAAAAAAGTTCCTAGCCTTACAGAGCTAACATCTGGGAAAACAAAACAAAAAGGCAACTATACTACAGAATGTTGAGAGCACCATGGTGAAATAGACACAGGCTACAAACTGGGTACATTATCTAAAAGGCCATGCAACTTTCTGCTTTCCTGTTGGGGCTGAGAGTCAGTCAAGAACAAGTCTAGACAGGTTCAGGTTGAACCCAGAAGACACTGAAAGTAAGTTCAGGTTTGATGCCCAGTTGCTTTGAGTATAGCCCACATCACATGTTAGCAGACATGTCAATGGTTTAGTTAGGAACCCTGGGCTTCTTTCCTTCCAACTGTATGGTTAAAGGTTGGAGAATATTTGGTAGAATGATTTGGCTGGCTCATCAGATGCCAATTAGCTATCATTGCTTTCTACTGCCTTAAGATCAAAGATCTAAAAAGGATGTAGAAATGGGGCTGTGATCCACTCTAAATAACTCCATGTTGTATAAAGTAGTAGCTTTCAGGCTATATGAATTTTTTTTTTAAAACAGCAGTTTGATCCATTTTAGGTTCAAATGTTGAGGCAGAATGACTTTTCATTTTGATTGTACAAGTGAACAATGACAATCTGACCCTCACAAACCATGAGGCACAGATAACTTATTTGCATAAATAAAATATTACCACCTATGAACTTAATTAAATCAGAAACACAAGGGTAATGTGGGTACCTCCAAATCATTGAGTGAGACCAAAGCATGAGTTTATCCAACTACTAGATCAATGAATCATGCAAATTCTTCATCAGGTTCATATAAAATAAGAGGCACCTAATACTGGCTACAGGCAGCACCCACTACACCATCAGGCCATCCAGTGTGCATTACAAGACAGGCAAATGAACTCTAAACTATCTCCAGAGTAGTTTGCTCAAGAGGATCCCCCTGCTTGATCCAGTCTGCTTGAACTGCCATTTATCTAGAGTAGCCCAAAAGCACTTTGAACCAGCTTTGTCTGGAAGCAACCCTGTGCCAGGGCTTTTGCAGGCCTGAGCCAGAACACTTCGGTTCTGTAACTGGGTTACTTAGGTTAATATCTTATGTACCTGGTAACTCTCTTTGCATTAGTTTTAGGGTTTCTATTGCTGTGAAGAGACACCATGACCACGGCAACTCTTATAAAGAAAAACATTTAATTGAGGTTGCATCTTATAATTCAGAGTTTTAGTCCATTGTTATCGTGGTAGGGAGTATGGTGGCGTGCAGGCAGGCATTGTACTGGCTACATCTTTTTTTTCAATTAAGAAATTTTTTATTCATTTTACATACCAACCACAGATCCCCTTCTCTTCCCTCCTCCTGCCCATCTTGATCAGAAGGCAACAGGAAGTGGACTGTGAAACTGGGCAGTATCTTGAGCATGAGAGACCTCAAAGCCCAGCCCCACAGTGACATACTTTCTCAATCAAGGCCATACCTATTTCAACAAGGCCACACCTCCTAAAAGAGCCACTCCCTATGAGCTTATGAGGGTCAGTTACATTCAAACTGCCATGGCATCTGTTTTAGTTTTCTACCTCTTGTCTGTAGTAAGGATCAACCCCAGCTGCTTTAGCTCATTCATCGCCATTCAGTAAACCACAGATCATTGTGTGAAATGCAGTATGTTATCTGAAAGCTAATATCAAGCAATTAAGATTGAAATGAGATTTAAAAAAAAACTATTTGCAAATGGGCATTAATATCAAAGTGAAATTAAGAGTACTTGGTGAATTAAAGCCAGTGAAGTGAAAGGGCTTGTGAAATTCTTTTCAATAAAGTCTTACATTGTGGAAAGACACAAAAGTGCCTGCTTTCATTTCTAACCACTCACTCATGACAATAAGTAAAAAAAAAAAATCAGCAAGCTGTAGATCCAACATAGCAACTTTCTTTTGACAAGCAAACATTCTTTCAAAACTCACTAGGGAAATAAAGAAAATATCACACTGACTCAACCAAAAGGTTCTTCTTTGAAAACAGGTACAAAATGATCCTAGCTGCCTCCACTTATCCTCCCCTTTAAAAACTCAGTTCAGTCCCAAGAAATGAGCAAAAGCCGTTTGGCTCATGTGGCCATGGTCCTGGTTTGAATCTGACCAGGAGTTCCTCCTCTTTGTTTCCCCTCACGCTGATGTTACTAATGCCTGTTATCTAGTCTGCATCCTTTGATCCATCAATGATTCATCTTTTGGCAATATGTTTATATTTATAAAACCATAGGCTCTACTTAATTTGAGACAGCATATTTCTCAACAGAGCACAAAGTGCTTTTAAAGCGTAATCTAGTTAGCAATCTACCATCTCCATGAGGTCAGTGATAGCAAATATTACTTTCTGCCTCATTATTAGCAACACTGAAACAGAAAGCACTTTAGAAACTTTGTCTAAAGCCATTTAGCTCAGCAGGGAATGGAACCTAGGTACCACTATGCCAAGAGATAGTGCCATCCACCTGTTTCGTGCCATATGTAACAATATAAATTGATAGCCCTGACACACATTCAAAAATGCCTATCGAGCTTCATAAAAATTTTAAATAGCCTGGCTTTCTATACAATTTTCCCCTCAAATATCCATCACTAGTTGGAATATCTTGCAAAGATAACAAGATCTTCTGCAATAATTATTCCCCAGTTAAAAGGCATCATTTGATAAAGTGTTGTTCTTCAGCTGTCCAGTACCATCACAGACAATCTACAACACCTAAAAATCTTTCAGTTATGGCACATTAGCTGAATTTTATCTCTTTACAATAAATTCTGCCCAGGTCAGAAGCCAAGAATAGTTATGAAATGCATTAAGAATAATTACAATTTCAAATTTCAACAACTTACAACAATCAGGTAATACAGATCTCTGGAGAACATGTAAAACTCCATGCTAAGGGGAAGAGGAACACATGCTACAAATTTACAACAATCGACATATTTTAGGTTTTACATAAGCATGTTTGAAACTGGGTGAGTCATCAATGGATACATGATGAATATTCCTTATCAGAAATGTTTGAGACCAGAAGTGCTTGAGATATCCTCTCAAATTCGAGAATATTTTATATACATAGCAAGATGGTAAGTTTCAACCTAAAATTAATTGTTTCATACTATAGATGGATATATATATATATATATATATATATATATATATATATATATATATAGAGAGAGAGAGAGAGAGAGAGAATGAGAGAGAAAAGGATATATATCCTGAAGGAAATTTTGTATGATTTTTTATTAGACCTGCATTTTGACTGGCACCTGTCATTGGAAATCAGGTGTAAACATTTCTACTTGAGGGATCACACTAGTATACAAGGCCATGCATGTGTTGGCACATTTTGGATTCTAGATGTTCAGATTAAAGATACTCAATTTTACATGTGTTCCCCATCTTAGAAAATACTGGATGGGTACCATTTCATCAATCCATGCTTAATCTGAAAATGAAATCATAAATGGCCCATTATTAGTATGGTAGTGTGATTTACAGTAGAAAATGTATGTGTGTGTGTGTGTGTGTGTGTGTGTGTGAGAGAGAGAGAGAGAGAGAGAGAGAGAGAGAGAGAGAGAGAGAGACAGAGACAGAGAGAGACAGAGACAGAGAGAGACAGAGGGTATGCCATTTTTATGCTATGACTGTTGAATAATCTAAGGACAGGGATGGCTGATTTCTGGGAGTACCAACTTGTGATTCTAACCATATAAAGGGTTGGGACTTCGAACTCTACCTATGACCTTCAGGGAAGAGAAGGGATTGGGAGACTGAAGACCGAGTTGATCATGGAAAGCCAATGACTTACACTTTCATGCTTCATAAAGCTTCCACTAAAACTCCCATAAGATGGGCTTTATAAGGTTTCCATATTGGATAGCATGTGTAGGAAATGGCAAGAAGGCAAGCCATGAGAAGACATGGGCACACTGTATCCACTCATACATACTTTTGCTTGCGTACCTTTTTATCTGGAGGCTTATCTGTATCCTTTATCAAATCCTTTATTAAATAGAAAACCAGTAGATGGAAGTTTAAGTGTTTCTTGAGTTCTGTAAATCATCTGAGAGTTTTTGAAAAACTGGTTGGTTTTGGAAAAATGCACACATTTTGGTAACTAGAAGCATTGTACAGCTACAGACAGAACCAAAATAAGAAACAGGTTTTGTTTTTCATTACAATCATGCAATTATATAATTTGTTATTAAGTGAAAATGGTGTAAAATAATGAATTCTAATCACAGCAATGCATTCTAATTTTAGCAACAATCTCACAGATTTTCTAATAACACTGACATATTTCATAGTGAACCCAGAAAAATAATTACACTTCATAAAGCCCTTTCAACTTACTTTGTAAAAAGCATTTGTGCTTCAGGGCAACCCCATGAGGTAGCATCCCCATTTTACAAATAAGACATGCACAGAGAGCTAGGTATGTTGACATACCCAAAGTCTCATAATTAGTAAGCAAAAAAATCGACCATGCAAACTCAGGTCTATGAGACTCCAAATTTTGGAAAGATTAAATAATTGATTCTGGGTTCCAGAAAAGAAGTACCTTTATTAGTAATTTGACAGATAATGTATGCAAGGTTGAATTATTCACCTGAAATTGTCACTCTCACTGATGAACAAGTGTGATATAGGAAATTTTAAGCTTCTGGAGTGCTGTATGGAGAAAGAATAAGAGAAAAACTACAAATGCAAGCATTTCCTTCTCAATGTACAAAGTTTGTGACAAGAAGTGTATTTGTTCCCCCAAGTGTTCTTGGCTTTCACACCTGGGATGTGGGGTTGGGGGATTTACTTTAGATGAAAAAGTGTTGCCTATCGTGCATCAAGCCCTGGGTTTGATCCCCAGTACTGAATAAACTGAATATGGTGCTTGTGATGTCAGCAGTTGGGAGATACAGGCAAGAGATCAAGAGTTCAAAGTCATCCTTGACTACAGAGTAAGTTCAAAACCAGCCCGAGCTACATGAGACCCTGCCTCAAAAACAAGAAAAAAAAAAAAACCCTTGCCTAGAACACCTTCAATCATCCCTCACTTGGGACCCTGCAGTGGGGCTGAGGCAAGCTAAGCCTGTAGGTTTCTTTATGTCAGTCCATCTCAATAGTTAGCATCCCATTTGGTCAAAAAATGTCTCCTCGTATCCTTTCTGTTATCACTTAGGTCCAGTTTCTCTGGTTTTGTCCTCAGCAATTTGCAAAGACAAGTTGCTTACACACTGTAACTAGAATTTACTTTTCACGAAATTAGAAATTATTTTAAATAAGATCCTGAGATGAAGAGCCTCGGAACCCTCAGGATCTATCTGAAGTTCTGAGCTCTCACCCTACATGGCCATCTCAACATGGTCACCTTATAGTCTTTTCAAATTCCTTGAGTGAGAGCTGGGCTGCCCCACATCCTTGTATTTATTATAGCACTCCTTCCAGATTTCTTAAAGTGCTAATTTTTCTTGTTCCCTCATCTTTATCTTCCATAACTTTCAGCTGCTGCTTCCCTTCTATCCTCCTTCCTAAATACTTCCTGAATCCGTTCACTTCTCCATCTTCTCCCAGCCTCTTCTCCAACCCAAACTACTCCCAGATTAGTCCATAGCCTTTTAACTGGGTCCACCACTGAATTCTTGCCCTTCTCTGCTCTGGAAGTCAAAGTCACTTGGTAAAAACACAAATCTAACCTGACACCTCTATATTAACAGTCAGAATACCATACTGATTCCAAGATAAAGCCCCAAGATACTATAGCATGCCCTCCAAGCCTGTACATAACAACTCCTTAGATCCCACAGCTCATCCGAGGCCATACCTACAAGTTCCAGTTCCTCCTGTTGCTATACGTTCCTATTACTTCCCAAAGATTCTCCCTATTCTTTGCTAGACTATGCATCTACAGGAATGCAGATGAGATGCTACCTCAATAAGTAGAGTCTTTTCTGGTTGAGAGCTCTGTCTCTCCATCACAGCAGCTTCAATTTAAAAGACTATTTGCTTGTTCCCCATCACTAGTCTAAAAACCCTGCCAAGTCAGTGTCTATGGCATTTGCCACCAGCTCTGTAACTCCAGGAAATGACACACTTCCTGGGACATAGACATTTACATACTGAATCAATTAGTTAATGGCAAATACTCTAACATAGTCAAAGTATATCATGATACTGGGTTTGTGTTTTAGCATCAACCTACTTTACACATACATTTTGTTTCTGTTTAATGCTGAATTTGTGGCAGCAGTGACTTCCAAATTATGCATTCCCAACTCTTCATATACTTTCAAAGGGTATGTATTCAAATAAAATTAAATCAGTATGTTGAAAAGACCTCACACACACATACACACACACACACACACACACACACACACACACACACACACACACACACACATGTTGCTAGAGTTTTCCTGCCTTGCCCACAGTCAGGACAAACCTCTGTCACCCGCCAGTCCCACAGCCGCTCAGACCCAACCAAGTAAACACAGACACTTATATTGCTTTCAAACCGTATGGCTGTGGCAGGCTTCTTGCTAACTGTTCCTTTATCTTAAATTAACCATTTCCTTTTATCTTAAATTAACCATTTCCATAAATCTATTCCTTAAAGTAATCCATTTCTACAAATCTATACCTCGCCACGTGGCTGGTGGCTTATCAGCGTCTTCACATGCTGCTGGTCATGGCAGCGGCTGCAGCGTCTCTGGTCATGGCGGTGGCTGCAGCGTCTCCTTCTGCCTTTCTGTCCTTTTATTTCTCCTCTCTGTTAGTCCCGCCTATCTTTCCTGCCTAGCCACGGCCGATCAGGTTTTATTTATTAACCAATCAGAGCAACTTGACATACAGACCATCCCCCAGCACAGCCAAGTGCAGACCATCTCAGACACCTGCACTCAGGCCCATGGTCCTAATCATCCTCTATATGGACCTGCTGGGTAACGCCACAAAGAACCCAAGAAGGGCTCCCACAGGACATACAGAACATCCCACAGCACACACACACCCCTACATTCACGAGAGCATGTTCATAATACTCAAGATATGAGATCAACATAAGCATCCATCAACTAATAAATGGATAAAGAATACATACAGCAGTATCTATTTGCCCTCTATAAAATACTATCCATCCACACAAAAAAAGTGAAATCCTATCAGTTGTGACAACATGGCTAGAAGTGAAGATCATCATGTTAAATGAAATATACCAAGAACAGGAAGACACTTACTCAAAAGTTAGAGATTTCAAAATTTAATCTCACAGAAGTTGAGAGTAGAATGCTGAGTACCAGATGCTAGAGAAAGTAGGAGGGAGGGAAGGATGAGGAGTGGTTGATTAATAGGTACTACCTCATAGTTACATAGGAGTAACAAATTCTGGTGTGCTATTGCACAGTAGCCTGACTGCAAATAATTATACTGTACTGTGTATTTCAAAAGTAGAAGAAAGGAGTGCAAATTATTTCAGCACAAAAAGAGTATGTTTGAGATATATATGTTGAACCCAATTTAAACTTAACAAAACATATAGCTCTACTGTAACAGCATGCGGTACCTTACAAATACATTCAATGTTTATGTTTTATGTAAAAGTTAAAAATAATCTTAAGCCAGTTCCAGCTGGTTATGTGCCAGCTGATCTTTCAAAGTGATGGTCATAGTCATTTACAGTGATTGATAAACTTTAGCTAGCATTGAATAATGCCTTGGAGCACTGGATATAGATAGAAAAGGATGAAGGACAATCTTCTGTAAACAAAAAGCTTTTCAGTTGTTCCCACATAGGGCTTAGAAAGCAATGGTTTTGAAATGCTAAATAAAGTACTTCAAACTAGGAGTTTAAACCCAATGGAGAAGACTGCTGAGGATGCCCTTGCATACTCTTCTAAAAAGTAAATAACAATAAATAAATAGATAAACAAGCAAGGTATGATGGCAAGCCTGTAATCTCAGCACTTGAGAGGCTGAGTCAGAGGATCAGCAGCTCAAGATCAGTCTCAGCTACAAAATTAGTTCAAGGTCAGCCTGAGCTACATACAGCTTGTCTTTAAACTAAACTAAATTAATGAATTAATTTTACTTTTTGCAGTACCAGGGATAGAACCCAGAACATCACACCTGCCAGGCAAGCGCTGTCCCACTGGGTTATTTATCTAGCCCCTAAATTTAGTTTAAAAACATTTGATCTCTGGAAATAAAGAAAATGGGGCCACTACAGCCTTTGATGTACTGAGAAGTAGACTTGGTAACATGAGATTATTGAGCTAAAATTAGGTGTGTGCAACAGCCTCAGAGGTTTAAACAGCCAACCTAAATCATTCAAGCAAATAGAATAGGTGAACTAGAATTCTTGTCCTGGACATGAAAGAACATATGCATCACTCTTTATTCCTCTGACTAATTATAGACTGAAGGAAAATATGACATGGACATTTAAAACTACTTAAAAACGCACTGTAAGATAGAAAGTTATACCGTGTAAAAAGCAATCAAAATCAAGTGTAAGTAGATCTATCTATAAAGTAGGTTTTGAATATGAAAATTCCCCCAAACGAAGGGAACATTACATAATGAATGAAATACAGATGCACAGCCACTCTAAGTGCAACAAACAACAGACCCACAAAACATGAAGGGAAAGCTGATGGGCAAATGAACCAATGTGCATTGAGGGAGATTTCCTATCCCTTTCTCAAATGTAAATGGAAAAGCTAGGCAGAAAATTAACAAGGGTGTGCAAACAGCACACCGTATCATCAACCAACACTACATGAGGAGTATTATCCAACAGCAAGACCTGATCTAGTCTTCCCAACCACCGCAGGATTCTTTGCCAGTGTACATCTAAATCAAATAGGTCAAAGGAGAAGTCTCAAAAAAAAAAAAAAAAACCCCACAAACTACACTGAGATAAATAGAAATAAAAATAAAACATCTAAATTTTAGGGGCATGGCTAATGTTGGCAAAGAAATATTGAGCACTCATTAGCATAGTGACTTACTGAGCAGATTACCCTTTTCTTATACAACTAGACAAGTATTATATGTGCAGAGATTTTATTCCTGGACGTTGACTACAGAGAAATGAAAACATATCTACACAAAATATGTCTAGGTACTTACAGCTTGAACAAAAAATGTCACCTTCACATTTGTCTCTTCTCCTGCTGGATGAACACAATAGGAAACCCTACATGGAGACAGCTCAAGAGATATCAAGGTCAAATAAAGGTGATATTCTAGTTTTATTTCCATTGTTGTGATAAAACATAAGGAGTAACTTGAGTGATAACGGGTTTATTTTAGCTTAGAATTCCAGGGTACAGTCCAGGTTATAGTCCATCATTGTTGGCAAGTAAAGACAAGAACTTGAAGCAGCTACTCAAATCCACAATCAAGACACAAGAGAAAAAATAAATGCATACATGCCTGTTTTTTGCTCAAAACTCTCTACACTTACACCATCCAGGATTCCCTGCCTAGAGAATGGTGCTTCACACAGTGGGCTCCATCTTCCCACATCAATTAACAGTCAAGACAACCCTCCACAAATATTCCCACAGGCCAATCTGATCTAGACAATCCCTCCTTAAGACTCTTCCCAAGTGACGTTGATTGTGTCAAGTTGACAGAACTAACCATCACAGGTGCTAAAAGGATAAGCCAGATATGAAAAACCACACTAGACAGTGTGTCTTGTTTCTCTCCAACAGGAAGAAGCAAATGAGGCCTGTTGTTTCCCTGCTTCCAATATAGAAAACAGACCAGGGGAGCCAATTGTTCCTCCATAGCAAATGGGACTCTTTACCATAATGAAGGTCTGACACTATCTGTAAAGAAGGTAAACTGAGAGCCTCTGGGGAAAGTCCTCATGTTTCACAAAGAGCTAGACTCCCCTCTTCACCAAGAGAGCCTGAGTTAGATGGCTGCAACCAACAAACGAAACTCATCTACAACAGGTGGCCTGTTCTAGGCAGGGTCTTTATTCTTGAAGGGATATAACTGTTTTTCTCCACCCAAAGACACAGGATAAGGCAAATGAAACTTCAACAACAGATCCAAAAACATCAAGTAGACTTGTCCAGAAAGTGTCTTTGTACAAGGGTCCAAGATTCCTCTTCCCCCAATGAAGATAGACCAATAGGCAGAACTGAAAAGATGTTCTAGTCATGGCACCTAGCCCATTCCGGGAAGCCTCTTTATCCTCAAAGGCTTGAGATTTCTATTCTTTTCCAGAGATACTGTAGTAGGCTGGCAAAGTCATACAAAGAGACAAGCAACTGGGTCTAAGACACTTCTTAGCTACCAGGTTTCCAAAACATTACTCACTCCTGCTGCAACACCAAATCAGAGGAGTATGGTTAAGGCATCCCAATACATCCCTCACCCACCAAAAGCAGTCGGAAGTCTGGCTTGGGAAAGCCCTTGGCATGCTCAGGCAGCACCAGCTGTGAGCAATTGTAGTCTACTAATACTAAATAAACTGAGTAGACCAAAATAACATCAAAAGACTCTGGAAATGATTCTCCCAAGGAAACCATGGCCCAAAAGAGTGGGCTAAAGACCTATATGTTAAATGAAAACAAAGTTAAGACTCCTAAAATAAAAGATTGAAACAGGAACCAGAGTTCCTGAATACAATGCACAATGTGTCCTAGAGCTAAACTAACAAAAAAAATTCATCAAAACTGGAATCAAGAACACTAACTTGAATAAGAAATCAAAATCAAGGGATTCCAGTCCCAAGGGAAATCCGACACTGTAATTAAGGGGAAAGACTTTAAAGCACTGACCTAGTTAATTTTCTATCATTGTAATAAATATCGTAACCAAAAGCAACTTGAGGAGAAAAGGGCTTATTTGGCTTACCCATCCTGATCACAGTCCATCACTGAAGAAAGTAAGGCCAGGAACTCAAGGCAGGAACCTGGAGGCATGAACTGAAGCAGAATCGCTTCATAATGGCTTGTTCTCTGTGACTTGCTCACCTGGCTTTCTTATACAACTCAGGACCATCTACTTAGGGGTGACACCACCCACTATAAGCTGGACCCTCTCAAAGTCAATCATTAATCTAGGAAACACCCCACAGACGTGCCTCCAGGCTGACATGATGGAGGCAATTTCGAAGCCGAACGTCCCTCTTTCCAGGTGACATTCTCTAGTGGGTATCAAGTTTAGACAAAGTAAGGAGCACAAACGCTCAGCAACAACCATTTATAAGAGTCTCACATCCACAATGGCAGCGCGAGGAGCTCTGTACACCTGTTTCCCAGTGAGATATCCACACTTGGGCAGACCATAAATCCAAACAAGCGCTCACTGCTGGGGACGAAGCTCGCTTACCTATCATGCACAAAGCACTGGGATCCATCACCAACAGTACCAAAAAAAAAAAAGCAGCAAAAAAAAAAAATGGCCGCTTAACATCTTTGGAAATTGTGCTTACTGCATATAGAAAATTTATTCCCCAAAACTGTCTACTAAACATCACTAAGAAAAAGAATCTGTAGCACATGTGGCATTTGAGACCTGACATGCTCCCTGTTTCTCTACCGGCAGAAGCAAAGTAAGAGGATCTAGGCAATAAGATGGAGTTCCCACAACCTCCAGCTCCAAGTGAACAGCTGCATCTCCCCAAGAGCACAAGACTGCCAGAATATCTCTCTGGTTTCAGTTCTTTGTTGCAGGGGATAAATTCCAAGCAAAATTCGCCAAGAAGTCAGCATTCCCTGCCTCAATATTATCCCCAATTAGAGCACAAAGATTATGGTAGACATAGAAAGGCAACAACACTGAGTCATTATCCCTCTCATTCCAGCTCACTATTAGTGAAGAGGGTCTATATCAGGAGAGTCTGACTGGCAACAGAAAATACTGGCTTCTAGAGTGCCCTGCTTTAAAAAGAGTGTGAATCTGAGTCGTGCAGCTACTTTCCTTGCCTCCCTGTCCTTAGTAGTAGATTAGAGATTGCAACCAGTGAGAAAGCCAGATCATAAAAATAGAGTGCTCAAAAAAAAATCTTATTGTGTGAGGGGCTGTTTTGCCTGTGTGTATGTTCTGCCACCAAGAGCATGTCTGGACTCCAGGGGGGCTAGAAGAGGGCATCAGATCCCCTGAGACTATAGTTGCAGCTTGCTGTGAGGCCCATGTGGGTGCCTGGAATCAAACCTGGATCCTCTGGAGGAGCAGTGTCCTGAGTGCTGACCCAGATATCCAGTCCCAGACTCTAGCGGGCTATCTGAACTTGTGGCCCTACTTGCAGCCTTGTTTCCTCCAGCTGGGGCCCACCTTTCCATGAGCCTTCTGCCCTCCCTCCGAGCTCTCTTCACCTCCCCTGTGTTCTGTGCCCTTATCATCAGCATCCTGCCAAACCAAAGCCTCCTTCCACACTCTCATCCTCCTGCTCACATCCTCACCCTCTTTCCTTCCTATTGTGTCTCCTGCTCACCTCCACATTACACCTGTCTTTTGGCCTAGCTTTCTCTCTGCTCCCACCATCCCACCATCCGAGTCTCTTTCCATCCTTCCGAGAGCCTCCTAGCCTCTTCCAAGGCTTTCTGTTTTCTGCCCTCCTCCCTAGCTTTTTACTCTCCCCTGACCTGCCACATTCCCTTCCAGCCCTCATCCCTATTCCTTTTTCCCTCCCAAGCCCAGTGCCTAACCTCTCTGTTTCCTAATCCTTCCCCAAAACATCAAACCCTGGTCCTCAGTAAAGCCAGAAAAAGACATTAGATTCCTGTACCTGGAGTTCTAGGTGGTTATGAGTCTCCATCCTGAGGAGGGGGCAGACAGTTGTCCTGAGTGCTGAGCCATGTTTCCAGCCCCATACTTTCTTCATCTATCTAAACTTCTGGTCCTATTTTCTAGCCTTATTTCCTCCAACAAGCTCCATCTTTCCATGAGCCTTCATCCCTAAAATTCATTTATCCTGCAAAAGCATCCATCTTTCAAAATGAAACTGATACAAAGACATTGGCAGATAAACAAAACCTGAGAGAATCCCATGCTTCACAGACATAGATGCAGGCAAAACACCCATACACGTAAAATAATAAAGAAGGAAAGCATCAAGTAGAAAGTGAATAAGGCCAATTCAAATTCACATATAATACAACCAAATAAGCATAGTTACATGATATTAAAGGGCAGTGGTGGCACACGCCTTTAATCCCAGTACTCAGGAGGCAAAGGCAGGTGGATCTCTGAGTTCCAGGACAGCTTGGTCTACAGAGCAAGTTCCAGGACAGCCAGGACTGTTATACAGAAAATCCCTATCTCAAAAAACCAAAAGGAAGTCAAGAAAGGAACTCAAGCAGGGCCGGAGGCGGGAGCTGATGCAGAGGCCATGGAGGGATGCTGCTTATGGGCTTGCTCCTCCTGGCTTGCTCAGCCTGCTTTCTTATAGAACCCAGGGCACAATTGGTTGGGCCCTCCTCCATCAAGTACTAATTAAGAAAATGCCCAACAGGGTTGCCTAAAGCCCCATCTTACAGAGGCATTCTCTCAAGTGAGTCTCCCTCCTCTCTGGTGACTTTAGCTTGTGTCAAGTTGACATCAAACTAGCCAGCATAGATGGTCATGTAAAGTTTCAACAAAGCACTAGTAGACCTGGTCCAACAACACAGAGCCAATTGGTATGAAAAGTTGTTTTAAAACCCAAGAGTCAATTAACATAAAACATTATACCAGAGGAATGAACATGAAAAGGCACAATTATCTCAAGATGGAAAAAAATAATGACAAAATCTAATATCCACTTGCTGATTGAAACTAAAAATTTATAAATGAGTTCATCAAGGTTGCAGCATACAAGATCAATATTCAAAAATCAACTGTCTTTCTATACACTAGCAATGACCAATACAAAGATGAAATTAAGAAAAAAAATCTAAGATTTAGTATATAGCTCACTTGCTAGAATGTTTGCCTACCATGCATGAGGCCCTGAGTTCAGTCTGCTGAATATGGTAGTGAATCCTGCAATCCAAGAACTCCAGAAGTGTAGGCATAAAAATCACAGGATCAAAGTTATCCTTGGCTACATAGGGAGGTCAAGGTTAGCTTATGATAGAGACCCTCTCTCAAAAATATTTTACTTAAAACAGCAACAAAAGAATGATAAATGTGTGATATATTTAAATGCCAAATTTACAATCTGAAATCCACATAATAGCATTAAAAAATAAAGAAGTAAACAATTTTTCATAGATTAGAAGACTTAATATTGTTATTAGGACACCATTACTTAAAACTGATCCACAGGTTCAGGACATTGTCTAACAAAATTTCAGTAGGGTTCTCTGAAGAAACTGGCAACCTAGCTTTTCCTAAAATTCATAATGAAAACAATGTACAAAACACAAGAAAAAAAATGGTTATTTCATCTGATTTTGAAACTAATCACAAAACAACATCAGCAGTAGTATTAATGACTATGTGATGTTAGCATAAAGACACCTATATAGAAGGCTAAAATCCCAGAAACAAATCTATATTCATTCCACTGGTCAATTGATTTTTAACACTGCTAAGGCAATGCAACTTTTTTAAAAAAAAATCTGTGCTGGGGCAACTTATGTACACATAGAAAACAATGTAGTTAGGGGCTGAGGAGATAGCTCAGTGGTTAAGAGCACTGACTACTCTTCTAGGAGACCCAGGTTTGATTCCCAGCACCCATTTGGTGGCACACATCCCTCTATAACTCTAATTCTGAAAAATGAGATGCCCTCTTTAAGAACCACAAGCACTTCATAGATGTGGTGCACAGACTTACAAAACAGCCATACTTGTAAAATACATTGTTTTATTTATTTTCTTAAAAATACAGTTGGACCTCTTATGATACGCACAAAAATGAACTTCAAATTGGAAACCACTGTGAATTCAAGACCAGAAAGGATTACATAGTGAGAACCTGTCTTCAAAAAAATGTTTTAGCCGGGCGTTGGTGGCGCGCGCCTTTAATCCCAGCACTCGGGAGGCGGAGGCAGGCGGATCTCTGTGAGTTCGAGACCAGCCTGGGCTACCAAGTGAGCTCCAGGAAAGGCGCAAAGCTACACAGAGAAACCCTGTCTTGAAAAACCAAAAAAAATGTTTTAAATACTTTTGTGCAATGGACATCTTCAATAAGATAAAACAACCACTGAATCGGGCACAAAAAAAAATCTTTAAAAGCATACATGCTTTAAGTGACTTGTATGTAGAATACATAAAGAATATTTAACTCAATACTGAAAAGAAAAAGCACAATGAAAAATGGCACAGAACATGAATAGTAAGTACCGGAGAAGACGCTCAACATCATTAGCCATCAAGAAAATGAAAAACAACAGGGGAAATGGTTAGAAATGCAAGTGATATTGGAGTTAAAAAGAATCAAAGTACTTCATATACATGAATGAAATGTCATAATGATACACAATTGATATATACTAATAATATTATGCAAAGAGCCCCACGTTGAATCACTATGGCACACTTATAAGACAACTAAAAAAAAGGTGGCACAATATCGGTGAATCTTGAAAACATCACACTAAGTGAAAGAGGTAAGATAGGAATGGACATATACGATGTGATGGCATTTGTATAAAATATTCAGAGCTGGCAAATTCATAGAGACAAAAAGCATATTAGTGGTTTCCAAGGCCTGTGAGAAGGGAAAGGAAAGGAAATGCGTGCTTAATGGTAAGGAGCTTATTTTGAGAGTATGAATTAGATAATGGTGATGGTTTCACAGCATTGAATATCCTAAATGTCAATGATGATAAATTGTAAGTTATGGCCATTTTACTACAATTAAAGGCAGATGATAAATATTGAGGTTTCAAAAAATGAGAAACTTCACATGTTGCTATGAGAATGTAGTTGCTTCAGAAAATTGAGTAGTTTCTCAAAATGTCAACATGGACTCTTTATATATACTCTCAGCAATTTTACTCATGTATAAATGCAACTCCAATCCCAGTGTATGCACATATCCACTCAAGCCCATGAAAGGATGTGTGCACACAAAAACTTGTACACAAATGTTCACAAGTTTATGTTTATTTTATTTATTTATTTATTTGGTTGGTTTTTGGTTTTTCAAGACAGCATTTCTCTGTGTAGCTTTGTGCCTTTCCTGGAGCTCACTTGGTAGCCCAGGCTGGTCTCGAACTCACAGAGATCCGCCTGCCTCTGCCTCCCGAGTGCTGGGATTAAAGGCATGCGCTACCACCACCCAGCATTTATTTTTATTACTATTTATAAGTGTATGTGTGCGCACATGCACATGAGTAAAGGTGCCCATGGAGGCCATAGACACTTTATCCTTCTGGAGCTGGCTATTAGCCTCCTGATCTGGGTGCTGGGAACTGAACTAGGCACCTTTTACCTCACAGCCATTTTTCCAGCCCCCTCATAAACTCATAATTGTTTTCATTCTCTCCCTCCACACACCCTGTGTACTTATAGGTGTGTGTGTGTGTGTGTGTGTGTGTGTGTGTGTGTGTGTGTGTGTGTATTTACAGGTATGAGTGTGCCACAGTACATGAATGTGAAGGAAAACATTCAGAAGTCAGTTCTCTCTTTCAATCCAAGGATTGAACTTAGGTCATCAGGTTTACATGGCTAGCACTTCGGCTTTCTGACCAAAATGTTCATAAATTTTCATACAACTTAAATGTGAATCAGATGGTGAATGGATTAACACAATGTGATACATGCATGTATGTAATAGAACATCATTTAGTCACAAGAGTAAAGCGTTTGTATATGCTGCAATAGATAAATATTCAAAATAATTTTATTGTATACTAAAGGGGTAAATATCATAAAAATGAAAAGATGTATGATATTGGGCTGAAGAAATGGCTCACTGGTTAAGCACATTGGCTACTCTTGCAAAGGACCCAGGTTCAATGCCCAGGACCCACATGATGGCACACAACCATCTGCAATTCCAGTCTCAAGAAATCTGATGCCCTCTTCTAGTCTCCTGGTGCATATAAATATGTGCAAGCAAAGCACCCATACATATAAAATGAATATTTTTTCATTTTCAAAAAAACAAAGTATGCCATAGTTTTAAATGTAAAAGCTACAAAACTTTTAGGGAGAAAAGTCATAGGAGAAAATAAATCAATATCCAGATACAGGCAAAGAATTCTTACACACTTAACATTCAGAAGCATGATCCAGAAAAGGAAGAGAGGATGTTATAACTTATTAAATATTGAATGAAGATAAAAAAGACAAGTGATTGACAAAGAAATAGTACAGAGAATGTCTAAAAACACTCGAAACTTTAAAAAGACAATCCACTCAGAATCAAAGCAAAGAGCATAAACAGACACATCGTCAACTAAGACATACAGATGGTTTAGATGCGGAACATATTTAACCATTAAGAGAAAAGCAAGACCACAATGAGATATTACTACACACTTATCAAAATGTCTGAAATTTAAAAAGTGGCAACACCAAATACTGACAAGTGTGAGAAGAAATGGCTCACTCGTACACAGCTGTTAGGAGTGTGAAATGCTGTGCAATCATTCTGGAAAACAGCTTGGCAGTATCAAACTCGATGTGTAATTACCAGAGGACACAGCAAGTGCATTTGTAGGCATTTATCCTAGAGAAATGAAAGCCAACAGAGACCTTTACTTCTGAGGTTCTCACTACAAGAGCTGCCACAGTTTGCATTAGGCCATCGCCTCTCTCAAATGCCATGCAGTAGATGAGGGTCTACTGATACATCATGAAAAGTGAGGGCAGGCCATGACTATATCTGGAAAGGGGTAGTCAGGATCACTAACGGGCACTCTGTCATTTAATTATGGCAACAGCTGTATTTCTCTTTCTCAGATTCAAGAATTTCACCCAATTTCACCCTCTGATATTTCACCCAAAATTCCTACTGTTTCTTCCACATTTCTAACTCCTTGAAGTTTTGAGGAGAGCTCTTTCTTTTCCTAGGCTCTGTCTGCTAAGCTGAACTCGGGAAACAATCAAGAGCCATAGCACTATGGGTACACACACCTTGGGCATTAGGGTATTCAGTTGGCTTTTGGGTTTTGTTTGTTTGTTAGCTTGTTTGGCATTTGAGACCTTGTCTCTGCTAATCAAAACAATTCTGCTTCCTAGAGTCAGACCCCAGCAAACCAAAGAGCTGGTTTTAGTGTCACCTACCTGTTCATTGTCAGCATGGAAACGTGACCACTGTGACATTCTTTAGAACACCAGTTCCTGGCCAAAGCTCACAACCTAAGACCTCCGCATCAGTCTCTGGACACTAGAACATAACCTTGCTACAATGAAGAAGCCAGGATTAAAAGAAAAGCAGGGCCAGGATATAGCTCGGTTGGTAGAGTACTTGCATAGCTTGCACAAAACCTTAAGGTTGATCATCAGACTGCATAAATGGTGAGGCACACATCTGTAATCCCAACCCTCCAAAGGATAGGATATTCAAGGTCATCTTCTGCAACATAGTGAGTTTGAGGCCAGCTCAGGATACACAAGACTGTCTCAAAAAATGGGAGGGGGCAAAACAATATGATATTCAATGGAGAGAATCACCATTTTATTCACTCCAATGCAACTAAATTATTTAAAGAAGAAAACTTTGACTTTCATGAATACAAATCCTGTGTGTAGCCTTTTATTCAGCTGGGAAATTATGAGCCAGTTTTCTACAGTGGCATTAGACAAGGTGCCTATGACACAAAATGTCCTCATTGAACTGAGCTGAGCAAATCTGGCTCCATTAGTTTAGCTGAGCTATATACCTTTAGCTTTCCACATAATGAAAACACACCCCTTACTACACAGGAGGAAATTCTGGAACCCAAAAATGTGATATCAGTCTCACCCTAATGGATCTCTGATGCCATCCAGGTCTCTAAGCACCTCACTAATAATTTCTCAAAATCATTTGGAATAAACAGACATCTCACTCAAGGCCGCATGTATGCAAATTCTGGCACTTTAAATGGATTCTGTCCCTAAGTGCACAAACCAAAAAGCATGGGGGCAATTGGATTAGGAAAGCAAGGCATTTTTAAAAAAGCCTCCTCTAATTGGCATTAAGTCCCCAAACATTGTCAAACACATCACTTGCCTAATTATTTTTTGCGTGCATGTGCCTATCTTTTTAACTTCATAAACATATAAATGAGGAAGAGATGCAGATTTCATGTACACCCATATGGTGAGGAACAAAGAAGCTGCCAAGAGGTTGTAAACTCCTCTACTAATCTTAATATCATCTCTGTGTTCTTCTCCTTTGTTTCTTGTTTGCTGTATAAGGTTAGTTGGTTGGGGTTTTTCGTTTTTATTTTTGTTTCTTCTTTTTTGGTTGTTTTTTGTTTTTTGCTTTTTGCTTTCCTCCAAAGTCACAAAGAATAAACTGAGGGTGGTAAATGCTAAGTTTGGATCTTTACCTAAGAGAGAAATATACACTAATCATTTTATTCAAAACTTTTTTTATAATTTATTTAACTTTGTTTTATGTGCATTGGTGTGAAGATGTCAGATCCTCTTGTAGAATAATATTTTGGTGTGTGTTACATTTGTTTATATTGTGGAGCATTTGTTTTAATGATGCAAAGATGTGTTGCATTCTTTTATGTTGCATTTGTTTAACTTTGGGAAGCTGTGTTACTTTGCCTGTCTAAAATACCTGATGGTCTAATAAAGAGCTGAATGGCCAATAGGTAAGCAGGAGTAAGGATAGGCGGGGCTGACAGGCAGAGAGAATATATAGGAGGAGAAAATCTGGAAGGAGAAGTAGAAGGAGCAAGAGAACAAAGAGAGGAAGAGTTCAGGGGCCAGCCACCCAGCCACCCAACCAGACAAGGAGTAAGAAGGAAAGAAAAAATATACAGAAATAAAGAAAGGTTTAAAAAAAAACAGCCCAGAGACAAAAGATAGAAGGGGATAATTTAAAGTTAAGAAAGGGTGACAAGAAACAAGCCAAGCTAAGGCCAGGCATTCATAAAAAAGAAAAAAAAAACTCTGTGTATTTATTTGGGAGCTGGGTGGTGGGCCCCTCAAAAGAGCAAACACAACCAACAACAAGATCCCCTAAAACTGAGGTTACAAACAACTGTGAGCTGCCATGTGGGTGCTGGGAATCAAATTCAGATCCTCTGGAAGAGCAGTCAGTGTCCCAACTGCTGAGCCATCTCTCCAGTTCCTCAAAACTAAAATTTCTAAAAATATCTTGATTTAACTTCACATTCTCAAATGTATGTGATGTTTATACACAAAAATTATTTCTGTATGTTCATTATGGTCTTTAATGAGTTAATTTCTGTTAAATAACCCTGGTACACATCATTCAGCCCTATATGCTTCATTTCAGCATGTATTAATGAACTAGCATGGGCTGTTATACTTTTGGAACATACCTACATCAAAGCCAGTCACAAATGTTGCCTGTACAATATTTGGCAAAAAGAGAAAAGCTCAAGCAGCTTACCAACCATAACATATTCTACTGGTTAATTTTACACTCAGCCCTCTGTCTTGTTTAAGTGGGCCCCAGCTCAAGCTTCCTCTCGCCTCTGGGTGTACTAGGCATGACCATTCTTCCATGCCTTCAACATAATTTTTTTTTGCCATCCACACTAATAATGCCTGCCAGGCTAGTAGGCTTTTGCTAATTTGCATGTTCACTTAATGACACTTTTTCTGAAGCTGCCTCTTCAAAAGGGAGGGGAAAGTCACACTTAGAAGAATTTGCTGCCCTTGCTCACTTGGTTATTTCAGAAACCAAATACATTTGTATTAGCTTCTTGACGAGACCCTAGGATAAGAACAGGCTCTCAAATTCATCTTTCCTGGTTTTGAGAAAGAGTCTCTATATTCCACTGACTCCTCTGCTTCCATATTAGAGAAACTGCCCTTGTTGAACACAGTGACACTCCTTCCAAAACACTGGATCTACACAGAACAAATCCAGCAAAAAACAATGGCCATTTATAGAAGGCATGCTCTCCCAGGACACTGCAACTGATATACATTCCAGAAGAATCAAGGTGTTTGGCTCCTTACAGATCTTCCGCAGAGTAGATAGCATATTGTCAGTGCACAGAGGGCATCAATTAAACTGTAGTTAAGAGCCTCATTTTCTGTAAGAACAAAAAAAGCGGGGGGGGGGGGCATATCTCTAACCTCTTCCTTTTTCTTGTTTTTGTTTGAGTGTTTACTATAGAGTCTTGTTATGTTGCCCAGGCTGCCCCTGAACTCCTGAACATGAACAGTCATGGCAGCTTCCTGAGAGTGCTGTTCATTGTCCACCTCATTTTAAAAAACGTTTCTCCTCGCCGGGCGGTGGTGTCACACGCCTTTAATCCCAGCACTCAGGTGGCAGAGGCAGGTGGATCTCTGTGAGTTTGAGGCCAGCCTGCCTGGTCTACAGAGCGAGTTCCAGGACAGCTAGATCTGTTACACAGAGAAACTCTGTCTGGAAAAACCAAAACCAAAACCACAACCACACATGCACAAAGTTTCTTCTGTGTTATGGTTTGCATTTTTAAGAAAAATGTCTTCTAAAGATTCATGGTTTGGGGCTTCATAATGAGGTGAGGGACTTGGGAGGAAACAGGTCACCAAAGGCACATCCTAGGAAGGTACTCTGTCTGTGTCCTTGACCTTTTCCTGTCTCTGTGTGCCTCTTTGCTGCCTGGATGCCATAGGGTAAAAATCTTTGTTCCTCTGCTTAGTTCCATGGCCTAGAAAAATGTAGAGTGATCTTGCCATGAGACGAGGTCTCTCAAAAGTTGTTTTTCTTAATTATTTGTTACAGTAACAAAAGAAAATTCACATGACCAACACACCTTAAAACCTTTAACCCTCTCTAAAAACTGGTCTTGAAAGTATTTGAAATAAGTTAGTTGTCTGAGTATTTGTTTAAGAGAGGAAAAAAGAATGCCGGGCGGTAGTGGCGCACGCCTTTAATCCCAGCACTCGGGAGGCAGAGGCAGGTGGATCTTTGTGAGTTCGAGGCCAGCCTGGGCTACCAAGTGAGTTCCAGGAAAGGCGCAAAGCTACACAGAGAAACCCTGTCTCGAAAAACCAAAAAAAAAAAAGAGAGGAAAAAAGAAATATCAGAGTTCACTTCAAAGAGCAACATTTTAAAAACATTGTGAGTGTGTGTGTGTGTGTGTGTGTGTGTGTGTGTATGCACATGTGGGGTGGTAAACACATGTATGAGCATGCATATGAAGGCCTGAAATCAATATCTTCCTTATGTGTTGAGACATGGTCTCTCACTGAAACTAGAGCTAATCAACTCAGCCAGTAAACCTCGGGATCCGCCCATTTGTTTCTTCAGGACCGGAATTGCAGGCAATGTGGGGCCACATCCAGGTGCTAGGGATTGAACTCACGCCCTCATGCTTAGACTGCAAGCACCAAATGAGCCATCTCCTTGGTCCCCTTTATTAAACGTTAAACAAGATGTATTATCAAAAGCAGTTAGCCTATGGGGTCCTAATATCCGTAATAGTTACATCAAGTCTCCAGTCTGCTTCTGAACATAGAAAGCTATAACGCAGACCAGGTGTTCTGAATAGTTTTATATACTGCTCCAATACTGACTGGCTAATTAGATTTAGGAGAGAGAAAGAGGGAGAGGAAGAGAGAGGGGGAGGGGGAGAGAGAGGGATATAGATAGATGATAGATAGATGTAGATGATAGATGGATAGATGTTAGACAGACTGATTGATGACATAGATGATAGATAAAAGATAAAGGGATACATAGGTGGTAGATAGATAGATAGATAGATAGATAGATAGATAGATAGATAGATAGATAGATAGATGATAGATAGATGACAGACTACAATCCTCTGTTTTTTCATCTTTAAGTAGATTTTAAAAACATCTCTCTCAAAGGGTTGTTCTGTAAATTAAATAAAAAATATATGTAATGTTCCTTGCTCAGGGTTTAGCTAAGCATATACTCCAAAATGGTGGTAGATCTTCACCACCAATCAGGCCAAGCTACCTGGACTTAGCAAGTACTGTACAGCTCTTACTTGGACTGACTTGGAGTTCTTCACTTTTTGCGTGTCAATTAAGAAACTTGCCATAATCTGTGAAAGATTAGTAATACCCACCTACTAATGATCCTTGCATGCGCTTGCTCAACCATAATCCAGTACCCTGTGCCTGCTGGACTGGTATCAACAACCAATTAATAAATAATACTGCATAGGGCCTTAAGATTATTTCTTAGGGACTGAAGAGATCAGGTTAATACTGTGCGTTGTAGCCAGGCATGGTAGTACACACCCTTAGTCCCAGAAGGCAGAGGTAGAAATATCTCTGTGAGTTCAAGGCCAGCCAGCCTGGTCTATGTAATGAGCTCCAGGATAGCCAGGACTAGAGTATTATAAAGACCCTGTCTCAAAAAATAAATAAATAAAAACAAAAAGTAAGAACATGTATTGCTCTTATGGAGGACCTGAGTTCAAGGCCCAGCATCTACCACATTAGGCAGCTCACAACTGCCTGGGGATCTGAACTGACAAGTTCCAGGGGATCTGATGCCATTGGCCTCCTTGGGCACTTGCATTTATGTGTACATAGACACACATACACACACACTGAATGAGAAATCTTTTTTTAAAGAATGTTATTTCCTTAACCAAGTTTGTCAATACTAACTTTAGGATTTATTACACAGAATAATTTCAAAGTATTCTAAAAGTCTGTGAGAAAAAAAGTTATTTATTCAGTTTGATGTAAATGTGTATATTAGCTATATGTATGGTGCATGTACATTTGCATATTTATATATTTTATGTTGAGCTTGCTTATTGTGTGGTTCAAATTTTCTACACTTTTGTAAATTTTGTCTATTGATTTTTTGGAAGAAATCGATAGATTTCATAATTTCTCCTTATCACCATTAAGTGCTAACTATATGCAAGTATGTAGTTATCTGAAAATTGAATTTGTAATTTGCTAATTTCTTTTTATTCCCAAGAATGGGTCTGCTTTAAAGTCTATTTTATTTGATATCTGTGCACCTATATCAGTTTCCTTCTGGTTAGTGTTTGCATAATTATCTATTACAACCCTTCAAGTACAGCCGAATTTTGTACCTTTATCCCTTGTGGTAATCTGTGTTTTTAACAGATGAGTTGGCTACCATCATAAAAGGGCCCTTTTACACTACTTCTGAGTTGCCTAGCTGTAACTTGATCATCTATGTCAATTTTTTTTTTTTTTTGAGACATGATCTTGCTATGTAGTACCTAGGCTGATCTCAATCTCACCTGTAACCTAGGCCCTCCTTAAAGTCACAACAATCCTTCTGCCTCAATGTCCTCAGTGCAGGAATTACAGGAATGCACAGTCATACCTGGATGTCCTAGTGACTTTCGAAGTCTCTGTTTTTTGTTCACTCCTGTGGGAAGTTAACAAAAGCCCAAGAATCTCTTTGAGAATCAGAGCTGAGGCTCTACTATCATTTGTCCTCTTTACCAGTACAGTTCTGCTTGGACTCTGCTTGGAGGAGAGAAGACATTCTAAGTAAGGCCCTTGTTCCCCTCCCTTTGCGTTCAGAGTATTGAAACAATAGACCCCAAAGAAAGTTTCCTCCAGGAAGTTCATGGTTCAAAAAGGGAATTGTTCAAGCCAGAGAAGGACCTTGCCTCACATGAAGAGATGTCATACAGTCCTGACATCCTAACAGAAACCCTCGCATAACAGACCTGAACAGTGACAATGGTGTGTCAAGGACTTGCGCCCGCACATCTTGACTAGGACTGCTTCATTATGCATACCTCTTGCCCTTTATTTAAACCTAAAAGTGTCAATACACTGAATATGGGTTATGGGGATCACCTGACCCCTTTTATTTTGTTCCTCTTCACAATTTGAGCATACTAAATAAATCTCCCTCTGTTTTTCACTGTTGTCTTTTTCACTGGCATACTGAGGATGAGTCTAGGTTGTTGGAGTTAACAGAACCCAGTCTTTGACCCTAAAAATTCCAATAACAATAGGGAAAAGTCAATTTATGCAAGGGATGGTGCACACAGGTTAATCCATCTGATATAAATCAATACACTGCACAGTTCAATTGCTCTGTGCTTCTACAGACAAGTACATGGAAGTGATTCACCAGGACTAAATTCATCACAAGCAACAGCCCAGTTCTCTCAGGCTCGCTAGGGCATCTCTGCTAGTAAAATTTAAAAAGCAATCAAACTGAATAAGAAATCTTCTTTGCAGACATTTACATTGTGGAAGAGTGCAATTCTTGACAATTTAGAGTAAATGAAGTGCAAATTATTCTCTTATAACTCAAAATTGAAGCTTAAATTGTCAGTGAAAAAAAAGCCCACAGTTTAATCAGAAAAATATATTTATTGGTAATTCCCATGAGCTCACATTTGATATATTTATATCATAGGATAACGAGTTCAAAATTATTGCTAAGTTATAAGTAAGAAATGTATGCAGAATTTGCATGTATTGAATTTTATTTTGAATCTGCATGTATGCCTATATTTGAATATTTATAATATTCCAGAAAAAGCACAGTAGAATGTGCAAGACAGATTTATTTAGTGTAATACTCTGAAATGTGTCAAAGTTTTCAACACTGTTATAAGAGGCAAAATGGCAGAAATAACAAATGGATGCAATAAGACCAACTGAATAATCTGCACAGCCCAAGACCTAGTAGAGCGAGAAAAGCTCTCTTGCCAATAAATATTTTACTGAAGTTCAGACAAATATTTCCCTAAGCTTACAATGGCATTGTTTTACATGACATGTACCATTAAGTGGATTATTCATTATCCCTTAATGGAAAAAGGGAAATTCCCATTCATGCCTTCCTTTCTAAACTCAATCACTAAATACCTCAGTTTTCTGTTATGGAATGTCAATATTAGCTTTTTGACCATGAATGACATTGTTTATAATGTCACAATAACTTCTACATTGGGCGTAGTCTCAGTGGAGTTTCAACAGTAAGAGGATGCACCTTGATAGATGTATACAGAGGAGGACTATAGACATCCAGAATAGCTGGGAAATACAGTGTTCTAATGGACTTCATTTATGTCTAATTAAATGCAGTAAAACTGCTCTAAGAAGGCTGTCCAGCTCTAGACCTTTCTTTCCTGAAGTAAAGCAACACATGCACTAAGTAATAGCAGTTCTCATAGACGTTTAGCATCATAACCCTCAACCAACCTCAGTCTTTGCTCTTCCAGCTAGGTGATCAGCTCACTTAAGAGTCCCATGAAGGCCAACATTCTAACTAATCTTGAAGAGCCTTGGTCAAGTAATATGAAGCTTACTAATTCCAACTGAGGAAAAGTATTAGCTTCCTGTTTCCCGGAGTCTTTCAGTGAAGAAGAAACAATAGCAATTCACCTAGATATTTCTATGCTATGCTGGTATAGAGTTCCACAGAATGTCAGAAATAGATTAGCCAATTAGGAGAAAAAATCAGCACCCAGTGCTGGACTAATCTGACTTAGCACTTCTGCCTTTCAGTGGGAGGGTTGACTGGACTGAAGCTACTCTCCTCATTAAGGGCTACCAGGATAACCACAGATAGTCTTTAGGGAGCAAAATTTAGACATATTTATCACAGCCACAGAAAACCCTTGTCTTAAAGACTTGTTATTGTTTACTGTTTGTTTGTTTGTTTGTTTGTTTGTTTGTTTGTTTGTTTGTTTTTGAGGCTATATAACTCTAGCTAACCCAGGAATCACTACTTAGGCTAGTCTGGCCTTGAACTTGCAGAGATTTGCCTACCTTTGCCTCTGGAGCACTTGGTTTAAAGGTGTGTGCTATCAGCACAGCTATAGTTACCTTTAGCATCAAATTGATATACTTGTGAATGAAATTCAAAACCCTCAGAATATCAGAATAAGAAAAACAAATCACTTCCCTATCTCTTAAGATCCTGGTGTGTCTTCTTCCTGTCTGTATTCTTTATTGCTTAGATTTAGTAGAGATAGAAAGATTTTCTATTTCTCTCCCATTTCTCCTCAGTTTTAAAAAAGAAAGAAAAGAAAAGAAGAATTAAAAAAAGTTTTAGTCTTACAGGTTCCATAATTCTATGGGGTTCTGCTTAGTAATGAGTCACTAGCATTTCCCATATTTTATAACAGGACATTTACATGGTTTTGCAATAATAATCCTCAAAGTGAATTCACTGACATTCTTAAAGCATTCTTTTCTGCATAGACTTCCTGGTCTCATTGTTTCAACTGAGACTGTTCTCATAACACCTTGTACTCCCCCCTCCTCTAATGATCCTTTAATTAATTAGCTTTTAACTCTTTTCTACTCTACAGAGGCAAGGGCAGTCTACCTGGTTCATCACAGTGCCCACAGCACAACGTCTTAGTGATGATAACAGGTACTCAATGAATATTTGCCAAATAAATAAATAAATGAGGAAACAAATGTGGGTGGGGGCTTTGTTTCAATGAAATCCCAGGAAATAACTTATGAGTTAAAGAAAAACCTTTGTGGTACTATGGATTGAACCCTGGACCTTGCACATCCTAGTCAAGCACTCTACTACTGAGCAATATATCTCTCTAGTGAAGAAGTAAATACATTTAATATTCTATGTTTACATTATCTAATTTATTTCCAAAAGGAATTTTCAAACTTATACTCATAACAATAATTTATAAAAATTTTGATATACATCCTTCTCTGCACTGGCTACTAATATTTTATTTTTGGTTTGGTGGTAATGTAGATTAGTTTTTATATTTCTAAATTAGGGTTAATTAGAGAGTTAAAAGAAGTTGTGCTAAGTCTAAATGCTTCTATTTGCATTTCTTTAGTACCAGGGAGACGGAGTCTTTTTTTTTTCCATGTCTGCAAACTAGTCGTGGGCCTCATGTCCTAAACTGTCTGGACATGCCCTTTGTTTCTCTAATCAATTCATAGTGTTTCTTTGTACAGAAAGGATTTCAGCCTTTTGTCTGTTGTAATTGTTGCACATATTTTCATGAGTTTGACATAGGCCTTTTCATCTTTTCCTTTTTCTTTCTTTTGACAGATGAACATTCTCATTTTTATGTAATCATAACTGTCTATCTTTTATTTTATTCAAACCTCCTTTCTTTGGCTAAGAGTCCCATGTGTGAATTGCAGCTATCATTTAAATAATAATGCCAATTGTGAATTCAGATGAACTGGGTTCACAGATTCCCACATACACCACTAAGCTTTAACCAGGGCCAGAGCCCCAATTCCCATCTCCTTACAAACCTGCCCGCTAGGAGTCTAGGCAACAAGCATCAGACACTGTGCCTTAGCATTCTCCCATACCAAACCACATCTCTACTCAACCTCTCTGTTTTAATCTATGATACTATCTCAGTTGGAGACCAGAAGTCAGAGAGGTACCTTTAAATGAACTTTAAATGCCTTTGTTTACTTTTGTGCTTTTTACACTCTTCCATTTAAGACCTTCTCATACTCACATGGGTTCATATTCTTCATTGTATTTCCAGATTACTTATGGTGGGGCTTTACCCTCATCTACCTCCACAGTCATTACTTCCCCAAATAAGAATCTTCTCTATGTCAGGCTCCTAGCAAGGTCAGGCTACCTGGTCTCATAATTCCCATTGGCTCCATACTGCCAAGAGGATGCTATGTTATCCATACTACACATTTCTACACCTCACACGACAACCTCTAGGGGCTTTAGGCTGAAAAGGATGACCTGGGATTTCTTGGCACTGGTTTGACTCTAATCTCTTCAACTGCTGGCACTACAACAGGACCATGATTATTACGTCTGCTGGTTTATAGATTAGATCTAAATTAGCACACAACAAGTGAAAAGGTCTCTGTTTTTAATATACTCCGACAAATGTTTGACATTTTAAAGACGTTACTGACTTTCAGATAGTTTTCAAACAAAATGCATCTTTTTTAAGTCTCTAAAGTGTCAAATTGTTCGCTTCTGTCAGCTCGATGAGAGCATGTCTTCCCTGGAATATAATGGGCAGTTTCATAAAATTTTATTTCATGAGCAACAGTGGGAAAAGATGAATGTTCTTTTAATGTCATTTCATACTATCTCAGTTGACAACTGATACCCATAAAAACAATCTTTAGTATTTTAATTGACACATCATGGCAGTAACCTTGAATTATCAACAGACGATAACTCTGAGTACCATTTTGTACTACCTGAGAACTTGGGAGTCTTGCTGAAGATGAAACAATCTGTTGGCAATCCATACAAAGATACTTACAAATACAGCTAGAATTCTACACATGCTGTTGGTCTCTCTCATTTGTGTTTTCTTTCACCACCACCTATCATCCTGCTCTTTATTATAGTTTGAATATGAATTTTCCTGCACAGGTTCAAGTTTTGAAGGCCCAGTTCCCAGCTGGTGGCACTATTTTGGGAACTGGAAGAAACTTTAGGAGATGGGGCCTAGCTAGAAGAAAGGGGTCACGGAGGACAGAGCATTAGGGATAACTTACTCCTTCCTGTCTGCTATGAGGTGAGAAAAATCCTCTGCCACCTGTTCCTGTTGCCTTGATATCCTACCAGAGCACATAGAGCCAAGAGGCCATGAACTGAACCCTCTGAAATGGTGCACAAAGAAAACTTTCTTCCCTTTAAGTTGCTTCTATTGGGTATTTAATATCAGTGATTATAAACAACAGAAAAGCTCTTACCAACAGATAAACTAACCAAAGGCATCAAGACTGGAAAAGTAGCTCAATGGTTAAGAGCACTATCTGCTCTTCCAGAGGACCAGGTTCAATTCCTAGCACCCACATGGTTCACAACCATCTGTAACTCCAGTCCCAGAGAATTTAACGCCCTCTTCTAGCTCATGAGAACATCAGACATGCACGTGGTGAGCAGACATTCATGAAGGAAAAATACCACACACATAAAATATAAGAGAGAGAGTGAAGGTGAGAGACCAATGGACCACAGCCTGGTAGAACACATGGTTGGCACTGCTTGCTGTAACAATTCTTTCTCTCCCTGCCTCATCTTGCACCACACGCCTGTCTCTTGTCTCTCTGCAAAACCAATAAGGAGAGGGAATACAAGTAAGGACATGCAAAGGATGACCAGACACATGAACTGTATTCTAGCTTTTTCAAAATAAAGCCACCATGTTCAAAGAAATAGAAAGCTTTTATCATATTTATAAATGAATGGCTGCTACCCCAAACAGAAAGCTTTTCTAGATCTAAACAAAAAAACTTTTAGTTCATTCCTATGAACAATATTCTACCAAATTTTAATGTTATCCTTCTGTGTGGCTGCTAAACCTGGAGAGATGTTAAAATCTAGACAGCAGCAGATATGCAAATTCTGAGAGTCCATACAGCCATGGGCCTTGAGCCTACACCCATCTCCTGGGTACCAGCCAGCACCCTACCAAGTGAAGAACAGGGTTTGTGCACTTTCTTGGCAGTTTTGAATTCCTCCCACAGACCAAGTGACACACTAGAGTTGGCTATAAATGTAGGAAGTTTGGGCCTGGGAAAAGCCTGTAGAATTGGAAAATTTGAACAGCTGGTGTGCAACAATGTTTTGATACATTTTTAAATGGTCTTAGAAATTCTAAAATGAGCAGAACTCTTTTCTGACCTCAGGCAACATACTGGCAAACAGATGGATGAAACACAACTTCTAAATTTTTTTTAGGAAATATTAGTTTAATAAACAACTTGAGCTTTTCTCGGGCTCTGTCCCTAGCTCCCTGTCTTCCTTTCTTCACTCTCCCCCCAAACAATACGATCAGTCATTTCTATTCCACATTATTATATATCACCCGAGCACTTTACCATCTCCAGAAGCATGAAACCATTTCAGATGTTGCAATGAGGGAAGGATTCAGGGACTTGCTTACAGCCCCATAGGCCCTCTTGGTAACCCTAATGTGGGTGAAAGGCTGGTCCTCAGAAGATGGCTCCTTTTGGCACTCACCAACCACACCTCCAATCTAGCTCCATCCTGTTTAGCTTTACAGAAATTTCCACCATAAAAAGAAGCCTCGCAGCAATCTAGCCCCAAGACCTACTCCCATTGAGAATAAAGCTTTCTTGATGCAGAAATCCATTCTTCTTAGGTCAGGGTGGCAACTATGGACCAACCATTCGCCTAAGGCTACAAGTATAAAATGGCTGATAACAGTAATAATGGAGGCAAAAGCAATACCAGCTAACATTTATAATCACTAGTAGGAAATATCTCTTTGTGTTTTGATGATACTGTTCGTCAAGGTACAGTCAACATATGAAAGTGTATGGAATCAGACAAAACTGAAGGCAGATTTCTGCAGTGTCACCAAAGACCTCAATGACCTTGGAGAAATCTTTCAGCCTCTTTGGATTTCAGTGTCTTCTGATAAAAAGGAGTATTCTTGTCCTGTGTGCCTTCCTCCAAAAGACAGTATGCATTCTCAGAGAAATAGCAAGACAATATGAAAGCGCATTACAGAACATGTAGAATGTTCTGTCTACACAGGCTGCTCCACCAGGAAACTCCAGAGGTGTATTCTGTAGTCCTGAGACTAGCATCTCACCTCAAGAGTCACTAGCCGTGCAGTTGCCTTGACTACTAAATTTTCATCTCCCATGTGCAATCATGCATGCATGCATGCATGCACACACATTATCAGAACTCATCCTGCAAGCAGGATCTGTCAACATTCTGGAAAATTTTGGATCCCTCTGGCTATCAATGAATAATTCTAGAGATAGGTAGAAAGAAGAGAAATAATAGAGGTGCCCTTGATATGATATTGTATTTCTCTAGGAAATTTTACTTCATTTTTATAAATACTGTACAATCAATTTACTTTTCCAAACGTGGTTCTTCTTTGATTAGACTAGATGGCACTGTGGTATCACCCTTTTAATGCCTGAGAAAAATCATATCGCATTACAATTTTGCTTCAACTGGGAACAACTCAAGAGGCTTCGGTGAGTCCTGGTTATCCTATAGATTATATCTGAAGGAACCTGGCAAAGGACAATGACTACTTAATATATTATTCAGAGCACATTAATAGTACATTTACAGACATCACATCCCAACCTACATGTCCAAAAGAACTGGAAAAGGCACACATGCCATATACAAACGTTAGACAAAGCTGTGGCTTCCACGGCAGTCAAGACTTCTCTTTTACTTCCCCCACCACGGTTGTAGGTGTAGAAGTCCACTTTTGCCCTAAAGATTGCTTTGATCACCATCCCTCAGTACATCTACAAGCTTCGCTAGCATAAGAGGTCATTTACAGTACTGTCAAATGTGAGGGGACTTTCTTAAACACCACAACGCTGTTGTGACAATGACTTACAAAATTCTTGCCATGAACTGAGGCTCAGCCTTCCTGTGACCAAGGTTCTCTAGACATGGGAAAACAAATCTGTTAGTGTAGAAAGGAAATGAAAGTTCAAAGGATCCAGCCAGACCTCCGGCCTTTGAGAAAAGCCACTGTAAACTGAGGTCATGACCAGAAAACCAGAGGTTCCCTTTGCTGAAGCTAGACAGAAGAAACCACACCCACAGTTCATTCTTAACAGCCACCTGCAAAACACCACTTTGGCCAGGAAACTGAGAGAGTGTCTCCATGGGATATGAAATGCAAGACGGTCCAGGTGGGCAAAAACAGCAGCAGCACCCTTGAAGGCCCATGACATCACCAAAATGGGCAAAGCAAGACACACATGACCATGTCCTTGCCCACTGGAAGACCCCAATTCCACTAACTCATTCATAGACTCTGCCCCAGCCTAGATATTTTTTTCAAAAGCTCCGTGGAACAATAGCCCTGGGTGTGTTGATTTCACTCCAAAACAGCTCCTTTTGTCCACTTCACACAATCCTATGACATCCAGGAATTGGCCATAGCACATAGAGGGAAGAAAATGTCCTGCTGGCTACAGGCCACTCATAAATCAGCTTTTTTTTTTCATCATTCCCAGTCACCCAGAACCTGAGCTGGCCATGGGTGCTTAGGCTATGGGATTTCTGTGCTTCAGAAAAAGCTCCTAGCACTCCTCAAGCCCCTGAGCCCTATGCAGGGTCTACATCAACTTTCCAGCTAGTCACCATGCTGGCAGTGTGTCCCCTCATATTTGAAAAGCACTGTGGACACTTCGGTGGGCGCAGCAGTGAGAGGCACAAGATGAGAATTGGGAACCCTCATTGAGTGTCAGCGAAGAATGGCAGAATGACACCCACTCTCCAGAGAAAAGGGGGGCCTGGGGTGGGAAGGCAATAGAACCCAGCAAAGAAGAAACAAAAAGGTGAGAAAGAGAGAGAAGAAAAGTGGGAAGAGAGACAGGCAATAGAAAGAGAAAGACCAGGAAAAGGAAGGAAGAAGTAGCCAACAGCAGACAAGATGGGCAGAGAATTTTCCACTAGAGAAAGCCAGAAACTAAAAGGGGAAAGAGAATGTGGGAGTAGGAAACTGGGAAGGATCACCAAGCAGAGAAAGAGCATTGGACTTTCAAACCAGGTGCAGAGAAGAGGATAAAGAGGATAAACCCAGAGACTGTGCATGCGGAGCACAATTCTTTAAGGCTCTCCAGTGCTCTGAGTGTGGTGCACAGTCCTGGCTGCTGCTGGGGATGCTCATTCCAGGCAGCCAGGCCACTTTCCCCAACCACCAAGCAGGCCAACCTTCTGATGAGCAGACCCGGGCTGGAGCCCAAAGGCTTCCTGACAGTGCCACAGCGCTGCAAAGATAGGCTCTGGGGTGCCTAGCATCTAGGGACTTGACACTCACAGCGCTAAAGTGTGCACAGGGTCCCCAGCAACTGCAGGCACAGCCTTTCCCGCCCCTAGTTGACCCACTGAGAAGTAGCCAAAGACTCACCTGGAAGGTCTCAGCCTGGCATCGCGCTTGCCGTCCACCACTGCGGGCACGCAGCTGGTGAGCTCGGTCCAGTCGGCATGCAGCCCGCAACTCCAGCCGGTGGAGAACCTGGAGAAGAGCCAGGTCTCCCTCTTACCCGGCCGGTGGCAAGTGCATTTCTTCTGCCCCACGCGGCACTCACATGGCTGCTCCAGCTGGATGTTGCGCACCAGGTGACGGCCAAAAGTGGTGCCTCCAGTCTTCTGGATGTGCAGGAACACGATCAGGTCATCGCCCTTGATATCGAAGTCTACCTTGCGCAGGAGATCGCTGCGGCTGAAATTGTAGCGGGGTACAAACCTGGCGGAGCTCTCATCCTCCGAGCGGTACGGATCGGGCACCGGGGAGCTGAACGCCTGCAGGCGGAGGAGCTGGCATTCTGTGCCGGGGCACACGTATTGGAGGACGATCACGGCAAATAGGAAGAGCATCACCAAAGCCAGCAGCAGCTTGTTGGATTTCTCATCCATGTTCCCGACGCTGGGGGAAACCCAAGCTCGTTACGTCAATCCCGCAGCTCGGCCCGCTCTCGCCTTGCTCCCGCACCGCCCCCTCCCCGTGGCGCCACCGTTGCGCCCCTTTCCCCTCCCGTCCGCACCGAGTACTCCACCACGGAGGCGGCGGCGCCCTTCCCCGCTTCCTTCCTTCCCGGCAGGCTCAGCGCTGTGGCTTCTGCTGCACCCCCCCCCCTACCCCGACTCCATCCCGCTGGCCGTTGGCCCCCTCCTCCGCGGAAGAACCCCGGATCCCTTCCGCGGTGTCTCGTTCCCCGCAGGATCCCTCCTGTCCCGGTCTCTCCACTCCCTAACTCACGCCCACCCCTATCCGGCACCGGGTGCTTCCCGCTCTGTTCTCTCCAGCTCCCATCCCCATCCCGCTTGGCCCATGGGACTCTCCTGTGTTCCGGACCCCAGTCCCCTCCGCGTGCGCGAGCTACCGACCCGAAACGCGGGCTCCCTTGGCGCGTGTCCCGTTGCCTACCGGGTGGCCGCTGGGAGTGAGCTGGGCTTTGGGGGTTCCCCTGGAGGGGAGGGAAGGAGCCCGCGGGCAGCAGGACTTTGCAAGCCGAGGCGGCGCTGCCCTTTCCCGCGGAACCGCGGGGAGGAAGCCGCACGGCGGTCAGTTGCGCTCTCAGCCAGTCCCGAGTCCCCCAGACCGGTCACCGCAGGCTCGCTGGAACTTTGAGCCTTGCCCTCCGCACCCAGCTACCTTCCCTCCTCCCGCCGCTCCAGCTTACCCCGGACCCAGAGAGCGAACCCCACTTTCGCCCACAACGTACCTGGCCAAGGGACCGAAAATCTTGGAGAAGATCGCACTGAGCACGTGCTTGAGCGAGTGGCCCACGGCTGCCAGGCCCCGAGTGAGCAGGGCCCGGCAGAGGGAGCCCAGGTCCCAGCGTCGCCTGAGGTCGTGCATCCGCCTGCGGCGGCCTCGAGGCAGCAGCGCGAAGAGCGGGGCGCGCAAGGCTCCCGCCAAGGAAGAAAATGCCTTTGGGGGCTTGTCCTGGAGTGGCGGGGAGTTGAATCCCAGAGACACACCCCTAGGAGGGCTGGCGCGGACTGAGGCGGCGACTGACCCGGGCCGGCTTGCTGCCAATTCAGCCTCTACTCTGGAATGCCGGCGGGGACAGGTGGTGCGGGCGGGCGCTCCTTGCTCCGGTTGCAACGGCGGCGGCCCGAGCGCCCGGGCTGCAAACGCAGGCAGTGCCATTCCCCCCTTCAGGCAACTCAGGGTACTAAGGATCAGGAGCGAGCTTGAATTTATATAATAATGCCTCGCGCCCAAGAGCCCCAGCCACTTCACAGGCAAAAGACCTGGGTTTTCTCCTGTGTTGGAGAACGGAGGTCACTCCAGAGAGCGCATCACTCCACTTTGGCTCGTAATTTCAACCTCCCTTAAAATAGCAAAGGCGCAAATTGGACCTTTTCCCTCTCTCTTTGCCAATTTCCATTCTGCAACGGAAGAGGGGGTATTTTCTGAAAAGGTAAGTCAGCATGGAAATAAAGCATGACTAAAAAAACCTTACATGGGGGATTTTGAGCATTTTCAAAGCACACTCGCCCTTATTCCTCCCCACTGCTGAATCCCCTGCACCAAGCCCCCACCCCGCTGCAGAAAGATTTCAGTCACTACTGTTTATTGAATGAATGAATCTATAACTACGCACCACATCAGAGAGAGACCATCTTATTCAAGATGCCGTGCTATATGAGGAAACTGAAGCCCAGAGAGAATTAGATATATACCCAAGGTCACACAGCACAGCACTGGGATTTATTTTCAGAAACCGAGAAACTATCCAACCATTTTTTCATAATTAGAACATGTTTCTCAATAAATAGGTATGTGATTATTATCAAGCCCAGTTGTCCAAAAGGCTCTTTTCAGCTGGGAGACCAGGGAGTACAAGAATTTAAAAATGGGTATTCCTTCAGAACAAGGCCCCTGACAACTTGGGACCCAGACGTTTCCTATCTAATTAATAGGGGGAAATGCAGTGCATGAAGACACTGGAAAGCACTGAACATGCACTTCCAGCCCCACTGATGCAAAAGTAGTGCCGGTTAACAGCAATGTTTCAAAGTAGTAGTAACCATTGGCAGTGGGGCCACTGGAAGAGGATGCTGGAAGCTGAGTGCCAGTGTAGGGATGTTCACCTCCAGAACATTATCTCCCTTGCTGTATGGTGAAGCAGCATGCAGAGCACTGATCCAGGAGTCCTTGGAATTTTTTCAGTTCCTTACAGAAACTGTGGCATACTAACTTGCCCTTCCTGAGGCTCAGTTTTCTTTTCTGCCACATAAGACTAATAACAATGCCTCCACTTTAACCAAGCAGGCTAGTGTGAAGCTAAAATGTAGAAACCTTTGGGCAACTCTAAATACCAGATGTTGTTTACCTGCAACTCTTGCCGAGGTGTACCAAATGAGTCTGAGGCTAGTTAAAGAAGGAGGGGGCCCCTGCCCTTCTCAGAATCCCCAGTCCCTTCTAGATTCACCCACACCCTGGGAAACCTCCTGGGTCATTAGGGGATTCTTTGTCTAGCTGCTGCAGGTGTCAAGAATAGTACACCTCTTGGAAATTCTACATTCATGGCATTCCTGCATCCCTGGCCCTGAACTCCAGGAGCAAAGTTGTACAAAGGAACTGGATGCTGCAATACACAAAGAAGACCTCAGACTCCCACCAAAGCTTCCCTGGGTCTGCTAAATCTGTGGAATAGGACCTACTCCCTGCTGGGGGCAGGTAAGGATGTAAGCCCTGAAGCTACAGGGATTATAATTTTCATGGCCACACACACAGTGGCCTCTTTGGCTGACACAGTAGGTAGCTATCCTCATGGTGCCATATAAGGTTCTCCTTGTCATTATATCACCATTATAATGGCATTCAGTGATCCCTAAGAAAAATACCTTCTGAAACTGGTGGTTCGCACATTCAATCCCTCAGCTACTAATTATGGAATTTTTATTTAAGAAGGATTAATGGGATTGGAATATGGGAAAGGAAATTACCTTGGGTGGAGGGTAGAGGGAGGTGGTGAGCAGCACCAGGGAAATTAGGATTTTCTCAAAGTGTAAAAAAGAAACCTGGGCACAAGTGTAAACACACATGCACAAACAGGCAAGCACATTCATAATGAATATCAGAGGAATCTCGAGTCAGGTTTATCTCTACAGAGCCAAAGGAAGTAAACTGCACTTATTGAGATACAGTGCTTGGCTAACACACCAATGTGAATACATACAACAGCTCAGTGGAGGATATTTTTATTTACAAGCCCTTCCTTGACCCCCCCCCCTTCATGATTGTGAGACAATATGAATCATGTGGACTAGCCTGGTGGCTCAGCGGGTAAAAAACACTTGCTTCCAAGCCTGGCGATCTGAGGTCAATCACTGGGACCCAACTATTGCAAGTTGTCATCTGACCTCCACAGGAACACAATGGTGCATACACACACACACACACACACACACACACACACACACACACACACACACACTAAAATATCTAATAACAAAAAAATCTTATGTTTACTATTTTGAAATACATTCTCACTATGTAACCCTAGATGGCTGGCTTAGAACTTCCTATGTAGACAAGGCTGACCTTGAACTCACAGAGATCCTCCTGCCTCTGACTCTTGAGTGCTGGGATTAAAGGCCTGAGTCCCCACACCTAGCTCATAATGGTTTAAGCAAGTTGATCTTTTTTTTTTTTTTTCTTGGACCACATTCATAGCTATTCTCAGCAGGCTGCCCACTTACTGCAGGTTGGACACACGAGCGTGGCTTCTGGGAGATACTGAGATGGGAGGAAAAGAGCAAAGGAACAAGCTGAATTGCAAGGTTTTCCATCTCCCAGGAGCAACTTGAGTTGCCGTGGGTAGAAACATTTAGGATTTGGTACTTGCAGTCTGAACCGGGCCTCTGGTTGACTCCACAATGTGGTGAGGTTTTCAGTATTTGCACAGAACTGTCCTTCATTGGTTTTCAACAAAAGGTTGATGATTCAGAGAGCACAAAGGTCAGCCTGGCTTGTATAGTAAGCAGAGCCCTGGGAGCCCTGAGTCTGGGTGTTGGAGGCTGAGAGGACTGGCCAGAGTCCTTTGTTAAAGGCATGAATCCGAATCCGGAGGGCACACACTGAGATGGCCAGGTTCTTTTGTCACAGAACAAAGAAGTGAACCAGGGACACGTGGATAGTGATAGAAATAGTGACAGTCCATTAAGAAAGACAATGGCACTCTTGAGAATAGGAGTGGGCTAGAGAGCTGGGACAAATCCCAGGCTCAAAAATCTCTTTCTAGGTGGCTCTGCTTTCTCCCACACTTGCAGACTGCCTGCATTTCCCAGGGATGCTCTGCTTGGTTACAGACAGACGCAGTGGAAGTGGGGGTGGGGCTGGGGGTTAAGGTCCTTCTGACTTCTTTCATATGTTAATCTCGATGCCTCTTTCTCCCTGCCCTACTTTCCCACCACACCTTAACTAGGATGCTAAGAAGTCTAGTAGGCCAGGGAAGCCACTTCCTTGCCGGCTGCTTTTGTCCCTGTGTATAAAACAGCAAGGTTAATGCAATTCAAAGAGCACTTTCCTGATCTGATAATGCCAAGACCAAGGTTACTTGTCTGCTTCAAAAGCCAAAATGCCACAGACAGTGGAAGACAGTTGGATTCCTGGTCCTCAAAAAGAAATTCTCCAGCATTCTATGGCATTAGAGAAACACAGTATCTCAGCGGCTACATTTGTTCTGGGCCTATAACACACTAGCGACAGCAGGATACCCTGTTCAAATTAGAATAGAAGTAGTGGAAACACTATTAGAGAGAGTGTGGCACATTTACTATAAAGCATAGAACAATATGTTCGCCCTCATCCTGAGTATTCACTTCAACCCTCTATTTCCAGCTGTCTATAATTTTTTGAAAATGCTCATGTACTCAATAATAGGCAATTTTTGTCACAAAGACTGAAGTCATGCAAATGGTAGAGCCAATTCATTTCTGTGTTTATGTGTCTCTCCAAACTGAATGAACAGCAGTGCTTAAGGAAACGCTATGCTGAAGCTCAAGCTTTAATATTATAAACAGGTTGGGTGTGTTACACATAGCCCTCTCCACAGTCCTGTTTTCCCTCACAAAACACAGAGCTTTGATTTCTAGCCTGACAAAACCTGGGGCTCAAGAAATTAAAAGAGGAGGATAATGTTGGGGTGCTGTGCATACTAAAGGAGTGTGTGTTGTGAAAGTAAAAATAAGCAGCGGATGGGGTGCACAGTAACCTCATCAGTATGAACGTACAGACTGATGACTGCGGAAGCATTTCAGGAACAGGGAAGTTTCCCCTACTTGCTGAGAAGGAATAGAAGTTAGCTCCTGCTGGGCTTTTAGACCTACAGCGTGCCAACCTGCAGCAACCATAGCCTCAGCTCCTAGACAGTCAGCTCACTTCTCTGCATCCCAGTTTCTGTGCAGAAAATAGTGAGTTGTTTTATGGGCACAGTAAGTATGAATCCAATCTCAAGCGAGCCTTCTTAAAGAGAATACAGCAAAACTCTGGAGAGAACATTGCTCTGGAGTTCAGTTGGTGCTCTCTGAGTACTTCACTGGGTTCTCACATGAGTTAACTAATCTGCTGAGAACATTTTTGTTTGTTTGTTTGTTTGTTTGGTTGGTTGGTTGGTTGGTTGGTTAGTTGGTTGGTTGGTTTTTCAAGACAGGGTTTCTCTGTGTTGCTTTGGCGCCTTTCTTGGAACTCACTCTGTAGCCCAGGTTGGCCTCAAACTCACAGAGATCTATTTACTTGCCCATCTCCCCAGTGCTGAAATTAAAGGCGTGTGCCACCACCGCCCGGCCTCTCTATCAATTTTGAGTCTGAACATCTTTGATCTGATATCTTTTTTCTAATACTAACATACTAATGATGGGTAGCTGGCATGGACCTAACAGCAGCTCAAGTGGCTTTGTCCTCATACTATTTATCTCCAGTATTGTCTCACCTTCCTCCCACAGCTCTCTATCACTCTCTCTGCTGATGTCTTTTGGTAGATCTATTCAGCCACATGAAGGAGTAGGGCACAAATTCATAATAACTTCCCAAAGATACCAACAAAACAGAAGGAAGAATAAGGTGCTTAAACCTACTGAACACTCCCTCTGGTGGGATACTCTCAGAGCCAGTAGAGGAGAGACTTGTGGAGCTCGGTGGAACAGACCAGAGTTCTATGCACATGAAGGGGAGTGTTGACAAGGCCAGCCTCCTCCCAACCCTTGTCACGAGTTTTCAGCTCTACTCATTTCCAAAAGTAATAACTGAGTTAGCCAGAGGGGTTTCAATTTGAGCAGCTGGTCAAACCACGGCAGTTGGGATTGAAAAAACAAGGTCAGTTTTGCACTCAGCCTGCATGAACCAGAACTGAGCAAGCCCACCCATCAGCTAATCCCTGGGCTGGTTAGTCCACAGTGGCAAAGTAGATAGTACATCATGATAGAGGCCACAACAATGGCGTTAGCTCACTTCGTGACCAAGGGTGAGTCACTTGATATCTCTGTTATCTTTGGGATTCAGTTGCTCCCCTTGATAAAATAGTAAGGTGGCATTAGATCCTAACGGTCTCTCTCAAGAGGAAGTGTGTGTGTGTGTGTGTGTGTGTGTGTGTGTGTGTGTGTGTGTAGTGTAGTGTAGTGTAGTGTAGTGTAGTGTAGTGTAGTGTAATCGTTGCTAACTAATGGGAGGTCAAACCTTTTCTGGATCTGCCTTTCTGGACACTACCAAAGATGACCAACCCTCTAGCTAGAAGCTGAGTCAAAAAAGGCAGAATGAAGGGCCTAGAGAGATGGCTCCATGGTTAAGAACACTTAGTGCTCTTGCAGAGGATCTAGGTTCAGTTCATAGCATTCACATAGCAGTTCACAATGGTCTCTAACTCTAGTTCCAGGGTTTCCAATGGCTTCTTCTGGCCTCCATGGGCACTGCATATGCAAGGTGCATATACACACATGCTACCAAAACATTCACATAAAATAAAATTAAGTTTTAAAATCTTTTTTAAAAGCAGAACAAGGAGCTCTTGCAGAGGAGCCAGGTTCAGTTCCCAGCACTCACATCACAACTGCCTGTAACTCCAGGTCCAGGACATCTGACACCCTTTTGTGGCTTCTGTGGCCACTGTATACACATGGTACATTTGCATACAAGCAGGCCAAACAGTCATAAAATAATTAATAACAATAAATAAATATTTTTAAAGCAGAACAAGAATTTCAATTAGGAGCAAACTTTTTCAGGACAGGCCATGGTGATGCATGCCTTTAATCCCAGCACTCTGGAGGCAGAGGCAGGCAGACCTTTGTGAGTTCAAGGCCAGCCTGGTCTACAGAGCAAGTTCCAGGACAGCCAAGGCTACACAGAGAAGCCCTGTCAAAACTTTCCCAGGTCACGTGAATAAAATAGAAACCTGAAATAGAAGTTTGGGGCTCTACTGACTGACATGGTAAAATCAAATCGAAAGACTTGGGGAAAATAGTATTGAGAATGGACCTCCGACTGACATGGGAGTGATAATAAAAGTAAGTGGCTTTGCCTGGCCCAGGGTCTCCCATTTGCTTCACATTCTGGTATCTTAACAAGAAAGGGATGCATTCACTCTTCATCCATTACTGACTGGTCACCACAGGAGGTCTCATTTTGGATAATAAAATAAAAAGTTAGAAATTGTATCACAGGGCAAAATGGAGGACATAAGCCTCAAGGGCTAAGTTATACACAGAAAAAGGATCCTTTAACACCCAGATGAGCTAGAGAGGGGATGTCTTATGAGCATAAGTCAGGGAAAAAATTTGGGAAATTATGCATGTTACAGACTAAATGAAAATTAATTTTAATAAGAGAGAGCCAGGCCAGAGCCTCCTAAAGCCCTGAACTGGACTTTATTGAATAGCCTGGAAAGGGACTTACTTGTTTTATCCATATTTTCAAAATCCACATTTCACTAAATAGCATTAAATTGCAGAGAACTGGAACATTAGAGCAGAGGGGGGAAATGAGCCTGGTAAAAGGCACTTTGAAATTCGTCTTCTGCACTGAAGAATGTTCCATTAATGGCTATCATCTTATAGAAAATTTAGCTGAGGGGGAAGATAATATCTAGACCTTCATTGAAAAGAGACAGAATATGGCTGGAAGGGCTCGAGGAGGGATTAGAAATGCAGCCAGGTGTGGGTGAGGGAAGGATTGGACATGTTGGCAAGTGTGCCAACCCCAGTGATCTGTGGGTATCAGGGATGTCATGCCCTGGTGACATATCCTGTTGGTTAGCATCAGAATGCTTAGCAAATGATGCCAGCATCTCCTGGGATAAACATCTCTTGTATATTGGATATAGTACTAAACTATCTGAATATTCCTAATGATCTAATGATCTAATGAGTTCATTGCAAATGAGGACATTGGGATTTATTGTTATAACCATGCAGCTAGAACTAACTAGTTCTTGAATCCTGATCTCCCTAGTTGCACAACCTGTAGTAACTATTGCCCTTATGATCCTCACCCTGATCCAGGGTGTCTGGGAATGAGGTGGAGTCTATGAGACATTATTGTTCCAAATAATAAAATCCAGAGACTTAGATAATCCACACCTTAGGCAGAAGAACTACACAGAGGAATTGTGGCGAGGGATACATGTGCACAAGGGCACAGGCTTGCTTGCAGGAACATGATCTAAAGGTAATGGAGAAGGAAGTGCTCAGTATTCTAGTAAATGCCCAGTCCACCGCTCACTGCAGTGTATTCACTAGCCTATCATTCCTTCTTAAAAGGCACTGAAGGAAATTGAGATTCCAGAGCCTGAATTTTCACAGGAAGAATCAGAGATTGAGACACTGTTACATGGAACAATGCAATACATACATAGCCTTGCAACATGCACACTATGCGACACTTATTCTGAGACGTGCCATAAGCTAACATTGTCTGTTGTACTCAGTAATAACCTTCTGGAAGTGTAGGCCTTGGATTCTTTGTTTTAAAAAAAATTCCTTGAAGTGCCCAATAACAATAATATTTGGTCTAGAGCTTCACTGTTCACCAGATGCTCTCACAGATAATGACTGGACTTTTATAATCCTTCAAGGCAGCTGTTTCTGTCCTCATTACATGTATGAGGAAATTAGATCTATGAGGGCTGGAAGAATTTATCCAGTGGCCCTACCTTACGTGGAAACACCACTGCTAACTGCCCCCTTGTTTCTCTCTAGCTACAGAGGTCAATTTCAGGTAATACTCTCAGAAACTCAGGGTGACAGAGTGATGATAGATGTTTCCCTTTTCGTAGTCTCATTGTGCACCCTAACATCTTCAACAGACAGGACACATCCTCAGAGAACTTCCTCTCAATGTAAATAAATACGACAAATAGCAAAGAACCCAAGGCTAGCAAATGAATGCTAAGAGGCTGGCATACTCTGGAAGAGTGCCAGGAAAAGCTAGTTAGCCCACCCATACCCCTTCTGTCTCAGTTGCAGAAAGAGGAACTTCTGATGACAGAAGTTGACTTTGGGTTCACTTGTTCAAGGTTTCTTACATGTATATGTTGTATGTTGAGCATATTCTCCCTCCCACTACCCATCACCCCTTTTCTCCTCCCTCCCACCTTCTATTAATGAATACCCTTCATCCTCCTAGACAGTTTCCAGTTCACTTCCATATTGTATATACATACATGGTTTCATATAACAATATAAAATCTAGTGAGAAACAATGTGACATTTGTCTTTCTGAGCCTAACCTGATTCTCTAAATAGGATTATTTTCAGTTGCATCCATTTTCCTGTGAATGGCATGATTTCATTCTTCTTTGTGGCTGAATAAAATTTCATTCTGTTTATAATCTATAGTTTCTATATCCCACCTTCTGTTGCTGGCCACCTAAGCTTATTCTATAACTTAGCTGTTGTTAATAGTGCTGCAATAAACATTGATATGCAAGGATCTTCTTCGGGATATGTTCATGCCCTGGGAACTGTGTTCATTGTCTTTCTTTTCTTTTCCTTGTTTTCCTCAGTGTACTCGGCCCCTTCTTTGTTCACGTTGTACAAAACTGTCCCCACGCTCTCCAGTTCCAAAGCCTACCCTCAATCTGATGAGGCATCCTTAAACTTCTGAGATCATTATGTTGTAAAAACTTTTAGTGCAGTCCTTGTCAAAACCTCCATACCAGCTGGAGAACAAATAGCTGACTTCTTTGTAGAACAACTCTACATGCTGCTTTTTGAAGAGAGAAGAGGGACCATGATAGACACTGTTTCAATAACATAAAAGATGTTTTGTACTTCTCCCCACTCCTTCCCACAGTTCCTGGTCCTACCATAGGTTTGGTAGCAAGTAAAAGTGGAAACAGGCACTTGTTGTTACAGAGTCTTGTGGAAGAGAGTCAGATGATGAATTACCAAATGGACAGCTTCTAGCTCTCTTATCAAAGGCGAAATCTCAGGGCAGTTGAGAGGCTAAGATGCTGTAGCAATAGCAAGCTAACAGCCATAATTTGCCAGGGCACTTGCAAGTCCAGCAAGCGAGTCAGACAATTTTCTCTGTTGACTCAAGTCTGAGGATATAGCTAGATGTGATTTATCACCCATATTAGAGGTTTATACCACAACATTCTAAGCAAAGATATTTTCAGGTTGGATGGCAACAGAAAATCATTTTTATTCGACACAAATTTCATCGATCACCCGATCACTGACATAGAAGAGTTCATTCAATGATCAAGGAGATGTACGCATTATAAAAATTATACAGACATCTGTTTGTTTTCTATCTTTTGTGCTTTATTACAAGTCTATAACAAGCAATCTAAGATAAAACAGCAACAACAATAACAAAACCCACCAAAACCATGAGGGTGGGGGACTCAGGTTGAATTGCACTCATACCCTAAAACTGGAGTGGCAAGGCAGAGCTCTCTCAGGAATATTAACAGACCATTATGTAAAAGAATATCAGAACTCTAAATTAGGTGCTCTGAGTAAGTCTTTTTTTCTGTGCACCCCCCCCCCCCCCGACACACACACACGCACACACAGGTCCTGCTGGGCTGTTGGTCAGTGCCGCAGGCTGCTTTTTAATCTCAGTAACCTGAGTGCTTTGGAAAGTGGACCCCAGGTCAGGTGTCTGACTAACTCCTGGGTATTCAATGAATTCCAAGTCAAGTCCAGGCTAGAGTCAGCTGCCTCCATTGTGAGTCTTTTGCAATTGGATGGATGTCTTGGCCCTTCTGTCTTGAGGATTGGAATCTCCTGAGCAGAGATTGGGTTTCACTTTCCATGTCTCCAGTGTTTGCATCAAGGTTATTAATATAATCTCTGCAGGGGCATCATATTGAGAGCAAAGTGAAATTCAGATAATAAAGCCTGTATTGTGAAGTGAGGCTCAGCCAAGTCCACAGAAGGAGATTGGACAACTGGGCAGCCACTCTGAGAAAATTTAAGAACTATCTACTTAACCCATTCTAGGAAACAGCTTCTTGCTTTTTATGTTATTCCCACTCACCTAGATTCTCAACCATGCCTGACAGTGCCCTAAAGTGTGTATGGGGAAAGAAAATAATCCAAAAAAACAATTATTTCCATCTAACAGTTCGGGACTTAGATCCCCTTCCCAAACCTTGGTTTAAATTTAATGAATCATTTAGACCCCCCAAATCAGCCCGCCTGGGGAGTAGGCAGCTGCAGTAGCCAGTGCACACGGGGGTGGGGGGGGGGTCAACCCAAGCTTTGGATCTCAGTCCTGCTACTTACAGTGCCTCCATTTCTTCCCTGAACAATGAGGATGATACCTACCAGCTACCTTGCCAAGTATATGTGAGGAATTAGAGACAATGCATGTAAAGGATCTGTTACAGGATTCGGCAAAGAAGAGGTAGCCACCTAACGAACAAGGCAAAAGAGATGTCTAGGATTTTCTTCAAATCACAGTCCCAGGTGAATGTCTATACCAGCATTTGGGGCTTAAGTAAGTCATTGCAACTCCACATAAGCTTTACAGTCTTTATCTTTATGATTTTTTGATGTTTCCAGTTTTATATTTTTTATCTACTTAATCAGTTTTGAGACAGGGTCTCATTCTATCAAGTGTATGCCACTCTGCCTAGTTTATGCAGTGTTAGGGATTGAACCCAGGATTTCATGCATGCTAAACAAGCACTCTAATAACTGAGCTATATCTCCAGCTCCATGTTATTAATGATTCAAGTAATTCATGACTGAAAACACAATACAGATTAACCCTTTTTGAAGACTGACTTAATATTTTCTTTTCTATCATCTTTTAAATCTGTGTACTTTAATAAATATCTTAAGCAAAAGTAAATTTATAAAATCTCTTGTAAAGACTATCCTTAAGGCCAGTATGTGGGTGATTTTGCAAGTGTATTTTGGGAAATTTTTAAAATAAAATAAATTCACTGGCAAAAAAATTACACAATCTAGCCTACCTGGAGTTGTTTTAAAGCAAAATATATGTTTCATATGTATGCTTCAAATATTTTATTGAAATGTAATATACATAAACACAGGATAAGTATACAGTGATTTGTTTTCATAAAGTGAACATACATGACTAATCAGCCTTAGCATCAACAAACATTGTCATTGTAATCTGTTGTGGGATATTTGCACTGTGTGTGAAAATGTATTCCTGTGATTGGGGTAGGAAAAAGCTGAACAGCCAAGAGCTAGGCAGAAGGTATAGGTGGGACTTCCAGGCAGAGAGAGAACTCTGGGAAGAAGAAGGCAGAGTCATCAGCCTTCTGGACGAAGCAGCCTGGTCAGTAGAGAGAGATGATAGAACAAGCCACACAACAGAACGTAGATTAAAATAAATGGGTTAATTTAAGTTATAAGAGCTAGTGAGATAAGCCTAAGTAAGCTAAAGAAGAGCTTTCATAATTAATAAGTCTCCGTGTCATTATTTGAGAGCTGGCAGCCCAAAGAAAAATCCAACTACAGTAATCCATATCATCATAGATTAGTTTTGTCTGTCTTGTGCTTTCTATAAATCAAATCACAATGCAATTGTTTTATATTGCTGAGTAACAAATTACCACAGACCCTGTAGCTTAAAACAACAGAAATCAATTGTCTCAGTTTCTGTATGTCAAAATCCAAGGCTAATGTGGCTGGATTCTTTTTCCAAGGCCTTACAGGGCTTAAACAAAGGTGTCAAAAAGGACTATGGTATCATTTAAGGGTTGGGGTCCTCGTCCAATCCCACTGGTTTTTAGCAGAATTCATTTCATTGCAGTTATAGTACTGAGGTTAGTGTCAGCAACTAGAGGTCACCAACACTCCTTGCTTCAAGACCTCTTCCAATTTCAGGCCAACATATCAATTTTTTTCCATGTCAGCAGCCCAAGAATATGTTCTGCTCTTTTTCTGAGTGAAAAATTGTTTTCATCTTTAATAAGTAGCAAGATTACACTCTCTCTTTCTCTCTCTCTCTCTCTCTCTCTCTCTCTCTCTCTCTATATATATATATATATATATATATATATATAACATAACTATTTTAAAATAAATAAATTTCTTTCTAAATGTTTGTATTCTTTGACATTTTCATACAATTGTCTAATTAAGTTTTGATCATTTTATTTTAAAATTCCATGAGATTAATTTGAATCACCAGAATATAATCTCGTTTTGTTCGGGCAACTGATGTGAAGCTTTCATTGCATCTTTAAACTTTTTCCTGCTTCCTTGAACAGTCAAAACAAGGTACATCCATACTGGGCTCATGGAGTCTTGGAAGGCCATTTTAGAATTCTGTGTGCTATATACAATTTTTTATATGTGGTTTCTTTCATTCAACGTTTTATTTATGAGATTTTCCTATATTATGAGAGACTATATAGCCTGTTGCTATGAATTATGCCATTGTTTGTTGAATACGTTACATATTTGTATCCAACATTTGTTCATATTGATGAGCATTATCATTTTATTTTCTTGTATTGATTTGGGACTTATGATGTTATTTTCATATAGGATTTCACTATGTAGCTCTAACTCTCCTGGAACTCACTCTATAGATCAGGCTAGCCTGGAATTTACAGAGATCTTCATCTTTGCCTCCGAAGTGCTGGGACTAAAGGTGTGTGGCATCACTGCCCAGCTTGATATGGAATCATACTGTGCAGCAGAGAATAGAGAGGATTAGAGCTAATACTCCTCCGGGTTTATTAGGAATGGAACATAAGATAGCATAGGCAAATTTTAAGTGCTGAGCTATTTATGAGTAGCTCCATGAACAAGACTTTTCGTGAACTTGTATACATACAAAGTGGACAATAAACAATCTTTTGGTTACAAACTAGTAAGATTTTTTGAAGTTCTTTGTTAGTATAAAATAATCCAGTATGTTCCATGTGAGCCATAAGCCTAAAAGTAGAAATGGTATGACCAAAAAGAATAGATAACAGCCTATTGCCACCAAAACAGGAAGTCCTGGATTGGGGTGATGGCTCAGTCAGTAAAGTACTTACCTTGCTAGTACAGGGGTCTGACTTGAATCCTCAGGAACCCATGTAAAAAAGCTATCCATATTTATGGTGTACACTTTCAGTCCCAGCGTAAGAAGATAGATACCCAGGACTCAGTGGTCAGATGGTCTAGCCTAGTTGGTGAATTCCAGATCAGTGAAAGACCCTGTCTCAAAACTTAAGGTGGGTGGTTCCTGAGGAATGACATCGAAAATTTTTCTCTGGCCTCCACCTGCACACACACACACACACACACACACACACACACACACACACACACACACGAAAGGAAAAGAAAGTTTCGTGAAGAGTGTATGACTGTAGTCCACTTGGCACAGCCTTACCACCACATGGTAGGATATGTGTCTAGGTATTCATGAACTCTGGCCAACCTAGATTTTACCTTTTACACCTATAAGATACTCCTCTGTCAAAAGCACCAAGGGAATGTGCCTTGTCCAGCTCTAGCAGTTCTCCCTTACTGTCATGAAGCATCCCCACATATTTCATACGTTTACTGGGTTATGATGTTTATTGCTAGCTTCCTATCTCCACCTACTAGGGTGCAAGCCTCTGCTTTGTGGGCATCTGTTAATTGTTGGTGCCCAGGAATGGCCTAGAAGAATGCCTGATAAACATCCCAAGTACTTAAAAGTATTTGTTGAATAAATGAGTAAGTTAAATATTAACCAAAGACATGAACTTTACATGATGATTATTTTTAATGATGAATTAATTTCATAGTTATAGTAAATATTTTTTAATATATGAACAATTAAGATACTGGAGAAACTTTTTTTGAACTTAGATAAGGGAAATTTTTTAATTATGTTTTCATATGCATTGACTTTCTGTGCTCCGTATCCTCTATCTCATTTTATTTTATTCACATGATTTACAAATTAGACAACTTTCTCAGGTGCCCTACATTCTTTCTGACAACTGAGAATATACTCTGTAGAAAACTACATATTCAAAGATGCTCCTTTCATAGAGCAAGATACCATATAAAAACAGTAACAATGAACAATGAGAGTCTGTAAATTCTGTCTCCTTTCTCCCAGAAACTAATCACTATTCTACTCTTCTTTCAAGATCAGACACAGCTGGAGTCAAGAGAAGAGCTGTCAAAGATAACTATCTTCAATGATGCTAATGTTCTTCGTCTGCATTCTTCAATATGATAGTCACCAATATAATAGTCACTACCTGTGTGTAGCTACTGAGTACTTCAAACACAGCTACTGTGACTAAGAAACTATATTTTTCAATACTGAGGATTTAACCTAGAGCTTTACACATGCTAGGCAAACAGTGCCACAGAGCTTTCTTCCAACTTCATTCTCCTCTCACCTTTTAGTTTTAAGACTGGCTATCACTAAATTCCTCAGCTAACCTTGAACTCACTACATGGTTCAGGCAGGCAATCCTCATGCCTCAGCCTTCCAAGTAGCTAGGGTTACAGATGTGCATCACTAAGCCTAAGTGGAGGAGGTTGGTTTTGTGTGTGTGTTGCTATATTGTTCAGTTCACCCTGGGCTCACATACATAGAGGCATCTGATGTAGGCTGGGGATCCTCCGGGGGTAATGATATTACTGCATTGGGTAATGAGGCAGAAAAAAGTCCAGTCTAGATAGGTTACCCAATAAATAAAAATGCTAGAACCAGGGCTTCAAAGAAAAAGAATATTACCTACTTTGAGATACTTCTTGGAGCACAGAGTAACTGGCTCTACTGTACTGTTATGAAATTAATTTGAGGTTGAGAAACTGTGATATATTACAGCTATCAGTCTCTCTGGACGGCTTTACAATCAACATGTAGGATATGAAAAAAGAAAGATGCCAATAACATATTAATGTGGTACTCGGTGTTCAATCTTCTTTATGCAGCAGAATATTACAGCTGAGGAAAAAAAAAGATCAAAAAGTTGGTTCTCTTTTATACAAAGAAACAGAAGAAGGAAAGTTGAACTTTAAATTATCCTATCTGTCGCTTCCCATTGATTGAGTCTTGTTCATTAAGATAAATTCCAAGGGAGACTATCATTTTTATCCTTTGAGCTCTCTAAAAATATATATGCCTTTGGCTGCCCTGCTTTCTCTCTTTTTCTTTCCACCTTTTATTCTTTCGCTTCTTTGCCTGTATAGGCAGCTGCCAAGGAGGAACTCTGCGTTCTATCCCATCGTGCTTCCTTTTCTAATTGGGTTCCTCTGGAAATACACGTACCTGCAGTTTAACACCTGATACCTACTAACAGAAATGCCCAAGTGAAATCAGACATGGCCCTTTCCTCGGCTTTGCATGCCGTCCTGCTACAAGAAGGCTGTGTGATTCCTCACTAAAAGAAAAGAACCCAAACTCAGCCAGCTCTACCATAAACTAGCTGTGGGATCTTGGGGGAGCCTTTCAGCCTAATTCTCAGCTTCCACATCTGTTGAAAAGCAGATAATAATGATGAGCGCAAGATGGCTAAGTGAGCTTGCTGTATGGCTTTTGGCATTCTCCCTTCTTTCCCAGCAGGCTGATTCTTTCTCTCACACACACTCCGCCTATGGACTAATACTGATGTGATGTGGACATTCCTGGTAACTGGCAGATAGCAGGTGCTCAATAAACATGAATGCATTCCTCTTTCCACTCTGTTCTCAGCAAAGCAGCTAGAGCGGGATGTTAAACAGCTGTCCCTTGTTCTTCCCCTTGCCCTTCATTGCCAGGGATAAAGTAACAGGACAAAGCAGGAAGCATTCATGCTCACAAATCAACAACTTGGGGCCAGATGGACACCGTGCAAAGGAGAAAAGTCAGCAGTTGATCCTCATTGACACACTCCATTCTCCAGCCCTCCCCCACCCCCGACCCTGGGAACCTTCTTCCCTAGGGCTTCTATCTATAGACTCAGTTCCAATCTTGTCCCTATTCACAGTTAAAATGTGCTTTGTTTGTTTGGTGCTGGGATTGAACACAGATCCTTGTAAATGGTTATCACACACTCTACAGTTAAGCTACACACCCAGCCTCTAGAATGCATTGTTCTGAGCATATTATCTCAGGCATCAAATAATGGGAGAATTCTTTCCATTTTAAAGCTTTTTTTCCTAATCCTGGCTATAAATCTTTGTCATTCCAGGCTTACAGGGGTGTGCCAACGTCTGATGCCTCTTGAACTGCAGATGTGACCCACCATTTTCTTAGTGGAGATTGCTTGAGTAGTCTCCACATGAAGGAATTTCTCCTAGATTTCTGTCCATTTGAACAAGCGAGGAGAGCAGTGAACAGTTTGTCTGAGGTGAGGGTAAGGGATGTTAAATACAATTCTAGAAGCAGTTTTAAAGGAGGTTTCTGGGAAGACTATTTGGAAATGGGACAAGGCTTGAGATGCTTGAGAAAAGCAAGTTGAAGGAACAGGTTTAGGACCACAGTATGGGGCAGAAGCAGGGCAAAACAGAGGACCTCTATCTCAAAAAGAGGCTGTAGGGGAAAAGGCAAAGAATTCTTCATGCGACTAAAGTCATTCTTCACAGTCTTTTGAGGATTCCAAAAGTATTGAATTTTAAGGATTTGATGAGATTAAATTCTTTGGAGGAAAGGGAATCGAGACACCATATTTCATGGAGAGATGGCGAAACATAAAGGGTTTTCAGTCCCCACCCCAGCCCCATACATAAACTCTAGGTTCAAAATTGATGCAGCAAGGCTATTTGTTTTTTAGAGAAAAGGATCTGGGGCTGCCTTTTCACGGAGGACAGATTATCAGATCCATCTTCGGAGAACTCAAGTTTATCCTAATCAACTCCAAAGTTGCCTTAAATTCCGCAGCTTATCAAGCAACTACATATTCACATTGGGAAAAGGGAGAACTCATTGCTACTCTTTACTGATACAGCTAATAGACTGAAATATTTTTAAATGATAATCACTAATGACTTTACACTGTTACCTAAATACTTGCTCATAACAACAAATAGACTCTACTCATTTTTATAACTGTGATAAAACTGAGGCAAAATCACTTGCCCAGGTTCACAGAGCTAGCAAGTTGCAGAAAAGAATACAAAACTCAGCTCTACCACAAACCATATTATGGGATAATGTCTTAGTTACTCATCTATTGCTGTGAAGACCATGAGTGAGGCAACTTACAAAAAAAATGTTTGTTGGGGCTCAGGGTTCCAAAGGGTTAGAGTTCATGATCACCGCATTGGGAAGCATGGCAGCAGGCAGGCATGTTGCTGGACCATTAGCTAAGGGCTTGTATCCTGATCTGCAATTAGAGGCAGAGAGAGGGAGAGGGAGAGGGAGAGGGAGAGAGACAGAGAGAGACAGAGAGAGACAGAGAGAGAGAACTAACTTGGAATGGTATGGCCTTTTGAAACCTCAAAGCTCACATCTAGCAACACACCTCCTCTAACAAAGCCACATCTCCTAAATCTTCCCAAACAGTTCCACCAACTGGAGACCAAGCATTCAAATATATGAGCCTATGAGGGACATTCTCATTCAAACCACTACAGATAGGTACCCACAATAGTCCAGACTTGAAGTGTAGATAGTCAACATTATTATAGTGACAAGCAGGCCTTCAAGTTTCAGGGCACTCAGAACAACATTTAAACATTTTTCTAGGTAAGCATAGTGATCAGAATGTCAGTTTCAAGTGTTTGCTTCTGAAAAATGATAGAGACTTATCCAGTATTTGATTAAGCCAATGAGACACATCCTGGGTGGGTGAGGCTTTCTTTCCACCTTTAAATACATGGTCCCTAAATGACTGCATATACTGTTGAGTGCAATAAACATTTCTGCTTCAAAATTCATGAAATTTGTTGAATTTTTATAGATATGGGGTCTTGTGTGTTTAAATCTTTTTTATGTATGTGTTTGCATGCATAGCATGTGCACCTCAGTGCCACAGAGGTTAGAAGAGGGCAAACCCCATGGAACTAGAGTCACAGATGCTCGGGAGTCACTACTTCGGTGCTGGGAACAAAACAGGTTCTCCACAGGAATAGCAAGGGCTTTTAACTCTAGAGCCATCTTTCCAACTCCTAAATATAGGTTTTCTTCCTTCACCTTTCATGCCCTCTGTGGTTTTAGTTGACAACAGGCATCTATTAGTAGAAGGAGAGTGTTTTAGAAAGAAAAAAGGGTATGCTGGGAAGCCACTTTTTCCACTCTTCTATCATTTAGCAGCTACTGCCCCACTTGAGGACATGGTTTTTGGATGTCTTAATGGACTATACAGACAGGCAGCAATAAAACATACACGCGTTGTAGTAGTTGGCTTAGAAAAACAATCTATTCCTTTCAATAATTTTTAAGGGCACAATATGTTTGTTCCTTTTTTAATCAACTCTCCAGAACAACAAGAGATCTAGAAGCAAATGGGAGGCATTTTATAGAGTAATGAAGCCAGCCGCCGCAGCATAGAAATAACAGGTTCTGACAGGTTAGTTTAATTTGTCTTTGTATGCAAACCTCAAGCATCTTCCCTATTGTTCTATCTACTGTCATCTTAGATATACAGGGCCTTTCATTGACTTTATAAATAAATTGTTCAAAAGCATCCTACACTAGAATGAAAAATAATTACATTAGGATGCTTCTCAACTTCCCTGTGATGGCATGCCATTATGACTGATAGCCATGGAATTGTCAACATGTTTCACTTTGCTCTACTTCCTATATTAAAGGAAATTTGGAAAAAGATTTATCTTTCTAGCCAGATGTGGTGGTGCAAGTCTTTAATCCCAGCACTCCAGAGACAGAGGCAAGGGGATTGTGGCAAGTTCAAGACTAGTCTGAGACTCATATCAAGTGCCAGGCTAGCCAGTACAATATAGCAACACCCCATCTGTGGTCATTTGAATGTAATTGGCCCCCATTATCTCATAGGGAGTGACACTATTAGGAGGTATGACTTTGTTGGAGTGGGTATGGCCTTGTTGGAAGAAATGTGTCACTGTGGGGGGATGAGCTTTGAGGTTTCCTATGCTAAGGACACGACCCAGTGTCTCAATTGACTTCCTGTTGCCTGCAAGATGTAGAACTCTCAACTACCTCTACAGTACCATTCTTACCTGCATGTTACCATGATGATAATGGATTGAACCTCTGAAACTATAAGCGAGTCACTCCAATTAAACGTTTTCCTTATGAGAATTATCATGGTCATGGTGTCTCTTCACAGCAATAAAAACCCAAAGACACCATATCAAAATTTGTATTTCCTTCCTTCCTTCTCATCAACTCCAGGACTTTGCACATGCTAAGCATGCATTCTACCACAGAGCTACACAATTAGCCCCTCTTTCTCATTTATCTGGAATAGAGTGTCCTGTCACCCTCTCATATATTTTAGCTCTAAGATATACTTTTCATCAAGAAATTTAATTAACATTATTTTCTTGTGTTCTTCTGAATGATACAGTCTCACAATGACATACATCACAATAATTACTCTAAGCATGCAATGGCCAAACTTTTTTTGTATAAGGGAGTTACTTCCTACAAAAGTACATAACCCTCAAAAGGAGGAGAAGGTAATGTAAAAACAGGGGTTGGGTTGAAAATGGGAAGGGGTTGAAGTGCAAATTAAAAGGACAGGAAAAGGGATCAAGAGACAGAACAGAAAAGTCTTGAGTTAAGAGCAGTTGTGATGGCGTTACTGAATGGACTAGGTTGAAATGCTGAACCAAATGAGTAACTAATTATCCAAAAGAGATTAAGTTTTAAACCAGAAAAGACTGAGTCATTTCAAAGAGACAAAGTGTAAGTAATGCCCCCCCCTTTGGAGGAAATGAGGAGTCATGAGCAGGTGGCGATCAGTTATAGCGAGATGAAGTTATTTTTTTGCACAAATGACTCACAGATCTGCAAGAAGACTCTAACACCCACAGAATTTCCAAATGACGTCAAAAATGCTTGCATGTCCTCTGGTAATTTCCCCTTGATCTGTAGCTAAATGCTAGAGAATGGTAGTTTCATCATATATTGTCAGCTGTTAAATGAAGAGAGATGATTCATAGATCAATACATACAAAATAAACTGAGTTACATAAAAATGAGTGATTGTAATTGCAATCACTTTTTAATTAAATTTATTCTCTGAAAATTTTGCACATGCCTATAATGCACCCTGATTACTCTCTCCCTCTACCCTCTTTTATCTACCTCCAACCCCGTCAGTCCTCCCTCCTCCTTACAAAATTTTCCCTTCACAATTGTGCCTTTTTGTTTTGTGACTCCCTGAGTTTAAGCAAGGCTGTCTGTGTCACCATGGGGTTTGAACTATTCATTGGAGCCTTGTGGGCACACAATTGAAGACAACACTGTCTCCTCTCTCAGATCCTGTCAGTAGCCAATAGCTCGGCACTAAGGGGTGGAACCCCGTTTTAGCTTTATTTCTGTTGCTGTGATAAAATATCCTGACAAAGAGGAGAAAAGATTTCTTTTAGCTCACAATCCCAGATTACTGCAGGGAAGTCAAAGCAACAGGAACTTGAAGCTGCTCGTCAAATCCATAGAAGAGCAGAAAGAAATGAATTATGCATGCCTGCTTGTGCTCAGCCACCTTGCTATGCTTAAACTGTTTGCAAACCAGAGACTGGCGCCATCCACAATGTGTGCATCTTCCACATTTAAGGCAGTTAAGACAATTCCCTGCAGACATGCCCACAGACCGCCCTCTTCTAGATAATCCTTCAACAAGATTCTCTTTGCAGGTGAGTCTACACTGTGTCAAGTTAACAGTTAAAACTAACTGTTACAGGTCCCATGTGTCCCTCTCTCATCCATGACTGCCTGTTGACAGGGCCAGGCTGGTGCAGGCCCAGTGCCAATAAATGCAGCTGCTGTGGGTTCATGCTATTGCAAGGGTTCTTAGCATCATTGTTGAATGCTATTATGTCTCTTCCAAGAGGGGATAAGCAAATTAAGGTTTTCAAACACACTTGCCAGGGAATTAGTCGTTCATAAGATGCATATTAATAACTTATTGGCCTAATAGTCCCTGAAAATTTTTGGGAAAGAAAGCTTTTTTCTTTAAAGTACTTTACAGGAGATCTAGCTAGGGCACAGACAGAGGCTAGGGATGACAGTTTGTAAAGTATGGACAAAAGAAAAGCTTTCAGAACCAGTGAGATAGCTGAGTTTGATTGAGACCTAGAACCCATATAATGTAAGGAGAGAACCAATTCCTAAAAGTTGTCTTCTGACCTCAACACGCATGCCACAGCATGAGCATGCTCATGCACCCACATGTATGCACACACTAAATAAATGTAATTAAGGAATTTTTAAATTAACTTACTTCTTGTTTTATTTTGTTGTTGTTTGTTTGTTTGTTTTTAGGGAAGTAGATAATCCTCTGGCTCATATAAGTATAGTTTCTTTCAGTGACTGCCACAGCATATCTAGATGTGAGCAGGGATGATGCTGGGTATAGCCCAACCTTTCTAACGTCAATCAAGAGGGTAAACAGTGGGGTCTTCCAAGCAGCAAGAAAATCTTGGGCCTTCACAGTGTCCAATGACTGCAGTTAAATATGATGAGGTGGGACTAGAGTGATGGCTCAGAGTTAGGAGCACTTTCTGCTCTTGAAAAAGGTCTGCGTTTGAATCCCAGAACCCACATGGGAGCTCCCAATCATTTGTAACTCCACTTTCATGGGATCCTATACCATCTTCTGCCCTCTGAGAACACCAGGCATGTACATGGTTCCCATACACACATGCAGGCATTCAGACACAAAATAAAACAAATAATTATTTTAATAAAACCCATAAAAATAAAAAGTTAGGCATTTGGTCAATAATCTCTAATTAGTGGAGCTGGAAGGAATGGAGACAGCAGATATCCACGCAATGGAAATGACAAAGTGTGGCATGCCATGCTTTCCTGGAACAAGTAAGTACATTTCCATCAAAACTTGAAATAATGAAAAATTTGCTAACAGAGTGTTAAGCTAGTTAAATACAGTCTGTTTGACTTATGTCTACTGCTCTCTGCCTTTTGTGTCTGTAATTGTCTTTGACGTTTAATTGAAAACGTCATTTTTCTTTTTTTTACTAAGCAACCCATTTGAGCCCTTGGTGGTCACTTAAGACCCACTTCTTTGCCATCTGGCGTTCATCCTCAGCTAAGATTCTGTAGGAGATTCATGGTTTGGCGCTGTCTGCTGCGTTTGTCTATTGATCTTGTGGTTCTTGGGGAAGCAGTGTCTCGTTCATATTTTCACATTCTATATTATAATGAAGGTTCTTTGGCTTCCCATGGTTTCATAGCTGTGAAATCAATTATGACTTCAGTAGCACTGACAAGGTACTATATTTGTGAAAAGAAAATTGAAAAATGATTACGTGATGGATGAGAAATGGTTTTGACATTTAAAAACAGAAAAATGCTTCTCCATATCTCTTCTAAATTACATCTGATGTTGACATTAGCATTTAGATAATTCACCCAATTGTGGCAAGTATCATGCACTAATTCTTAACAGCAGTAAAACCTATTACAATGGGGAATAATAGCCCTTCAAAGGGCTTCATTTAAGCTTTCTTCTGCTCTGCACATCATATCAGCCCCATAATAATTAACTTAGTTTTCTGTAGTTCGGCTACAGCAAACCCTGAGGAGAACATAATGGGCCACCTGGAATAGCAGGAGACTCAGCCAGGACAATAGGCCTTAGTCCAAAGGTTTGTGTTTATTCAGGAAAGGCTTAGTGGACAACACTGAACTAAAAAGGATCAGCTTTTACTATTTTTTTTTTAAATTTTGGGCAACGAGGGACAAATGTTCCCTTAATTGCCTGGAAGCAATTTTGATAAAAAGAAAAATAGAATAATATAAGTCTTTGATCTGTGGCAAACTTAACCCCAAATTATAATAAAAGCAGATGGAGATGCTACTCTACCTTAGTCTCCCTTATTCTAGTTGCTTTTGGAAGATTCTAAACAAATGCATTCAGACATTTTCCTGATGGAATTGAGTACACATGTTGGAACCAACCCTCTTTCAAAACGGCCTAGGCAGCAGGGTCCTATCTCATCAGGTCATGCAAAAGACAGAGAATGGCCTGTGCAGATTGAGTTCAACTGAAATGTGGTTGAAGTGTTCTGCCTTGCCTTAGGTAGTAGGTCATCAAGCACCACCCAGCCAGGCAGAAAATAGGGTGTTGAATTTGCAGATGCTGGGAATAGTACATGCAAAGAAAAAGTATCATACAAGATTGTCTGTGAAGAATTCCGAGAGGAGTTCAGTGTGGCATTGACTGTTATGATCACACTAGTCCCAAAGGGAGCCAGAACCAGAAGAGCAATCTATACCATCCTCAGATTGGGCTTGATTTCTGTCTCAGTAAAGTGAAGCCAACAATCTAGAAATAAAACATTGTAAGATGACCCTCTTCCTCATCGCTCCCTGGGCATTAGAGTTTCCTAGAACAAATTCAGCACGAATCCCATTCTCTCTCTCTCTCTCTCTCTCTCTCTCTCTCTCTCTCTCTCTCTCTCTCTCTCTCTCTCTCTCTCTCCTCACAAATACTTCCTTCTGAATGCCCCCATTTAATCTTATAATTGCTTTTTACCCTTTTATCCTGTATTTAAAATAATCTAGTGGATGAAGTCATATACATGTCTACTTCCTCCATGAGAAGAGCAGAGTGTGGAGAGTGTGGAGCTGGATAGATGAATCAGTGGTTAAGGACCTGAGTTCAGTTCCCAAAATCCACAGCAGATGGTTCACAATCACTTGTAACTCTAGCTCCAGGGGATTGGACACCTCTGGCTCCTTTGGACATGAGCACTCAAGTGTACATACCACCATATATAATTGAAATAATATTTTTTTAAGAACAGAGAGTGTTTTATCCATTTCCGACCACTATCTGGAATGTAGCAGGAATTCGACACATGCTTGTTAGATGAAAGAACTTGTTTATATTTTCTGCAGCTACCACAACCAGCTCAGTTTGATTCTGCCTCTGTAAAAAAAAAAGTAGTGTTCCGATTTTTCTCCTTAATTTGTTGAAAACATTTCACACATGTCATTCATAGTCACTGATTTCTAATCAGTCGAGTTTCGTGCAAAGCATGCTAAGGGTAGGTTGCGTTTTCATTTGTTTATAGACCCTTACAGCTCACGCTCTAGAATTAAACGTCTACTGCACTTTTCCCTCATTTACTTCCAAAAGAGAAGTTAGGATATATTCTTTTCCTTTAAATGGTGATCATGAGAAACCAATAGGAATGCAATGAAAGCACATGTGCATTCACTTTTCATTTATCTTAGATCAAAATTAGATATTTCTCCTCCATTATCTCATCAAAGTATGTGATTTATGAAAGAAACTCAAATGAGCATCATTAAAACTGATTACTCTAAGTAGATGCTGACGCATATGTGAGTAGACAATGCTGATTACAATGTTAGAGAAAGCCTCTAATGATAAGTGTAATAATGCAATTCTGTGGTGTTGCTAAATGGGTGAAAAGTAGAGGTCCTTGGTGCAATTGCACCTGCTGACCTGCTGTACAGGCTGAATGGAAGATAAGTGGACATGTAGTTCTTTCTGCTTGTACCCTCTGCAACAGCTCTTGGGTGGATAATGCCCTCAGGCTACCCCAGCTCTGCAATGTCCTTGTTGAAGATTCTGAACCCAAGGGTCTCATGCAGAAACAGGGAGGCTAAAGGGAGAACATAGCATAGAGAAGAAAATTCTGAGAGAAGAACTGCTCCACTGGACACACTTCCACAGACGTTCCCAAGCCCACCACAATAACCTCTGCCTTTCTCTCTGTTCACTGGATTCTTGATCCACCTCCCACCTGCACCTTCCACCTCACTCTGGACGTTGCTGCATCTGTGACCCTACTCTTCCTTCCATTGCATCCCTGCCTTCCTCCATCACCTTGACCTCTCAGAGGTTTTCAACATAAAAATGTTCCAGTCTTTATACTGTGTAATCTTTCTTCTCTGCTTAGCTTCCTGGTCAAACAGAAGGAAGACATGCCCCTTAATTTCGTCAACCCTCCCTAGCTCCTTAACCCTCCCTTTAAGTCTGGAGCTGCTATCTCTATCCTACAGCTCTCCTTCTTCTCTCCTCCTTCTCCTCTTTCTTCTTTTGAGACAGGGTTTGTCTGTGTAGCCCTGGCTGTCCTGGAATTCGCTCTGTAGACTAGACTAGCCTGGAAATCACAGAGAGCCACCTGCCTCTGCCTCTGCCTCCTGAGTGCTGGGATTAAGGGTGTGTACCACCATTGCCTGACTAAATAAAGCCCTTCTTAATAAGATAGACATGCGTCTCATCATCCAGTGTCACCACCTGTGATCAGTTCTCCACACAATTTGACCTCTCAGAAGCATGTGATGACTGCTTCAGATTTTCTCCACACACACTACACAGTGACCTCTCCTGGTTCTAGCTACCTCTCAGATAAATCCCTTCTCTACCTCTTGCCACCTGGATATGGGCATGTTTAAGAATGTTCACACCTTTCCTTCTGAATGTTTTTCCTGCGGCTGATTCGCCACTTGTGATGCCAGCCAATAATGTTTTCCTTTGATCATCCCTCCCACTGCCATTTAGCTGATTCTTCCTTTAGGAAATTAGTTCTCTGTTTTATGGCATGGTTCACTGTAATGCTAAGCGTTTTTAGCATTCTGGTGGAAAAATGCTGTGTCTAGCTCTACCACATACTGCCTGGTGACCATTGACCACATTTCTTAAACAACCTGAGCCACAGTTTTCCCATTTGGAGAACCAAAGATAATAATACATCCCTGTCTCATGTAGTTGTGAGAATTTAGAGAATTCAGATAAATCACCTCGCCTAAAGTAGTTGTTCCAAGGGTTGGAGGTGCTGTTGTTGTTGCTGTTTTTGTTGTTGTTGTTGTTGTTGTTATACCCAGTGTAGATGAATTTCTAAATGGTCTTATTAAATAAAAAACATGGAGTTAGATATAGTGGTGAAAACCTGAGAGATCAGGGAAATAGGGAAAGCCACAGCTAACCTCACCTCGCCAACTCCGCAGCTTCCAAAAGCGAGATACTTCCTATCTACCCATGCCTATGTGCCTTGCTGTTCTGCCATCTGATTTGCTCTCTCTGTCCAGCTACATCACTCCCTCTTCCTGCCCAGCTCTGTCACTTCCTGTCTGTCTGTACAGACCTCCAGACCTCCATAGTTAACTAGTGTTGGGATTTAAAGCATGTGCCACCACACCTGGCTCTGTTCCCAGTGTAGCATTGAACTCACAGAGATCCAGACAGATTCCTGCTTGCCAAGTGATAGGATTAAAGGCCTGTGCTGCTACTGGCTGACTTCTATGTAGTGGCTGGCTTTTTCCTCTTATCTCTAGGCAAATTTCATTGGGAGACACAGTATATTGGAGGACACAATACATCATCACAACCCAGTAAATGTTTCCTGAAAGGGAATGAACCTTGGGGGTGCTCCAGGCACTGTAGCAGAAAGGTGGGGGATCATAAGGTTTAAGGCCATTTCTTTGTTTTCTTATTCATTCATATATTACTTGAGATGGGGGTCTTACTATGTTCTCCTGGCTGGCCAGAAACTCACTATGTAAATGAGGCTAGCCTTAAACTCTTAGAGATACACCTGTATCTGCCTCCTGCGTGCCGAAATTAAAGGCAAGAGCCATCAGGCACAAACCATCATGTGCAGCCAGGTTTAAGGACTCCTGAGTCTCTTCCAGTCTTGTAGCATAGAATAGAGACAACTCCAGTCCAATATGAATGGCTAAATTTTATAAAGTATCACTTTGTTTTTTAAGAATGAGTTTTGTTATATTGCCCAAGCTTGCCTGAAGCTCCTATGGTCACACAGTCCACCTGCCTTAGCTCCTGAATACCTGGGACTACAGCATCACCACATCTGGCTTATGATATAGTACTTTTATAAAACATATTTTCATATACATAACAGAATCATCTTTTAGATTAAGCTGTTTATCCACTTTAGCCTGCTATATACAAACCCATTATGAGGTGATTCCAGTCTTTGCTGATTACTCCATTAAGTAATCCATTGGGATCTGTGTTTTCCATTTAAAACAATTACCTCAATGAAAATTGCATAAACAGAACGTGCTATCAAAGAAGAAAATCATCATTTGATTCTCCAGAAATTAAAACAGCCCTCCCCAACTCAGCCAACTCATCTTGTGGGATATAACAGGCTTTTTCTCCTAAGTAACTTTTTCACATAACTCAAGCAATTATCTCCCTAAAGGATTTCCCCCAGTGTGTGAGTGAATCAGTGCTCTGATTAGCAATCTGGCTTTGCTTCATTGAGTGATCGGGTTTGTTCTAACTTAAGATTAGTTTTTACATTTTTGCTTTGGAGTAATTTTGTACTTACAGAGACATTGCATCTTTCCTACGTGTCTGTCATCCAGCGCCCCCCCATGCTTTATACACTTATCAAGTCAAGAAATTAACTCAGACTTTATCAACTGAACTATAGATGTTACTCAAATTTCATTAGTTTTTCACCTAATGTCTTTTTTTTTCAATTCCAGAATTCAATTCAGGATACTGTGTTGTACATAGTCATCATGTCATGTGGATAAATATCCCATTAATACTGAATAATGCCAAATAATTCCTACCAAATGTTCTCATCAAACTGGAAGGTGAGAAAACACAGGCAAAATGGAATTTAGGCCAGTCATCCAAACGAGCAAAATTGGTTGGGAAAAAATATTTTTCAGTTTCTGTTAAAGAGAAATACCAAGTCTTCTGTGGCTCCTTCCCCACCACCATCCTAAAACTTTCTCTAGTTTTGTCTTTCATGCAAAGTTATGTTTCTGGTTGTGTCTCTACTGATGATATGGAAGTGACATATTCATTATCAAATGAAAATCAGAGCATGATTTCCCAACTCATTCCTGCCTCCATGCAAATACTAACTTATAGGTCTTACTCTTCACATGCCTGTCTGGAAAATTTGGGTCTGGGACTCTGCATATTTGTACACACAGACACACATAGACACAGACACAGATGCACACGCACACGCACACGCACACAAAATCAGACTGTACGGCAGGGTTTAGAACACATTGAATTAGACACTCTGAATGTTTCCTTGGTTTCAGAGGCTAAGGGGGCTTTGGGCTATGCCCTGTACCAGGAGAGGTAGAGGAATCCTCCTTGTGGCTGCAGGCCTGTTTCTTTGTGGAACCCCCACAACTGTTGGAGTCAAGAAATGATTCCCACTTCTCAGGGCTTTGTAGCACAAATAGTGTGCAATACATATTTAACTCACACAGTTGAAGAACTGCATTCTATTTCATTGGTTTTATGGAAAGTAACTGAAGAGGACAACAGAGAGAGATGAAAGTTTTACAAAGACGTTGGCACCTGAGTAAATGACACCTTATCTTTGTTGTATTTGAAGTTTCTGCATTGGTTACTTTTCATTCTCTACCTGGCAGTGCAGAAAAATGAGAATGTGATGATTTCACATGATATGCTTAGTTGGTTTTCCCCCTTCACCCACACTATGCCTTTTTAGAAACCTTCTCAATCATATTCCAGTAACCAGAACAGAACAAAGAAATATTAGCAAATTGATTTTGTCTGTGATTTCTCTGACTTTCTACATTCTCATGCGCAAAGCCAAAAAGAAGTACAGTGATCATGTAATCAAGAGGGATTATAGACCAAATATTTTCATTAAATGAGGAAACTGAATTTGTAAACTGAATTCAAGCCACTTAGCATCACAACTGTGTGAGGCATCTGTTATTGCCATCTCTCACAGGTGTAGAAACTGAGGCTCAGACCTAACAGGAGAAGCAGAAAATCAGTCTGGACATAGAGTCTCTAAACTCACAAATATAAGATAGATATGACATCTTCTTTAATATTGTAACTGTAATTCTTGCTCGATAATTGTTTTGTTATATGTAATTTTACTATGTTAAATTTAAAACCTTCCTTTTTTTAAAAAAAAAGAAGAAAAAGGGAAGTGCTGTGGATATCGCTCTATATAAATAAAACACTGATGGCCAGTGACCAGGCAGGAAGTATAGGCAGGACAAGGAGAGAGGAGAATTAAGGGAACAGGAAGAAGGAGGGGGAGACACTGCCAGCCACCGCCAGGACAAGCAGCATGTAAAGATGCCGGTAAGCCACGAGCCACGTGGCAAGGTATAGATTTATAGAAATGGGTTAATTTAAGATATAAGAACAGTTAGCAAGAAGCCTGCCACGGCCATACAGTTTGTAAGTTTAAAAAAAAAAGGGGGGTGGGGAAGTGCTGTGGGATGGTCTGTATGTCCTGTGGGAGCCCGTTCTCGGGTTCCTCGTGGCTTTACCCAGCAGGTCCGCATAGAGGATGATTAGGACCACGGTCCTGAGTGCAGGTGTCTGAGATGGTCTGCACTTGGCTGTGCTGGGGGATGGTCTGTATGACAAATGTGTTGCTCTGATTGGTCAATAAATAAAATACTGATCGGCCGTAGCTAGGCAGGAAGTATAGGCAGGACTAACAGAGGAGAAATAAAAGGACAGGAAGGCAGAAGGACTCACTGCCTGCAGCAGCTGCCAGGACAAGGAAGATGTAAAGTACCGGTAAGCCACAAGCCATGTGGCAAGGTATAGATTTATGGAAATAGATTAATTTAAGCTATAAGAACAGTTAGCAAGAAGCCTGCCACGGCCATACAGTTTGTAAGCAATATAAGTCTCTGTGTTTACTTGGTTGGGTCTGAGCGGCTGTGGGACTGGCGGGAGACAAAGATTTGTCCTGACTGTGGGCAAGGCAGAAAAACTCTAGCTACAAGTCTCAAATGTTAATTTTATTTGCAAGCACAGACTGAAAAAAAAAAATAGGACAGAAATGTTTATATAGTCTACTATTTGCTCCCAATATATCATCATTAAAATGGACAGGCATCCTCCCATTCTGCAAATGGGAGACTACACCAGTGCAACCATTCCTGAAGGCAATTTAGCAATATCCTTTCAGTTTATATGATGTGGCCCAGTAATTCTAGAAACTTATCTTAAGGTAGTAATCAGAAACTTGTAAAAAAAGAAATCATTTGCAAGTATTGTTTTTGAAATTGTACTAAAAAAAAAATAAATAACTGAGCCAGATATAGTGGTACACACTTTAATCCCAGCACTCAGGAGGCAGAAGCAGGTGGATCAATGGAGTTCAAGGCCAGTCTAGTCTACATAGTGAGTTCCAGAACTTGCCTCAAACAAACAAACAAACAAACAAAAGAATAAAAAACAAATAAATAGACAAATTGGGGCCAGAGAGATGGCTCAGTGGTTAAGAGTGCTTGCTGCTGGAGCAGAGGATCCAGGTTTGGCTGCCAGCACCCACACAGTGGCTCACAACCACAGCCATCAGTAACTCAACTTTCAGGGGATCCTGCACCCTCTTCTGGCCTCCACTGGCATTACACACATGTACTACACATACTTTCATTCAGGTAAAACACCCACACACACATAAAAATAAATGTAAAAAATGAAAAACTGAGCTGGACTGAGCTGACATCTTTGACCTCAATTACTCCAGAGGCTGAGGCAAAATGATCTGAGAGTCAAGTGCAAACTAACTTGCATAATGAGTCTGAGGCCAGCTTCAACTATGTGTTACATAGCAAGAACTTGGTTTTTGTTTTTGTTTTGTTTTATTGCTTTTTAAAATTGTAAAGAAACTAAGGGTTTAAAAGTAAAGAGTCAAATAAATAAAGGGTAGTTCTTTTTCTTTTTTGTTTTGTTTTTTGAGAGAGGGTCTCTCTATGTATCTCTAGCTGTCCTGGGACTTGCTTTGTAGAGCAGACTGGCCTTGAACTTGAAGAGATCTTCCTGCATCTGCCTCACTAGTGCTAGGATTAAAGGCTTGTACAATAAACAGCAGTTTTTTTTAAATGTGACACAGTATACAGTCATTAAAAGAGTGTCTTCTATATATGATTGGGAGTTGTGCCCATGAAATCTTAATAATATTGTTCCTTAAGCAAAATAAACTATCTTAATGATATAAAAGAATGTAGCCTTTTCAGTGCAAAAGTATAAACAAAATATACATGCACACTATGATCCCAATTTTTCTGAAAGAAAAATATAAGCATGTGTAAAGTTAAGATAGAAAAGAACTATGCACCTGGGTATAATGGCACACTCCTATAATCTCAGCACAGGGAGGGATGAGGTAGGAGGAACAGGAATTCAAGGCTTTCTTAGCTACATAGCTAGTTTGAAGCTAGCCTGGACTACAAGAGCTCCTGTCTCACAATACAAACACCATTATACCCATAAAATAATGCACCTCTCAACCTTCATTAGAAAACTTTTCTTTACAGAAATGGTGGTTACCACAGAGACCCACAACTGGTCAATATGAAGAGAATAAGAGACTGTGGAATGATCAGTCCTAAATGGGATATCTATTTCACATCCCTTCCTCTCAAGGCCCAGGGATCATGGTGGAAGAGAAGGCAGAAAGAGCATAAGAGCCACAGGTGGTGGATGAACAAACACTGCAGAGCAGCTTCACATACGAGCTCACAGCAGTTGTGACGGCATGCACAGACCTGTATAATCCAGATCAAATCCCAACCAGGAGATGGGAGTTGAGCACGTAATCCCACCGGTAACCATGAAGCTGTTTATGGGTAACTGTTAGGCACTGAACAAGAGGCGGTCAATTTTCCCTAAGAGCACAGCCCCTGTTATGTAGATTATTAACAGGTAACCTGGTGATGTAGATGGCTTATTGCCAAATAGCAGGCAGAAACTCTTTCCCTAGAGCATGGCACCGGAACCTGCTCCCTCATTTTCTTTATCCTTCTCTCCCAACAACCCATTCCTATTTGGTTGCATTTTCTGCTCAAGGACTGGACTCTTCAATTGCAGCTCACAGCATTACCAACAATCATACTTAAGGCTTTATCATGTTTGCAACTCTTCCTTTTTTCTGTTCTGATAACCCTGCTGTTAGAACTCTTGCCCAGGCATTCCTCAAAAATCTTACTCAAACTTTCCATTTGAAGGCTATTTGGCTGTCTGGCTTACCAGAAGGAGGCTCTTTGTGTGGTTTTGCAACCAGCTCACAAAGGGAATGATTTCATTGCCAGTGCTACTTTTTTAAAGCTAGTGAGGAAAGGAGGAGGGAGTATGTTCCCTGTAAATGCAGGCATTTCCTCTGAAGAATGTATGCTGTGCCTCTTATCTAGAAATGGGACTAGCAAGATGGCTTAGAGGGTAAAGAGGTTTGCTATGTAGGCCTGGTGACCCAAGTTCCATCCTCGGAACTCATGTAAACATTTAGAAGAGAACTGACTCCATGGAGTTGTCCACTGACCTCCACATGTGTGCAGTGGCACTCCACCAGAGTGTGCGTGCACACACACTTAAACACACACACACATAAATCACATAAATTAACATAGAGTCATAAAGTACATACTAACTACCATTCTCAAAGATAAGTAACTAGAAAAGCTCAATCAGAAGAAGGGATTAATAGTACCTATCTTTTTCACCCTTGTTGATGATGGGAGTAACGATTATGTACAAAGCTGGGAGAATAAAGAGAATCTTATCTACATTATGATTAGTACTGTGCATGTATTTTATAGTTTGAGTCTACTCAACTGTGAAAGTTCAGAACACAGGATAGATTATGATATGGCACAAAAACAGCACGTTGTACATAGTAAATGGTATCAAATCTATCCTTGAAGAAAAGCATGCCCTCCAGGTACAGGCTACCCCAGGTTCAGATTTGGCATATGGGGTGAAGTGAAGGAGCCCATGTGTTGTATGTGTCCAAATGAGAATAAGTTATTGATAATGTCTGCTGTTGAAATAAAAATTGGAAATCAGACAGATAGTGCATGAATGCTAAAAATATGAAAGTATATGTTTGCAATGCAGACTCAGATTCTTAAGATCTAGGATTGACATTCAAATAAAAGCAACAAATCATTATGAGCTGTGAGTAGGGGCATCTCTTACAGATACCCAGCAGGTTCAAGTATCTGCTATAAATTATTCCACAAATAAATAAGGTGAATTGAGTAGTGTAAAACTGTGTTAAAGTGATGTAGTTGGAGGTATTTTTTTTGCAATCAGAAGTTCATTTATTGAGTGTTTCCTACCCTCTTCTTTGTGGAGAGATAGAATGGCTAGGGGACTACATACCGAGGCTCTGGACTTAGAAAAAAAGTCTATTAATTCTGTGAAATGAAAGGGGAAAATCCTGTTCTTTAAAATAAATTGGCTATGTCTTTTTCCATTCAAGATGTTCAGCATATATAGTCAAGCACTTCAGAGTAAGAGAATAATTTAGATTAATGGGGAAATGTGACTGGAGGAGGAGATGACAGGACCATTTAGGTTTCAAAAATGTCTGAAGGGTAAAAAAGAAAAAGAAGGTGACAACCAGTGTTCAGTCTAGAGGGTTGAGGATGTTTTCAGGTTGGTAGAGTGTAGAGCGCTTTGATTGCTTTCAACATTATTGATGACTTAGCTTTGGAAATCACTGACTTGTTGTGTTCTGGAGAGCAGAGGCTGTGAAATCGCTAACTTGTCGGGTTACGAAGAGCAGAGGCTGGCACTTGCTTGGAATCTAGCTCCTTTAGTGGGTAGAGTTAAATAAATTACAGAAAATAAAAAAACTTCACAGATAAGACTTAGTCAAATTTATATCTAAAGTTACTGAAAATGTTGAAGTAATTATTCAAATAAAACACACAAATTTTGGAAAAGCTAATATGGTATGACCCCATTTTGTAGGCCTTGGGATCCCATCTCATACATGCTAGCTTTGACACTCAGCCACACTCCTAGCCCAGATCCCATATTAGTAAAAAGTTCAAAATACTACCTTAAAAAAATACAGTATCTCAACATGAGTCATCTCTAGGAAAACTTTACCTTTTATATTTTCATGTCATAATATTGGGACTTTGCATAACTTTATGAAATCATATCAGTACTATTGGAAAGTCAACATGGCTATATTCAAGATCTGAAATATTTCAAGGTACTAAATTTTTAAATATTGAAAAAGGTTTTGAAAGGAAATTATAAAAAAAGGTTTTATTTATTTTTTATTTTCTTTATGTCTCTGTTTTATACTCATCAACTGAAGGTTTTGGAATATGGTATAAGTAAAAATCATTTGTGGGAACTGGATATAAAATTTAAGGACAATCATTCAAATACATCTCTCTATCTATCCTGAGGTATCTGCTACCTTCCTTTTCATTCCTTTTCCTTTTTTATTTTTATTATTATTTTTTTTTTGTAGACAAGTCTCTTGCAGGTCAGAAATTTACCACATAATCTAGGACAATTGAACCGTGAACACCAGAAATCCTCCTGTCTCCACCTCCCATTCTGAGATTGCAAGCATGTGCCACCAGCTTAGCTTTAAAAATATATATGCAGATTCTGGGGATCCAAATCTGAGCTGTCCCCCTAGCCTGGATCTTGCCTGGACCATGAACTTCTGATCCTCCTGCTTTCATCTCCCAAATGCTGCGATTGGAGATGAGCTCTACCACAGCTGGCTCATGGTGGTACCAGAGATCAAGCCCAAGGATCCATGCATACTAGACAAGCACTCTGCCAACTAACTACACCCCAGGCCCAAAAAAGATACATTCCTCATCTTGTGGATGTGTCTTTAGCCATCTCAGTTTGCTTGTGGAGAAATTCATATCAGCTACCTTGCTTTAAGTTAGAACTTTAATGTTTTTGTCAGCAACTAAGAAGTTTTAAAATTTCTCTATGGGAAGAATTTACCGTAACATTGAGAACTTTGGATTTGGCCATTAGGAATACAGCCTGACATGAAGTTTATTGAAAGATGTTAACAAATTGTTACTGTTAGGTTTTTTTTTCTGTTTTCTTATTTTATTTTTTAATCTAGTGATCAGGGTTTAGATATAGTCCCTAAATTCCTGGAATGTGTAGAATATAGAAATAATTGGGTACGCAATCTCTGGATCTTGGGTTCTTAAGAGTTTTATATAATATATGCTGTCATTTGTATTTAAAATTACTTTTTCTAGTCTAAAAACTTTCACATCAATCAGACTATCCAGGAGTCTAAGATCTAAAGCACACTTAGAAACACTGGAGAAGATTTTGGTCCAAATACTGCCACACTGGTTTCAATCTCTTAGTAATATAAACTGAGATATAGAAACATATGTTAAGCATTTGTCAAAATTAATCCTGGATTCCTAACTGTTGGAATACTGGCAACCCTGATAGAGAGGTCAATGAGCAGCTATGGGGGTTTTCCATATCCCTTACATCAAAGGTCTTGTATGTAAGCTGGCATTAATGACTAATAGGGACTTATGCACTGGTCTTCTAATTCCTATGATGTTCTTTATTTTAGGAGGCCAGTGTTCTGCCTCATCAGATGCCCTGTGCTGCTGGACTGCACCTGGATACCACTATCCACCAGAGTCAATTTCCAGGCATTTGTGTCTGAGGTTAACAGGATTCTAATCTGTAATTTATTTTTCCCCATGTACTCTTCTCATGAACTACTTCAGATCTACTTCAAGCCCTACATTGCAGATAGGATGACTATGGAATAACTCTGCGGGGTTTGGCAGTAGAGTTGGTTTTATTTGGGCATTTTACTGGGCTACTAACTAAATGGAATATCTCTGAAGACCTTGTAGGCTGTAGGATAGTTAATGTGGAGGTGATTTAATTGCTTTACCGGCATGTAAATATCGTGACAATTTAAATGATCTTCGTTACATAGCCCCAGAGTTGGATTTGCTCGTTCAGCTTAGTGTCCTTACTCTAGCATTGCAACAATTACAGTTAATGATTACTGCTAAGCACACCATCTACCATTTTGAATTTTGATGCCTCTATTAATATTTAGAGCAATGGTTCTCAACCTGTAAGTCATGAATCCTTTGGGGTTCATATAAGATATCCTGCATATCAGATATTGACATTAAGATTTATAACAGTAGCAAAAATTATAGCTATGACATAGCAATGAAATGATTTTATGATTGGGAGCCACTACAACATTGAAGGGTCACAGCATTAGGAAGGTTGAGAACCACTGATTTAGAGTAATGTACCACTTCTGTTGATTCGAAAGCAGTTGCCTGACGCCCAATGAGGTTCACTGATATTTTCACCCTACACTATTAGTCGGACACTGCTGGGCTTGTGAAAGGCTAGAACAGCGTGTTGTAGACTTGGTCTTGGAAACTTGCTGTGTAGAGTGTTAATCTATAGGATGTGGAATATGATTCTAGGTAGGAATCAAGTACCTGTGTCCATCTGGAGATCTGAATAACAGGATCTGGGAACGCAAAATTAGATATATACATTGAATTTCCAATAATTTGAGACAATCATTCTCCTCAAGTTTTCATAGATGTTAGAACTCAGGGAAGGAATGATAGCACCAGAGGAAATAGAAAATGCCATTTATTGCTTCCACATAATCATTTTGCTTTGCTTTTCAGTTTATATGCCATCTGTTATGCTGGCTGTATTTAATGATAACCTTTGGGCCAACATTTTCTGAATGTCAAAAAAATCACTGACATTCTATAGAAGCCATGAACTTCACCTGGAGGAATTCAGGTCAAGAAATGATCCTATGGTAACAGCCCTTGTGCTGTGCCTCTGGGTTTGTCTTAGATTGGACAATATGGGATTGTTCATTACTTGTACCTTGCACTTACACAGGGAGTCTTGGAGTTTTACAAATGAAAGATCAATAATACACGCTGTGTGACAACAGCACTCTCAGGCCGACTGCCCTGCATAGCAGGTGTCCTTTCTTCTTAGACCAGCACACATCTTGGGCTTGCTGTGTGACTGGGCCCCCTCATCAAAAAAGCTTGGCTTGATATTTATCACCTCATCCTAGTTGTACCAAATTTAGTATTGGTCTATTAATTTTAGGGTTTAGCGTTCAATCACAAAACTGAATAGCAGTCCACTAAGTCTCATTAATATCCCTTATTCCAGAGAACATTATTTAGAAGGCTTACTGTCGAGTTCTTCTGAGCTTTCTTCTTTCTTTGCTTTTGAATAATATTTGCTATTTCAGTTTTAAAGTCTATTGTATAATAAAATCCTAATTATCTTTTCTAGTGATGTTTTTATTACTGTATAGTTTCCACTTACAAACTATTTCACTACCCAAAATAAAATGAGGACAATCAACGAACTTTGCCATTCTGTCAAATACATCTCCAGCATTCCAGGGCAGAGCCCTGAGTTATAAGAACTGATACACTGAAGGCAAAGAATTGGTGGCAGCATCTAAGGCCAGGCTGGGATGGAAGTTCTCTCCTTTGTTAAGTTAAGAAAAGGCAGTATAGAAGAAACTCCCATTGATGAGACAGGATTCTAGGAAGCAGGCAAGAAACACAATGGAGTCCACATAGTTAGCTAGTTTCCTTTCTTTTACTAAAATTGTTCTATAAGTTGGTCATATAATCAAACTAGGGAAGCTATCTGTCTGCCAGGAAAAACAACAGTTAGGAAAAAGTTCCCACCAATAGATAAAAAGAAGGATCATTCAACACACATTTCCACAGAATAACTGCTGTACCATCATCACAAGTAAGGCCATGTATTGTCATATATTGTCCATCTCCTAGTTACACTGTCCCAAATGTCCAAAGAACAGCTTTTTAAGCATTTACATTATTTTTATTTTATTATTTTATGTGTATGGGTGTTTTGCCAACATGTATGTCTCTGTACCACATTCATGCATGGCCCACTGAGGTCAAAAGAGGAAATTGGTTCCCCTAGAGTTAGAAACAGTTGTGAGCTGCCATGTGGCTGTTAGGAATAGAACCTGGGTCCTCTGGAAAAGCAGCAAGTGCTCTTAACTGCTGAGCCATCTCTCTAGCCCCATATAGCTTTTATTTTTTTCCCAAAGGAGGATACAGACAAGATCCATGCACTGCATTTGCTACCTTTCACCCTTTGGTCTCATTTAATTTCACAGCAGCCTGCTCCATATTTTTTTTACCTCATGAAGTGACTTCTTGAAGGATTGGGACCCTTTGTCCCAACAGCCACTTTATCATATTTTTAAATATATTCTTAATTGACAAGAAAGCAAAAGATAGTAAGTAGTCAAATATCTCCTCATGAAAAGTGATGCTTAGCTCCATTTGAGGGCTACTGGGGGTGAACCTGAGTTCTGGATTTAATAGCCAACCATCAGAAAACATGGAATGTCATAAAAAAAGATAACTGAAATGCATCCTTGTTTATGTCAGTGTGCATGCCTCTCCACATACCATATGAGTACCCATCAAGTTCCTTTTTTTTTTCCTTTGTGAGAGATTCACCAAAATAGAGACATCCTTTGAGGGTTAGATTATTAGTGAACTAGTAAGACTGGGAAGAACACATTTGATTCTAACTGTCCTGTCCAGATGATTGTTTTCCTCACACTCTATTTATGGTCCAGAACGTCTATGAAATTCGTACTTACCTTTCTTAGTCTGACAAGGGCAGACCAGTTAAGCCAGCTGTATCACTAGCTTACTTGTTCATATATCCACTTCCTTTTAGACTGGAACAGAAAGCCTTAATGCCACCAAGAAACACAAGAGCCACTTTAATTCAATACTGCTAATTACCACGTGAAGAAACATTTTGATGGGTCACAAGAGACTCAAGTCAGTGTTCGAACAAGATCTGAGTGGCATTCAAGTCCCCTGATATCTAATCTAATATCTGTTTTTAAAAGTCTGCTTTTCCAGAACTCACATGACATGTGTAATCTCTAGTGCCATCAGATAAAACTGTTAAATCACTTTTCCCTTATAGATATGGTTCTCCAGCAGCAAGTCTTGTGCCTTTTGAAACTGCGTAGCACCAGCAGACATTCTGTCTTGACCAAATCACCGGAGAGTTGATATTTACAGCCATATTTTGGATACATAATGTCAATAGGTTTTAATTTTCCTGTCCCTTCTTGATGTTTCAGTTTGACTGTCCTCATCTGTAGGTACCAACTAGCAAGAAGTACCAGAATATAGGAAGGAAATCACCATGTACGAATACATGGCAACTGTGATCTGTTGCGATAACAGCAAACTCAACGGCAAGGCCCGTGAGGCTTGAAATACAATTCTGTTTCGCAACTGTGACCTCCCTTATATATGCAAACTAGGCAGAGGTCACCTGTCTCCTTCTGTGTCATCCAATCAGACTGTGCCTAAAGACTGTTCTAGTCTAGAAACCCCCCTGAAGAAGAATGCGGTCAAGGGATAATATTAGATAGCTGCAGAGAAGAAACAGGTAAGTCCCCTCCATGCATGCCTACCTGCTACAATATTACCAAGCAGCCCTCCTACAGGAGAGTAGTTTTCATAGGAGTAAGAGCTCAGAATTCTAATTTTGTAAATAGAGTAGTCTACCCCCCCCAAAAAAAATCAGAAAACCCATGACTGTCTATAACTGAGACCAAACAAAACTGTATCATGAGTCATCTGAACGTTTGTGAACTCAACTGAGCACAGAAGCCCTATATGAGCATATAGCAATGTGCTCATAGGACTGTGAATCTTCTGTTAAACAGTCACAAGTCTACTCACCTGCCTCCTCCTCCTCAGTCCTGACTCTCATACGCAGTCGCAGATACCACTGTACACACAGTGAAATGGAATTATTTCCCTCTCTCTGGGGGAGCTGCATCCTCCATTCCCAAGGGTGGTGTAGGCTGACCATTTTGAATTCTGGATGTTTGTATGTCAGCAAGTACCTATATTCATTTCAGCTTCCTGAAGCATTTATGAACATAGGTTAGTCATATTTCAGCCACAATATGGGAGATAAGACAGCCAGGGGATCTCATAGGTAGGCTGTGAGTAATAAATAATGAAAAAGCACTTTGCAAAATATGAAGTATGATCCTAATGCACAATAGCATAAGATACTTTACTTTCCCATTAGCCTACTTCATCACGAGCTGCCTTGCAGGGAGGCAAATGCTGGACATCACCAGCCCAGCCTCCAGTTATGGAATAGGTCACAGAGAGCAAAGTAACTTTGGCTGTGACTGTTTCATCTGAAATGAAACGAGCTCATTACATTTTTCAAGAAGGCACCTCATTCTTGAGGGTCTCATGACCCCCATTTACTGTTCAAAACTAAACTTTTTAATAAGGTAAAAACTGATTTAATCTATTCATTTCATCTGCAAAAATAGCACTAACAATGTATCGATTTTTTTGCTTTCATAAAGAAGGCTGCTTATTACCAGATATTCAAGCATCGGACAGTCTAATAAACAGACAGCACATAGAGTTAGAATTATCAATAAGGGCTCCAAACCAGCGATTCATTTTCCTGTACTGGACCTCAGAAATTAGCCCCTTTTCAAACTGGTCTGTAACTGATAACTGAAATGCAATTGTACACACAAGGCTGACACCACAGAAAAACTAATAAATGTGGGCTAGGAATATAGCTCCGCTGGTGGAGTGTTTGCCTAGCATGTGTGAAATCCTCAGGGTTTGGATCCCCAGCACTGCATACACTGGATGTGGTAGTGTACACCTGTGATTCCAAACTTGGGAGGGGGAGGCAGGAGCATTAGAAGTTTAAGGTCATCCTTTGCTACGTGGTGAGTTGGAGGTCAGCCTAGCCTACATTAGCGGATCTTGTCAAAGACAGAGAGGGAGGGAGGAAAAAAGGAGGGAGGGGCTGCTGAGTAGACAAGAAGTGGTATAAGCCCAGGCTTCTGAAAAACAACTCTTCTTGTGAAGCTGAGAACACGGCGTGAATCAGCCAAGTACTCGACCGACCGCCTTTTGTGAATTTAAATTCAAAATGAGGTGACAAATATGTATCATATGAAGGAGTAAGCATTCTGTTTTATATATAATTTTTTTATTTTTATTTTATGTGTATTGGTGTTTTGTCTGTGTGAGGGTCCCCTGGTCCCCTGGAACTGGAGTTACAGACAGTTGTGAGCTGCCATATGCATGCTGAGAATTGAACCCGGGTCTTTTGGAAGAGCAGTCAGTGCTCTTAACCACTAAGCCATGTCTCCAGCCCAGGAGTAAGCATTCTATAAAGTATTCCATGCAGAAACTGTCAACATTCTTTTTCTACCTCCATCCACCTCACTCCCACAAAGATGGGAAGAGCTACTCACTGCAAATTGCACATTTAATGAAAGTTGTCGTTGCCAAAGGTTCCTCTGTCTTCTTTGGAAATGAAAGTGCTTCTTACATAGTCACATATGTTCAAGTAAAACGTTGAGCTGTCTGGGATTGCTTCAGAATAATAGTGGTAAGGAAAGGGGGATGCACAGATCAAAGCCGATTGGTCAGGGGTGGTAACTGTTGTAATGAATGGTGGATACATTTAATTGAATTGCTTTGCACCTTTGTGTGTTTGAACAGTTCCATGAGGAGTTTAGAGACTACAAACTGCCTTGGGGAGCAATCTTGAATACAGGTCATCAGGAGTAACATTGAGTGATTTATCACTCATTTTTCTCTGGCGAGCAGAAAGACAAACCAGACTCCACAGTGTCCACTGAAAGGTGAACTCAAAGGGAAAAGGGGGTGGTGGGGATTCCCAGGCGCTGAAGACTTCTTTGTCACCAGCCTCACCACCATATCTGGCTAGGCCTGTGGCTACTAGGAACTGATGATGTCATTCATGAGAGGAGACCTTAGACTATAGATCTCCTTAATGGTTATAAACACATTTGAATGGGAGTACACAGGCAACCCCAGTACCTCTGTGATGGACTCTCCAAAAACTCACATCTCTAGTGTTTAATATGAATGACAGTTAGTGTTAATTGTTAACTTGGCAAAATCTAGAGTCACCTGGAGGATGGGCTGCTGGGCACCCTGTGGAGGGTTATCTTGATTGCATGAATTGAGGTGAGAAGCCCCAACAAAGGGAGCTGAACAACAAGCAGGCATTCCTTCCTGTCTCTTTCCTGACTGTGAATGTGATCTGCCCAGCTGCTTCGAGCTCCTGCTTCCTTGATTTGCCTACCACAATGGATGAGACAGTCCACATGGAACTGTGAGGCAGAGTCAATCCTTTCTCCACTAAGTTGCTTTTGTCAGCGAAAAGGAAATAATACAATAAAATTATCACATGCAACTGACACCACACACTGGGAGAATCATGGCTTTCACATCAGACACCAGAATAAATAAAAGTATGTTTCAGAAAACAAATTGGAGCCCACGCTATTTCTAGAAGAAACAAAAAAAAGTGTCTGCACATTTTCCACCTTAATGCATTCTGTTTACCAATTCTGAATCTTGCTAACATTAAGGACAAATAATCATAAATAGATGTGGGACTGATGTCTCCTCCACAATCTAATCTCATCCTCCTTCTCTTTTTGATTTTTCTCTACTGAAGTATTTGAAAAGCTAAACATACATCTACCAGAAAATCTGACAGCTATTGCTGACCATGTGCAGGACGTGTTGTCTGGAGACAACAAGGAACAATGAAGAAGCACCAGGCTAATATGCTAAGGCAGAACTCAACGACAGCAGCAGTGTGACTCCTCATGGCACAACTGTACCACAGCAGCACAAATGGGATGACTCTCAACAGGACCTGCTGCGAGAAAGCTGTGATGCTACTGTTCACTTGGGTGCTCGGGTGGCTGCAGCCAAAGGTACTTCTGCTTCAGGAAGGGTTAACACCTCTCTATGCAGACAAGAGCCTGAAAGGTGTGTGTGTCTGTGTGTATGTCTGTGTGTACATGTCTGTATGTGTATGTGTATGTATGTATATGTGTGTATGTGTCTGTGCACATGTGTGTCTGTGCATGTGTGTATGTGTCTGTGCACATGTGTGTCTGTGCATGTATATATATATATATATATATATATATATATATATATTTCCACCTAACTCAAATTTGGCCTCCCAACTTATAAACCTAACATGCTCCTTGTTTAACCTATGTTTAAAATGTAAAGCTATGTATTGGCATTTTCACATAGCTAGCCCATTTACTCGCCACCTTTATCCAGTAATAATGAAACAGGACTTTTAAAAAAAAAATGTTTTGCAGCTGAGGAGCCACAGTTCCAGAATGAAATAAGCATTCAACCTAAGACAACTGCAGACTATATTCCTCATAAAGGAATGGGAATCTGTGGTGACTCTTCTCACTGCGGCCCCACCCCATCTGAGGCAGAGCCCCAGGTCCAAGGGAGGCTCCTTGAACTGACTGTTGGGTCCTGACTTGAGAGAATGGCTAATATGTTGGTTTATAATAAAAATAAACACAGCGGCTTATTTCCCTGCTTTATGGAAATCACAACAAGCCCTCAGAGACAACATGTGAAAAGCACTATTAATTTTTACATCTATTCCTTAGACTCTGGGGTTTTCAGTTTTCAGGGAAACAACTAAGATCTCTGACACTTCAGTTGCACTTACAGATAATTGCTTGGAAAATGAAAAGGCCAAAAAGAAAATTAGAAGCTTCTAAAAGAGGAAACATAAAATCCTATAGAGAAGACAATCATTTTCAATACCGGTCATAATCATCACTAAAGGACAGTCTTTGCTTCGCCAACTTCTCATCTCCACTTCTCTCAGTGGAACTCCAACTTCTCCCTCGGAACTATTAATATGACCCTAACTGCAAACCATACATTAGAGTGAATCCCGAAGTCCATATGATTAAATGAAATATGTCTCATTCCTCCCAGACTCCAGAGTGATTTTATAACCAGATCCTTAGTCTCTAGCACAGGGCACCTGTGACAAGGGAATAAAGCTGTACTAAGTAAGTACTCACCTTGACAGTGTAATTGCTATCGTCCCACACTTGGGGAGGACCAGCCTTCAGAGGAAAAGAAAATCTGCACGTGCTGTAAGGGAAAGCTCTAGGTAGAAAAAGAAGTGAAGTGAAAAGAGGCAGTTTCAAATGTGATCCTTTGGGGAAAGGCAGACTTGAGGGTGCTACTGAATGGAGGGTTCTAATAAATGCAGAGACTTGGGACACTGAAGGGGTAGATGTAAAAGTGAACTATGAGAGATGGAAGGAGTCAGTCCAAAGCAGAGGTGACATAATGAACCAGACTATGCATAGAGGTGCTACAGAACAATGGGACGTGTGTGTGTGTGTGTGTGTGTGTGTGTGTGTGTGTGTGTGTGTGTGTGAGAGAGAGAGAGAGAGAGACACAGACAGAGAGAGAGAGACAGAGACAGAGACAGAGAGACAGAGACAGAGAGACTGTGTGTCTGTATGTCTATGTGTGGGCACACATGCACATGTGTGCCAGAGGTCAAGCTCAGTTGTCATTGCTCCTCAGGTGGTGTGTACATTTTGTTTTGACAGTTTCTCTCACTGGAACCTGGAGCTCACTGATTAGACAAGAAAAACTACCCAGGCAGCCCTGGAGACCTGTCTGCCTCTGTCTTGGCAGTGCTGATTACAAGCTTCCATCACCAAGCCTAGCTTTTTTTTTTTAATGCCTGCATTTTGCCATTGAAACTCAGGTCCTCTTGATTGTATGGCAAGCACTTAACTGACTGTCTATGTCCCCAGTCAGTGCCAGGATGGCTTTTTTTTTTTTTTTTTTTAACAGAATGACTAAGCATTTGCCTGAAAACCACACAGAAGGCTTTCCCCTTGAAAGGCCAGTATAGCAGCCAGCTCACCTCCAGTTGAAGGCAAAGGCCAGTAAGTATAAAGGTTTCCACAAGACAGCTCATAAGAAGCAGACTGCCTGGGAAGCAACTGGTGGTAAAACACCCTGGAGGCCACCGGCCCCACAAGCCACTCGAAGGAAAGCGCCCTCTAGAGGAGGGGTGAGTAAACATTATTCTTATAGGCCTAGTGTTGTGACACTCCATACAATTAGATGCTACCAGAAGTCCCCTTAACATCTCCATCACAGACTTCCCCCTTGCATCATCTAGAAGTTGTCCCGGATGTCAGAACACATCTGTGCTTCTGAGAACAGCTGCTGGCGCTTTGCAGGGTATAAGTAAGATGTACCTGATTCCTCCTTACCTGTGGGCTATCCATGACCAACATGTAACAAACACATCAAGACATATCCAACCGTCATGCCACATACATGAATAACTTATTTAGGAACCCACTATGGTAGGGAAATTTTTCTTGTTAATACGTTTTCTCATCTCTTCCTATTATAAATAGTCTTGTGTGCTTAATCTTCTTTCCACAGAATCAAAAAGTAGCTACATATATGATTGCAAGTGGGAAAACAGAGGACAGAAATCAGGTAGCAGTAATGCCTCCATTTTAATTTACATGTGAATTTTTAATATAAATGTTGGATATAAAGCATGGATGCAAGTCAGAATGTTTCAGTGAATAAGTTCCTGCTATCCAACTGTGTAACAATTTGGGTTTTTTTTTTTTTTTTTTTTGTTATCTCTTAAATTTTTCAGGACAATACCAGCTAAATTTCTTACCGCTAACTATCTAAAACCTTCCCAAATAAACAAAAATACCCAAAAAATACACCCACACTCACCAAGTTGGGGGGGGTATAAGATTTCATAGAAATTGAGAACAGACACATGGACATTTTGAACCATAGCCTACCTGGGTAGGCCCTGATAAAGGGAGGCCAACAAGGCACAAGGACACTCTCCATGCATGGAGGACATGTTGATGGTTTACCAAGCGTGCGTGTGAGAACCAAAGTTACATTTTAAGTTTGAATTATGCCTATGCCTAAGAGATCCAAGAGACAAAAATGCCTCTGATCTGCAAGCCCCTTGCCCAAGGTCATATAGTTCCTGAAATGCTGGAGGCTATTGTTTATGTAGGATAACAAACCAGGTTTTCACTTGCCTAAACTACATCAGATGTGCTGGATCACATGTGGGAGGGAAGTTCACAGGCAGGAAATATGTCAAGATGTATGGGACCTGATGAGAAATACTTTAAGTCCCTGCAAACCATGACTCAGTGCCATTTCCTGGGAACCTGGAATGGACCTAGTCAAAGCCCATCCACCTGGGCTATTTAATTAAAGCTTGCTTCAAATTTGACTTTAGACTGTAGTGGTGGTCTTATTCTTGGCCAGTGGGATTAACAGTCCAAGTGATAGCCAGGGCACGGCATGTGATGAAGGATGTCCATGAATGTGGCCCAACACAAAATTGTAAACTCACATTACTTTAAACATTATTAATATTTTTGTGGGGGAGGGTAAGTTTATTGTGTGACTCTTGAGCTTGAACTCTGTAGATAACAGTGTCATTTTGCAATGTCAAAAGATTGGACATGCCGGGGCCCTAAGCTATCACATAAGATACTTGTTCATGATACACAGAGCCTTGTAGCTGCAAGCATAGAAAATAATCACAAGTACAGAAAGTAATTGTTACACCAGAAGCTGGGCATGATCATGCATCCCTAAAAATCTCAGCACTTTGGAAGTATAGGCAGGAAGATCAGGAGTTCAAAGACACCCTTGGCTATATAAGACCCTTAGAAAAAAGTAACTGTTCTATCAAGTCAGGCCCTAGTACTTTCAGCCAAACTTTTCTGCATGCACCAATAAGATGATAAATCAAGGGAGAACATATTAGTATGAAAGTCCTCAATGCCTTTCACGCCTCAATAGAACTTTAAAGCCTTGGGATTTCTGAACTTTGTGTGTGTGTGTGTGTGTGTGTGTGTGTGTGTGTGTGTGTGTGTGTGTGTGTGTGTGTGTATGCATGCATGTATCATGTATGTATGTATGGATGTGCGTAAATCTTGTTTTTAAATTTTTAAGTGAAATATTCTCTGGGGCAGAAAAAGGAAGGATCAAGAGTGTTAGGAAATACTATGAAGGTTCCTATGCACTTTTAAATATTCAGGGAATATGTTATTTAAAACACACCTGATATCAAGTCTTTCTTATTACAGATGGACCTAGGATTGGAGAATATGCTTTTTGAACTATTTCCCAAGAGTCAGAAAACTGAGACTCAGGCATTTACAACAGCAAATGGGAAAATTCCTGACGATGCTGAGGTGATAAGTCTGTGCCAGTTAACTCCCAATTCATCCATCTGTACGTGGTCTGTGGATAATAAAAGTTCACATAAACATTTCTGCTTTACAGTATGTGCAATGTCACCTCTTGCCAGTAGAGGGCACTTGAGGGACACTGTGGAGGGAGCCGCTTTAGTTTCTGCCAATTGTATTGTGGAGTGGGTCAGCATTGTTGACATAAGGACATTTGGGGAAGGCATATGTAGACAGATAAGTCAGAATGGACACACATCATGAAGATAACAGGTAAACAAAATGATACACCCAGAGAATGTCAGTCAGGTTCTTTCTCCAGCCACCTGAGTGCTTGCTGGATGAAGAGTTAAACAAAGTAGCCACAATGACAGAGGCTTTGCATAGGGGAAAAAACAACAATGCAAGCTTCCTCTCAGGAAGATGATGAAGATGAACATGAAGACCTGGATATGGTACCTGTCCTCAGATGGACCCATAGGCCACCAGATAGTAGGCCTTAAACATATCTTTAGCAGAAAAAAAAAGGCAAAATATTTGTACTCTTTTACTTACATAAATTCTTGTATATAGGAAAGGTTTATCCTTCCTAGTAATGATTCTGCTAGACCTGTCATCCATGGGCTCACAGAATGTTTAATATAAAATTATGGCATTCCATCTTGCATCTCATCAATCTCGTCAAAAAAATGCATCTCAGAAAAGGAAGTGAAGCAATGACCTTACACACATGGCTATAATTAGTCTCATGGAATAACCCATTGCCCAGAAATAGCTGGTCCAGTTGAGATGTGGAATACTTTGTGGAAACCCAGCGGCAGTGCCGGTTCAAGGAAATATCTTAACTGGATTGGATTAAAGTCTCAAAGGAGTCTATTTACCTAGAGACCATAATATGATGGCATCTTACCCATTCCCAGTTAGGGTTTAAAAGCTCATGTGGACGGCCCTGCTTCCCGAAGCTTTGATTTTCATTCCTTACCTAGGTTGGAGACTAGTTCCCAAGGTAAGACTGCTTCCACTAGGGAGGACGACAGGGACTCCACTCCACTGGAGGGAAAGAGTGCCGAGAGATATTTTTGTCTCCTTGTGCCATTGAGCAAACTGGCATAAAGAGGAGCTAATCTGGGCCTAGAGATATGGCTCAGTAGGTTAAGCACTTGCTACACAACCAGGAGGATGAGAGTACAGATCCCCAGCAACATGTGTCCGTAATGCAAGTACTTCTGTGTCGAGACGGGGGCAAGGACAGAAGCTGGTGGGACAGGTAGCCTAGTGTACACAGTAGGAATTAAGAGACCTTTCCTCAAACAAGGCAGAAGGTAAGAACTGACATATAAGACTAGCCTCTGACTTCCACATGCATCTGCCCACACTAAAAACATGCATACACATCATCACAGGTTTTATTTTTTTTATTACTCTTAAACGCTTTTACTATTTGTATTTATGTGCCAATAGAGGCCAGATGAAGGGCTCGGATGCCCTGGAACTAGAGTTACAGGCAGTTAAAACAGCTAAAAGTGGATGCTGGAAACAGCCCTCTAGTCCTCTGGAATATGCAAGTGCTCTTAACTGCTTGGTCACGTCTATAGCTCCCAAGATTTTTCTTTTCTTTTTTTTTTTTAAAGAGGGGCTAATCTACTAACTAGACTGACTGGCCTGATCACAAAAGAGAAATCAGGTGAATGTTACATGTTAGAATCATGGAAGTTTGAAGGGAAACTATATGAAAGCTGAGAGAGAGGTCAGTTGGTAAAGTGCTTGCCTTGCAAGCCCGAGAAGCAAAATTCAATACCCAGTATCCAAGCAAAAGCCATTGCCGAAGAAGTGGAGACAAGAGGTGATGTAGGGCTCACTGACTAGCCCACCTAGCCTACTTGGTAAGTGCCAGCCCAGTGAGGGACTCATTCCAAAGGAAGTAGACCGTCTTCCTATGGATGCCACCTAAGCTTGTCTTCTGAAATCCATGTGGATGCATATACATACACATGTGCCCACATATACATACACAGAAAAAAATTATCTTTTAAAGAAAGACTTTGAGTGGTCTGTTGAAACTTGGAAAAATTCTAACCATTATATCTACAGGCATGACAAAGGATAGGTTAAAACATTTTATTTTTTCCATTTGATGGAGGTGTAAGGTAGGCTACAAGGGATCAGATGTCGGGGAGTGTGCAGTGTAAATAGGCAGTGAACCAAAGATGTTTTTATTTAGGGTCAGTTGATTTCTGGAGTGATCATTAAGAAGTTCCTCTGCATTCTGACATTTGTGAAGGCTGAGAATGGACAAAGAAAGTTCATCACCTTGTGGAGAGAGTGGAAGCCAGGCTCCAGTTTGCTCAGACAAAGATAGTTGGTATTTGTCTATAGTGGTCAACAGGTACTAATAGTCCTGTTTTATTTACACGAAAAGGGATGAGAATTTGGAGAGCCTGGCCTTGTCATAAGTAAACATGGTATGTTTGTATGTGTGAGTGCTGTATAAGTCATATGAGGAAAGGTGATCAATTCTTTACAGGATTATTTGCTAGAATACAAGAGTGCGGAACAGTCAGGCCTAGTGGTACATACTTCCAATCCTAGTGCTGGGGAGACTGGCAGAATTGTGGATTTGAGTTAGAATTCATACCTGGAAAAAACTGATTCTCCCTCTCTTAGCAGCCATTAATTGCCTGTGGCTCTTCATTCAAGGAAAAGGTTATGGGATTTCTCTCACCCCAGTGTATTGTACACATATATAAATTTAAATGATGTTATGCACCTTGGGGGTGATACTGATTGCCACAAGAGCCTTAGACTACCTAACAAAAACCCAGTGCCAGGCATAGGAATCTTCCCTTCAAATGGAAGGTCAGGGTAGTCCAGTAAACTCTAAAAACAATATGTTACTGCCATTGCCCTTGATTGCTTTCCAGAACTTGAAGAAAGACCTCGTTGCTGAAGACATGACTCATTCCAGACACAAGACTTGGAGAAATGGAGCTGGAACTGACCTGGAAGCCTCTTCCCTGAGGTCTAGTTCTCCAGAGCATCTAAAGGTGCTATCTATATAAGCTGCCAAGGGAGAAATGCCATCGACAGTCCAACTCAGCTCTAAATGTTATAAGTCTTTCATTATTAAAATGGAAGTGAGTCGTCTAAATATGTTCAACCAGCTCTTCAGTGATCATATCCTGAGCCTGAGTTGGAGCTTGTGCTCTTGATGTCCTACTTCAGGTTTAGAAGGCAGAATTTTAGGTTCTACTTATGTTACTTAAGTAGTAACATGAGAAAGGGGCCCATTTTGTTTGCAATTTCTTCCTTTGAACATATCTATGTGACTTTTAGTAAAAGATTGATTTAAAAAAAATTGTGTGTATGTGCACATGCTTGCAAGTGCTTGCATGCAGAGGCCAGAAAAAGGTATCAGAACCCCTGGAGTTATGGGAGGTTGTGAACCACCACATGGATGCTGGGAACTGAACTCAGGTCCTCTGTTAAGAGCTGTTGGGGAGTATTATTTTAAGGTGTGCTACTTTTGTTTATGTTGCATTTGTTTAACTCTGTGAAGCTGTGTTACTGTGCCTCTCTAAAACACCTTGCTGGTTTAATAAGGAGCTGAATGGCCAATGTTGAGGAAGGAAAAAGGAGAGGCAGGGCTGGCAGGCAGAGGGAAGAAACAGAAGAAACGAGAGAGGAAGGAGGAGGACTTCAGGGGTCAGCTACCCAGCCACCCAGCTACACAGCCAGACACAGAGTAAGAAGGAAAGAAAAGGTATACAGAAATAGAGAAAGGAAAAGCCCTGAGGCCAAAGATAGATGGGATAATTTAAGGTTAAGAAAAGCTGGCTAGAAATAAGCCAATTTAAGGCAGGTCATTTATAATTAAAAATAAGCCTCCGTGTGTGATTTATTTGGGAGCTGGCTGTCAGGCCACCCAAAAGAGCTTAACAACCAACAAGAGCAGTATGTGCTCTTAACCACTGAGCCATTTCCCCAGCTCCTCTATGAAACTTCTGTGGCTCACCCCAGTTACCAAATCTGTTTAAACCTTCTCTAATGAAGCCAGGCCACAGAAAGCTCCTTTTTCTGTATTTGTTCTTCAGTCCCGCTTCTCTGTTTTTGTACAGAACCATCAGTTACATATACACAAGTACACCTTAGACTCAAAGGATTGTTACTTGATTGAGTTCACTAGTTGGAGCCTGGCTGGTAGTACTGGGAATGAAAGAAAACGAACCGAGATTGATGGTTGAGACACACCATGTAGTTAAAACCTGATGTCATTATTCTAAGGTTTTGATAGCCCGGCACATTTTCTGTCTGAAGCCGTGTTATCAAGTTATCAATTTTCTCATGTAGTAGAGATGAAGTACTCAATTAATCCTTCTTGAGATTATCCAAGTTCACTTTAACTGAAATCTTTCCCCTTTTGGATATTTGTTCATAGTCTTTGTACAGTGCTCTCCGTGCCCTTCTTCCTTGTTAGGAATTCTCTTCGACAGAAATTACGGGGAATATTACCAATATAAGCCTGCTACCCCATGTTTCCTGTTCTCTGCACATAACCTCTATGGATAGATTATATACACCACCACATTCATGCTCCTTTATTCATGGATTCTGTGCTGGAGCACCTTTCAGTGTCCCAACTTCATTTCTTCCTCCTCTTACCTACCCTATGCTTAATTTAGAGGAGAAAAGCATCTAGCCTTGTGGATACTTTATTACCTTATCTGGTCAGAGCTTTTCCCCTCACCAGTATGACTATTTCCAAATACATTTCAAACACTAGCAATGATAAGTTATAGAAGGAAGCCAGCAAGCTTTCCCTTTGAAATATTGTTTTTTTCAGTATTTCAAGCTTCAGGCTTTGTGGGTCCTACTTTTTTTTCCTTACAAATTCTGAAATCTGGGGTTGAAATGATGCTCGGAGGTTAAGAGAGTGTACTGCTCTTCCAGAGGACCTGGGTTTAGTCCCCAGCATTCATGTCGAGTGGCTCACAACAACCTGTAACCCTAGCTCCAGGGGCACCCCAAGCCTCTGGCCTCCTCAAGATTCTGCACTCACTTTCACTTACCCACACCACACACATTATTAAAAAATTAACTTTTTGAAAAGGGCCTAGGGAAAAAGCCCGGCAGTTAAGAGCACTTGCTGCTCTTACAAAGGACCTGGATCCTATTCCTAGCATTCAACATGGCTGCTTACAACCATTTGCAATTCCAATTCCTGGTGATATGGAACCTACTTTTGGCTTCCATGTGCACCCAGCATGCATGTGGTTCCCATATACATACATATATACATATACATATACATATACATATACATATATATATATATATATATATACACACACAAGCAAAAGATTTGTACACAAAATAAAAATAAATCTTTTAAAGAACATCACTTCTTGGGCTGGAGAGATGGCTTAATGGTTAAGAGGGCTTGCTACTTACTATTGCAGAGGACCTGGGTTAGATCCCCAGTACTCACATGTCAGCTTACAGCCATTTCTAGCTCCAGTCCCATCCATGTAGGCAAAACACCCATACACATAAAATAAATCAATCTAATTCTCAAAAAAATCTCAACTTGGTTGTTGCAATTAGGCCACACCCTAATAAACTTATCTGGGGTCAGAGAACAGAACAGCCACTAGATACAGAGGCTAAAAAAATGGTGGCACTCACACCTTTAACCCTAGCATTCCAGAGGCAGAAATCTGTCTGGATCTCTGTGAGTTCAAGGCCACATTGCAAACAGCCAGGCATGGTGACACACGCCTTTAATCGCAGGGAGTGAGGGCAGAAAGCAGAAAGGTATATAAGGCGTGAAAGCCAGGAACTAGGCTGGTTAAACATTCAGGTGTTAGAGAAGCAGTTCAGCCGAGATTCATTTGGATAGGGACTCAGAGGCTTCCAGTCTGAGGAAACAGGATCAGCTGAGGAACTGGTGAGGTGAGGCAGCTGTGACTTGTTCTACTTCTCTGATCTTCCAGCATTCATCCCAATAACTGGCCTCAGGTTTGATTTTATTAGTAATTACCTTTAAGATTCATGCTACATCATGAGTTATTTTAATTATAAAAGTTATGAGTCAGACTGCCACAGTGCATATTTTGATGATTCTGGTCTTGAGTTTTGACATCCCAGTGTCCCTAAAACAACAATGCAAAGGCAACTATCATTCTATTTCAAATGTCACTCCCCAAACTGTACCTATTTTGAATTTCAGTGGCAGAAAATTTTGTGATGTGATGTGAAGAAAAGGCCAGGGAATACGTGTTCCCACTGTGAACCTTGGTTGTGCAAGTTATGGATTATAGCATGGCCAGACAGAAGCACAGAGATACCTTAATAGTGTTTTCAGGGGCCTGAGACATGTACAGATAGAATTAAAAGGGAAATTAGATGATATGACTGTCAAGTGAAAACACACTATTCTTGAAAAACTGATAATTCCATTGTTTTGAATGTGCTACACCAGAAACCTAGAGGGATATGCTTTTGTCTTTTCACAATGTCAGAATTTATTGACTAACAATAAATTCACAAGGTTTGGCGGTTTCAGTGGCAGCAATTTGTCATATAATCCACCTACTTTGGTAGCCTGGCCGAGGCAAATGCAGATTCTTTTATTGCAATTTTAACTGTTATTATTGTCTCACACAGCACACGGTAAATATATCTATGTCTGTATGCATATATATGAGCTACAGAATGCATGCAAGTTAAGGGGGCTGCAGAACAGTTCAAGAGGTTTCAGAAGACAGCTAAGAAAATCTGTATTAACAAGATAGTAAGTCAGACCAGTGATAGCACAGGGCTGCTGGAGTTGGGTTTCAACTGGAAAACATGTGGGCAGACAGGCAGCTGAACATGTTGTCAAAACAGGAGACTGGGCCAAATCAGGGTCCTTGGTCCTTAGTGTGCACGTGGCGTGTACACACACACACACACACACACACACACGTACTACATGATGTGTTAGGGCATGCCATCAGTGTAAGGTGTCCATCACTTTATGGGGTCCTTTCTTTGATCTGGTGTGTTCTGTAAGTGTTGGGCCTGGTTTCCCTATTTGGTATTATTTTTAGGGTTCCATGTGCCCCTAGTTTCACTTCACCCGGATAAACTTAGAGTGGCTCTCTTCCTATTCCCAGGAGTAAGTTATTTGTCAGTCTGTGTTGGATTTGGGTGGGGTGGGGCAGTGCCTGACAGATGAGCAGTTTTTGGGTCCTCCTAAGGGTTGCAGTCATCCTTGTTGAGTCTCCTAGGGCAATGCGCTGCTTGAACAACCTGTTTTTATACAACATGGAAAAATATAAGAATAGGGCAGAGGAGATTGAGTTGTTGCTCAAGGTTAAGAGCACTTACGGCTCTTTCAGAGGACCCTAGGTTTGGTTAAAAGGACCCACATGGTAGTTTACAACCACCAGTAACTCCAGTTCCAGAGGATCTGATGCCATCTTCCAGTCTCTGTGGTATCAGACATGCAAATAGTGCATTACAGGCATGCAGGCAAAACACTCGTACACATAAAAGCAAATAAATCTTCTTTTAAAAGTAGGGCATAACCTATAAGCAACAGTAATGCACTCAGTTTCAAACACCAAACTGATGTAAAACAGTAATTGTTCTTGCAATCATGAAATTGAATAGTTGGCTGAGTTTTACTTAGTATCCCGAGGAAGCTGTCCTAAGAATTGGGTTTTTGTTGTTTTATCCTTACCACTGTCTATATAAAATTCATTTCTAGGAATATTTTCTTAGCCTATAGTGATTTATTATAACATATAGCTTTTATGAAATGGATTGTTTTGTTCAGGCTTTCCTAAGTTTCTGGACTTAGTATATGTTATGGTTAGTTGTCTGCCAACTTGGCGAGGGTATATGCTATTTAATCAAATAGTAACCTAGGGATTACTATGCAGGTATTTTGTACATGCAGTTTTGTAAATCAGATGATCAAGTAAAAATAATGTGAGTGCTCCAATCAGATGAAGGTCTAAAGAGCAAAACCTGACTTTTCTGAAGAAATTCTGCCTCAAATCTGCAGCAGTCTGCAGCATGCTAGTTTGCCTTGTGGATGTCAGACTCAAGACTATAATACTTATTTCTAGTCTTCTTAGACTTTAGACTCGTTAGCAGTATTAGTGTTGTTAAGATATGCCACACTTTGTTGGCTCCCATGGAAAGCATACCCCTTTCTGAATGCAGAAGTGGATGAAGGGGGTAGGTGGGAAGTGGGGGGGGGGGTAGAATGGGGAGAGGAGGGGAAACTATGGTTGGTATGTAAAATAAAAGATTTTAATAAAAAAGAAAAAAAATATATATAACCAAAAGATAAATAGCAACGGGTAGATAGACTAATCAGGAGGGGCTGGCTCACGTGATTATGGAGATCATGATTCATGAGCTGCATCCTGCAAGCTGAAAGCCTAGAAAACAGGTGCCGTTCCAGCACAAATTCAGTGGTCTGAGAACCAGGGAAGTTTGCATCTCAAGGCCCAATGACCAAAAGTGCTAACCTGAAAGCAGATGGATACACCATCTGAAACAGAACAAATTTACCTCCCCTGTATCTTTTTTTAGTTCAATTCAAGTCTTCAATAAATTATAATGACCAGCTTTTTTTTGTTAGCACAATCTACTTTCTTCCAACTACTGAGCTGAATACTAGTATTTTCCAAAAGTCTTTTCGTGGTGTAACAGCAAATGTTTACCAGCTGTTTGGGCATTCCTTATCCTTGTCAAGCTAACACATAAAATCAATCATTTCACTAACATAATTTCAAATATATGTATACATGTGTATGTGTATGTGTATATATATATATATATATATATATATATATATATATATATATATTATACAGACACATGGACACAAGTATCTTGCTGGTGCTGTTTCTCTGGTTAACCTTAAATAAAACACATTAAGGCTGAAAGAGCAGCTTTGCTATACTACTCTTTCCAACATAAAATTTGGAAAGTATACCTACATATTGACTAAATTATTCTAGGTCACACATTAGCTAGTTCTACCTCCTATACTAGTAATCGCAAGCACTGAAATGTTGCTGGAGGGCTTCTCTCCAGGTTCCCCAAGCCCCGCAGTCCCACAATCCACTTATAAAATAATCACTCAGACGCTTATATCATTTATAAACTGTATGGCCGTGGCAGGCTTCTTGCTAACTGCTCTTTTATCTTAAATTAACCCATTTTTATAAATCTATACCTTGCCACGTGGCTGGTGGCTTACCAGTGTCTTCACATGCTGCTTCTCCTGGTGGTGGCTGCAGTGTCTCTCCCTCCATCTTCCTGTTTCCCCAATTCTCCTCTCTTTGTCCCGCCTATACTTCATGCCTGGTCACTGGCCATCAGTGTTTTATTTATATAGAGTAATATCCACAGCACTGAAATTTTAATTAATAGAAACCACTTTCTCCTTTTGGGGGACAACTGTGTCTGTGGTGTGTATGTGTGTTCACATGTTGCTGAGTGCACATACATGTAGAGGCCAGCAGTTGATGTTTGGTGTCAATTGCTCTTCACCTTCTATGCTGAGACAGGTTTTCTTACTGAACCCAGAGATTGCCTATTTGGCTAATTTAGCCAGTCAACTTGCCTCAGGGATGCCCAGTGTCCCACTCTGCAGATCAAGCTTTCTGTAGCTTCAGGGGATCCAAACTTCAATTGTTATACTTGTATGGCAAGTGCCTCATACATGGAACCATCTCCACAACCCTCAAACACACTGTGAAGTGACAGAAACCAACATTTCTGCGGCTTTGTCTTTGAAATATTCTTAGCGGGTCAAAACTGAGCCAAGTACCAGGATGTCAGGTGATAAATGGAGGCACTAGAACGCTGTACGCAGGATGTTATTGACATCTCTTGGCTGAACTGTAGTCACCTAATAAAACCATCCAGCAGCAGTCCCTCATGTGTCATCACCATAGCAAACGAAGCATGGAAACGAGGTGGATACTTACCTCCCAAACTTTGACTATCGATGAAATGGCAACTGGAGTACTTTGGTTCTAAATCCAACAACCTTTGCTGTGTTTTACATAACTCTATTTACACAAAATCAAATCCAAAGAAGTGATGTCAGGCTAAACTCTTTGGGCTTAAGTTACAATATTATAACTAGAATATCTCATGAACTCTATCTCTGGATCAGGCAAGGGATAGGAGGAGTTAAAACCAGAGTTCAAACATGAAGAAACCCTGTAAATGTTGGTAGGATTTACAAAACATGTATGTTGTATAAATGTGTGGTGAACACTCACAGGCCAAATCTAGAAAGGTTTCCAATACCTAGAGAAGTCTACTACTTTACCAAACATGAATCCACTCTCTGGAGGGCAGAAAAGTAGTCAGGGTTTAGGCAAACCTTGATCAGTGTATAGCCACATAGGCATGCAAGAGTAGGGTTCCTAGTGGTAATCCTCAAAGGCACAAGCGAGGTTAACCAATGGCAAACCATACAGTCATAGCCAGTGACAAAGGATGCTAATATATCAGGAAACCCAAATTATTCCATACTCCCATCTGGAGGGCTACTGTTGCAAGTCAGGGCCCATGAGTATATGCTATCTGTGAAAATATAGTGGGGGAGTGATTCCAAGGTCAGGCTGGAGTTTTATAGGGCACCAGGGACCTCGCATTCTGGGTTTGTAGCTGGAAATAGTGTACCACCAGATAATGTCACACCTATACAACCAGCCCATCACAACCTGGGAATAGCAAGAGAAGTCCCCTTGCACTTACAGTATAGTTGAGATCCTTTTATCAAGAAACTGAACATGCTTACTGTGATTAATTAAAATTATTCTGTCCATGTTTCTGAGAATGTACTAAGGGTATATTGAAGCCAAGGAGCAATACATGATACCTAGCCTTTCCCATACCCTTCACTAGTCAGCTTCCATATTCACCTGGTACACAAATGCCTTTGCAGCAAAACCATTCTACCTAATTGAATTCACCAATTCTTCCTGTTAAGGTTCTCACTCCTCCAAGATTTGATGAGTTAAAGACTCTTAAGCCCATTGTAATCATCAGGGTGCTCTAAAAGTCTTTCCCAAATTCAGTGAGGCTACCAATGGATATACTGTTGCCTAAATAATAGAAAAGTTAACCTACAATAAACTTGTGCATAAACTCAGAAATAGAAACTAGAATACAGAGAGAGAGAGAGAGAGAGAGAGAGAGAGAGAGAGAGAGAGAGAGAGAGAGAAGAGAAGAGAAGAGAAGAGAAGAGAAGAGAAGAGAAGAGAAGAGAAGAGAAGAGAAGAGAAGAGAAGAGAAGAGAAGAGAAGAGAAGAGAAGAGAAGAGAAGAGAGAGAGCTGCTGGATATAATAAATAGGAATACACAAAGTAGTTATAATCCTTATTTTTCTAATTCATGTTATGGTCTGAGTTCTTTAATTATCTTTCTTTAGTTCTTTAGTTACCTTATTATCTTTCTCTGTTCTTCAAAAAACAACTCTCAGCAGCATTGATGTCTTAACAGGGTACTAACGACCCAAATTGTACTTCATCAGTCTAAGGCACTCAGCCTTTGTGGTGGGTTTCCTTCACTTTTATTGGCCATCTATGGAAGGTAGAGAATCACCTAAGATGTCCTCATCCTAATCACTGGTAGCAAATGTTACAGGCAGTGATAACTTAGGTTTCTGACCTGAACAGTGCTATCATGGATTATCTGGATGGGCCTAGCCTAACCATAATGCTTCTTAAAAGTGGAAAACACAAACAGAAAAAGAACCAGCTGTTTCTTTGTGAAGAACTCAGCCCAACATTGCTGACTTTGAAGATTCAGAAATGAGGCTAAGTGCCAAAGACTGTGGGCAGCCTCAACAAGAGAGAACATGACTAATTCTGTCCTTAGAACATCAAAGATTGCAGCTTTGCTGACAACTTGGTTTCAGCCTGCTGATACCAAACCTGAACTCCTGATTTCTAAAATGATAGCATAATAAAATTTTGTGTTGTTTTAGGCTCTTGTGTTAACCTGTTATAAATCAAACAGAAAATACTTAAGGAACATGTTTTCACCCCTGGGATTACCTGGGAATATGACCCATAAATTAGAGAAACTGTTTACATCTGTGATAAATAACCATTGAGTCACTGTTACATTTTTTGGTATTTTATTTGAAACAACACATAGGCAGTATACAAACTAAAAGTGAACTGAAAATTCCCTCTTCTCTCTTCGTTGTTCCTCCTTTAACTGCCCTATACTTGTAAGTGCTACATGCTAAAGAACATTTTCAGTATATAAACGCCCCACCAAAACAATCCCTCAATCTCAAACGTAAAGATGTTAACCTTCTGTACCTCATAAAACAATTCTTTGCCCAGGTGTTATGATGGATGCCTTTAATCCCGGCACTTGCGAGGCAGAGGTAAGAAGGTCTCTGGGTTCCAGGCCACCTAAGGCTACACTGTGAGACCCTGTCTTAAAAAAAAATAAACAAAAACAAAAACAAAAACCCTCCTACACAAATTCCAACACCTTCACTCATGGTTTCCTGTTCTGAAGTCTATGTATGGACTCAGAATTAACTAGAGGCCAATAGACTGGAATTCAGAAGCCCAACTTTTGGGAGTTTCAGTCTCTACATGAACTCCCAACATTATCCTCAACTGTCTCAGTATCAGAGAAATTGAACAATTCCTCATTCTGTCTGTAACAGCTTTATCTCTGAAAGCAATTCAATCTAAAAGACTCCTACCCACACATTTCAGCAAATTTCAGGCCTCATTTAGACTTCCTACTAGGTTCTATACTACCCAAAGGAAGAGGCCTTTAAATCTGGTTTCCCCTTAAGGGCATTGTCTAGGTCTGGAGAGATGGCTCATCAGTTAAGAGCACTGGATGTGCATCCACAAGTCCTGAGTTCAATTCCCAGCACCTATATGGTGGCTCACAACCAAAATAGTGAGATTCCATGCCCTCTTCTGATACGTGGACACACATGAAGATAGAGCACTCATATACATAAACAAAAGGGCATTATCCAACTTCCCTAGTAGCACTAAATTTGAATTCACTCCATTAAAGGCCACTAGAAATAACACTAGCAAAGCCAGACATGGTGGCCTATGCCTTTAATCTTAGCACTTGGGAAGCATAAGCAAGTACATCTCTGAATTCAAAAAAAGAAAAAAGGGGAAAAAAAAAAACCTCTCAATAAAACAGATTTAATACCACTATACTGAAACTACCTCCATATACTTACTAGTGGTAAATGCATACTGGCAAAGGTAGGACTGAAAACCCATTTTTCTGTGTATGCAATAAAACATACTATACAGTCAAGTCATTTACTCCAATACAAGTATAAGGAGTTATACTCATTGCTTCAAAGGCAAGAGAAGACATTGCAGAGAACATATGCTTAGTATTAAAAGTATTAAGTCTGATTACTGAGTTTACAGACTATCACCACACCTAGGATGCATGTGGCTTTCCCTACATTGCAAATTATCTCGAGACATTTTTTTTCATGTTTATCAAAGCTTGCTACTTAAGTAAGATTTTTCAGGTCTTACAAGTCCACTTTAAAGCAGGTATTGTGTATTAATTCAAGGAACAGAATACCATGCTAAAAAGATGAAAAAGAAATCCATAATTCCTCTTCTAACGTCCAAAACTGTTCAGTTTTGCAGCTCAAGACCTGGTGAAGAAAACTCCTTTGATGTGACTCAATATGCCCTTCTGGGAAGATCAAAATGGTGAAGTAGGCTCAGATCACCAAAATCCAGCAGGTTACGTGCCAGCTGACAAATAGAAAAACATGCCAATTCCTTGAGCACAAATGAACTTCCCCATCCTCAAGATCAAAGTCTGAGAATATCCAGCACCTTTGCCACTAAGGAAAAGGGGGGCTTCAGTGGCTAATGTGAAGACTTGTTTGGTGTCCATTATCATCTACACATGTCCAGAGGATTCAAAAGTTTATCAGCCACATTTAATGCTTATTGCCAGGATTTAGTTGAATACAGTTGGCATGACCCAGTACAGAACCAAATCAATGACTAGCAAGAGTATTTGTGTTTTCATAGGAAAAACACATATAAAAGAAATAAAAAGGCTATAAAAACTTTCTATGTAACAAGCAACTCAAATATGTAACATAACAGCAAAAGAAATTCTACATACAAAAGCAGTGATCCTAAAGCTAATTGAACATTAGAATCTCCATTGGATTGCTGCCCTCTGTCCTAAATTTGGGGATTAGTAGGTCTGCAGAAGAGTCCACATATCCCATGATGTCATGTATGCCTGGTGGTACTGATCGGGTCACACTCTTAAAACAATGCATCAGAATATAAAAGGTAGAGGTCGTGGCCTTGCTCCTAGTGGGCAAAGGAGGAGGCTAGGCTTCCATCAGGGTCCCAGTGTGCTTGCAGGTCCATGCTCAGACTTTCTGGGGACAGAAGCCAGAGCAGCATCTTTGAGGCAAATGAGAAAAGGAATCCACTGTGAAGGAATCCAGCTTTCAGAAAATATAACTGACCAGATGATGGAATCCTCTCCCTCTGGCTCAAAATCTCAGCAGTATTGTGAATGGTGCTTCTGTTTCTGATGAAGAGTTGAAAAGAGTAGCTGAAGACATGGCACGAGAGCCAAGGAAACCAGATGCCTTAAGGAAGCCAGGGATCTAGAACTAGAAAGGGCTGCAGACAACAAGCAGTTTATCCAGAGCTATCCAACTTCTGTGGACATAAAATGTTCTCTTCTCCCTTTATTCCGGGCTGCACCATTTAGTGATCTCCACTGTAAGAAAGCTGGGAGGGGAGAGGGACACTAAACCATTCCAATGGGGAGACAGCAAGATAAAGCACCAGGCTGGGGTAACAGTGCTAGGTAGACTCGCCTGAACTGTTGGCTATATGGATATGAGCTTTATTCCTCTGATTATGTAAGAGCTTTTTCATTATAACTTATTATGGTGATCATGCAAGAAGGAAGACCAAGATGAGAGAAAATGTACCTCTTTTACTGGAATAATGTTTATGATTCCAGGTAGAATTAGGCCTTTTTATCAATATAAAGGCAAACTTGGGTTATGCAACTTCCGTAGTGAATATTGAAAACTTCACTATCAATAATAAATCTATTTTCTGACAAAAAATATACAAGAGACATAGTTCCAGTTCCAGTCTTGTATGAGAAGAACACTCATTAGTGTCAGCTGTAACTATGGGATTGACTCCGTCAGTTAGAAAGGTGATTTCTCTGTAGATGTTTGTTGAGATAATGGTCCTTGGCTAATTATCTGTCCTTCTTGATCCAGTTTGAGTGAGGCATTCAGGTAGGTACATGCTGTGAGACATATGTCCCTTTTATTACTACTGTGACGTGTTGCGGGACTGAGTTTCCCTTGACAAAAGCTCTTCAAAGATCTCATTTTGCATGTAGAAGAAGACATACCCAGTGGAAAGCCTAGCCTTAAGCACAAAGTCCTCTTGTGTACTTGTCACCTGTGCATCGCTGTAAGTAAACCAAACCCGCTTCCTGAAGTCAAAGGTATCATTGATATAGTGGCCTCCATGGAGACTGCTCCCAATATGGCTGATAATATTAATGAGCCTGTAACCATTTACCTCATTTCCAATAGGCTTTTGTGGGTCCACCTTGCCTGTAGGCTTTGTCTTCTTATCTAAACCATCTTTGTTTCCTGACCTCTTGCTGGAACCTAGTGAGCCCTGTGAATTCAGACTGCCATTCTGGGTATATGACTCTGCAGGTTTTCTGAGGTTCTCTCTCTGTTCCAGGGACCTTGGTTTATGGCTTTGAGTAACTGCCTCCCGGAAGGTCTGTTTGTCACTTCTCTCTTTATAACATTTCTGGGCCTGTTTGTACTTTGGGGGTCTTTCTGTAATTTTGAGGGCATTATCTTTAGTACCCTTGCTGATGCTACCAGAATCTAACTTACTAAATTTACGTGCTTTCTCGCGATTCTTGAGTTTTTCTGTCTCATTTGTCAATTCTGACCTAGTTACATTTGCTGTGGCACCCTTTCCCTGATCTTCCTGCTGCACTTTTCCACTCAATACTTTAGAGTCTCTCTTTACATTTTGTGTTTCCGACTCCTTGGTTGATCTGACGCTTGCAGTTGGGAAATCCATGAATTGTGAGGTCGTCATTGAAATAAATGACGATTTGAATATTTCAGAACCCAAGTCATGAAGAGGTTTTAGTAAGTCAAGATCCTTAACATGTTCATTTTCACTAAGGGGTGGAGGTGGTTTTGTGTTTTTGTTGCAATGACAGGACAGCTTTAAAAATTTGGGAATAATGATGTTCTGTTCATCTTTCTTCATTACCCATGACTCATTAAAGCTATAGCGCTTCAGATGAATAATAATAACCCTGGGAAGTCGGGAAAACTTGTGCAATGCAATGGATTTGTTGTGAATACACCTCTCACATCTATGCTCAAGTTCTTCTGCTTTAAAAAAAAGATCAAAACTGGACTGGATAGACAAGTTGTTGCCTTTCAATCCTTGAGGAATGTTGATGGAGAGGTAACTACTCGGTTCTTTCCTGATAACAGCCAGGCCACAACCTTTACAAAAAAGAGATCTCAACAACTCAAATTCAAAATTATTAGCAACAGGACAAATAGGTATTTTGTTGGTAATAGCATGGTCAGCAAAAATCTGTGTAAGTAAATTATTTCCCCCAGATTCATTTTCAGATTGCCACAATATAGTTAACTTTTGTACAGTTTCCTTCAACTGAACTAAACAGAGACTTAAAAACTCATGAGCATCACTCTGCCTGTCTGCAGTGAATACCTCTCCAAATTGTGGGAGGGCTCTTGTAATCTTGATAAGTAACTTCTCCCTAGTTTTCATGCTGTAAATATCTTTCAAAACAAGCAGTTGCATCAAGGGCATGTTAAAATCATCTCTTGGAGGTTTGATCCATGGGAAACCCTGATTGAACAAATCATTAACAAACAGTGGAACTGAGCACAGAGACTGCAATACTACATTTATGTAACAGGTGTTTCCCACATTAGGCAGACCTTGCCATGCTTTCTCTGGATACAGTAAGAGTGTCTTCATATGCTCATGCCACTCTATGCCTTTCTCCCGACAGCGTGATCTTAACAGAAATGGCGAAAATAATTTTTTAATGAGATCATAAAGATCACAAACATCCAAATCAGGCTCCTCAAAATAATCGGCCTCAGATGAAAATCCTAATCCTAATTGACTCTGTCCTGCCTCTCTTAAATCCTTTCCTTTCCCTCTATCATCATGTACAGACACCACTGGCGTTGCCTCAATTTCCTTATTACTCTCCTCCAGGATGTTCCCTTTCCCTTTTCTATTCTTTTCCGAATCGGGTGAGGATCTTTTCCTCTTTACAAGTGGATTTTCCAATAACCCTCCATTATTAAATGTGGTTAATGAGGATGAAAACAAAGGCAACTCACAAAGCCCTGGCGCTCCACTTTCTTCCCCCAATTGGAAGCATTTCCTGCTCGCTTCTGAACGAACTTTCAGTGGTAAAGAGTGTGTACTTGTGCTAGGACCATCAGCTCTCTCTTCATTACTTCTCCTGGACGTACGACGATTTCTTTCATAGACTCTATCTAGGAATCTCTTCAGTTGTCTGGCATCTGTGGAGGTTAGTTTCTCAACAAACAAGAAATCGTTGTTTTTGAAAGTTAAATGTAAATAATTCTGGTCTTCGTCATAGGTTTTAAGGACCACACTTTTAATATTATTCTTTAGCTGCAAAGATTTAATCCTCCCAGTGACGAAATAAAGAAGGAGTTTAACTTCCCGTTTTCCTACTACTGTTTCAATGAATGCAGTTCTTGACTTAGACATTCCTGCCTTTGCACTCCACATTTGGACTTGAGCATGGATCAATACGGGATCCATATTTTTTTCTTAGCAAATAAAATACACGTAGCTTGAATTACTAACAATCTTGAAGCTTTAATTTGCTTCTCAAGTTTACCTAGAGACAAAGAAATAGTATATTATTTTTTTTATACACAATGACTATAATGTTGGTTCTATACTAAAAGTTCTTTATGTTCTAGGTATCTAGGCCTTTAGTGATTAACCAATATCTTTAGAAAGAAATGTATATTTGTAAGAGAACAGTAAACTTGATTACCAATGCAAAACCATGTTTTTAAAAAAATCCAAGAAAAAGTTCTTTCAGTTATGAGAGAAATGTTTATATAAAACCCAAACTCCATTCTTCCATCATTCTTCTTTTTATTTTATTTTACAATACCATTCAGTTCTACAGATCAGCCAAAGATTCCCTTGTTCTCCCCACTCCTGCCCCCCTCCCATTCCCCCCAGCCCACCCCGCATTCCCACCTCCTCCAGGGCAAAGCCTCCCCCGAGGACTGTGATCAACCTGGTAGACTCAGTCCAGGCAGGTCCAGTCCCCTCCTCCCAGACTGAGCCAAACGTCCCTGCATAAGCCCCAGATTTCAAACAGCCAACTCATGCAATGAGCACAGGACCTGGTCCCACTGCCTAGATGCCTCCCAAACAGATCAAGCCAATCAACTGTCTCACGTATTCAGAGGGCCTGATCCAGTTGGGGGCCCCTCAGCCTTTGGTTCCATAGTTCATGTGTTTCCATTCGTTTGGCTATTTGTCCCTGTGCTTTATCCAACCTTGATTTCAACAATTCTTGCTCATATAAACCCTCCTCTTTCTTGCTAATTAGACTCCCGGAGCTCCACCCGGGGCCTAGCCATGGATCTCTGCATCCAAATCCCTCAATCCCTGGATGGGGTTTCTGGCACGACTATTAGGGTGTTTGGCCATCCCATCATCAGAGTAGGTCAGTTCTGGCTGTCTCTCGACCATTGCCAGCAGTCTATTGTAGGGGTATCTTTGTGGATTTCTGTGGGCCTCGCTAGCACTTTGTTTCTTCCATTTCTCATGTGGTCTTCATTTACCATGGTCTCCTATTCCTTGTTCTCCCTCTCTATTCTTGATCCAGCTGGGATCTCCCCCTCCCACAGGCTCTCTTTCCCTCCACCCTCGCCCTTCATTGCTCCCACTCATGTCCAGACCAGAAGAGGGCAACAGATCTCATTACAGATGGTTCTGAGCCACCACGTGGTTGCTGGGAATTGAACTCAGGACCTCTGGAAGAACAAGCAGTGCTCTTAACTGCTGAGCCATCTCTCCAGCCCCCAAACTCCATTCTTATACACTAAATCTCCTTTCCACCTTAATATTAGATTCTATTCTGATTAATTTCACCTTTCCAATGGAAATCATGAATCATTTGGAAGACTTTTAAGACATAGCTAAAAAGCATACTGAACAGTATCATGGGTATATACATATACAGAATGATCTCACATTGACAACCAAAATAAATGTCTAAGCAAACAGGAGCACTATGTAGCCCTCACTCCCATTGTAGATGACTATTGTTTGATGTGTAGAGGAATTCATACATGGGATACTCAGAGTAAAATTTACCTCATTGCAAATCCAGTGAGACCACCTTCTTTCACTTAGCACTGAGGAACCAACATACATTTTACCTTTCGTTAAAAAAGCTGAAGAATAACAACTTCGTAACCATCAAATATGGGGTAGAATGATTTCTGTAGTCAGCTCTGCCACTTTACCCAAGTTAGCTCTCTCTACTCAAACCCAATGGGGAAGCTGGAGTATAGCTATGTGTTATAGCACATGCTTAGAATGCAACAAGGGCCAGGGTCAATCCTGAGAATTCAAAACAATTTTTACAAAAATAGTCAAGAAGGATCAGATATATTTAATTCTGAAAACTAGAAATTTCCAAGTAATTTGGAGAAAAACTGAATTAATGGTATCAGTCAGCAGTACAAATATTTGCATCCGAAAGTATTTTTAAGAGTTCAGTGGAAGTTGTGTTTTCTCCTAAATAGTTAATATTCCTCCTTAGTCTTGCCTTTGCTGTTAGCTAGCTCAGCATGCCGTCTTTATGAATACCAAAGAAAACTTCTGCTAAATCCATATTCAAATGACCAAAAACTCAACATTGGTAGTGCAGAATGAAGTTTGTATTATATGCTCAATAAAGTAGTTGTGTCCATCCATACATAAAAGTACATATGCACCAAAGTGAAAGAATGACTGTATTTATCATGGTGGAAATGGTTCTATAAAAACAAGTTCTCTAGGTTTGGGGGTGGGAGATGAGGAAGTTCAAGACAGGTTTCTCTGTATAGCCCTGGCTGTCCTGGAAATCACTCTGTAGACCAGGATGGCCTTGAACTCAGGGATCTACCTGCCTCTGCCTCCTGAGTGCTGGAACTAAAGCTGTGCACCACCATGCCTGGCTTCAAGTTCTCTAAAGTAAGTACTGTTCATGCTAAGTAAGGCTTTAAACAATTTCCCCTCTACAAGTCTTAATTGGTGTTTAAGAATTACTCCCCATCCACATTCAGATTCTAAAATCCCAGATCAATCTATGTGCATGCACCAACACACACACACACACACACACACACACACACACACACACACACACACACACACACACACACTCTGTGTGTGACCAGGCATGAAAGAGTACAAGAGAGTACACGTTTCAGCCTGAGCTATGAGGGAAACAATATCCTCCAAAAATGTCTTTCCTTTCTATTGATAGTGGAAATAATCTAACATCCTCTTGGCATTTCTACTCTTTGTATTTAAGATTAGTCTGGAGCCAGGCCTAGTGTCACAGGTCTTTAATCACAGCACTGGGGAGGCAGTTTGATCTCTGAGTTTGAGGCTGGCTTGGTCTACATAATGAGTTCCAAGACAGCCAGGGCTGCATGGAGAGATCCTGTTTTAAAAAACAAAACAAAATAAAAAACAGGTGTGCTTATAAAATTGTGTCTGCATTTTTCAATTATTTCCTTGAAGTTTTACGTACATTTCATTCCCAAATAAAGGAAACTTTTTGTAAGCTCACTGAGTGTGGTAAGCAAAGACCAAGGACCATCTATGCGGATGGAGAGGTGAGCTCTGCTGTCTAACCACTGTCTCTTCTACAGCACATTCTAAACTTAAATCCTCTTCTTCATTCCATCTTATTACTCAAAGCTGTTGAAGCTTCCTCTGGATATGTTTACAGGATCTTATACTAAGAGAGTATTGATTCTCCAAAAACCACTATGCGAGTATTCTATACAGCTGAAAGCTTCACTACAGTGACATTTCTCTTCCCAGCTATCCTTAAACTAGAATAAAAGACTACAATGATAACTACATTTCAAAGTTATGAAAATGTACGAGCTTTTATCTCATTTCCCACAAACTCAAATATCTCAGATTAGACTGATCTGATACTAGCACAACATATTAGGCTAGCTGATACTTTCAAAACACAGCCACAAACTCACAAAACTGCATTACTGTCAAATTTGGAAGAATGACCTATGGTATCAAGAAGTTGGCCACTGGCTTTAAAAACAAAAACCCCAGTAGAAATGTCGGCATCATTGTTAATTTACTAGTTCACCACACATTGGTCTTCAGGTGTTTATTGATATGCTTCACATTATGATATCCTGAGCATATGTTCACTGCTGGACACTGCAACCAGTTCTCCAACAACACAAAGAATGCAAATATTCAATGTACATTGAACAATTGAAATTAAACCACTAGTACGCACAAGTCACAACTGAGGAGCACTTTCCTTCCAATGAGAACAAAGGATCTAGGGAAATACCTTTTTGGTGCTATTTCTAGGACTTCACATAACACAAACCCATGGTGGAAAGTGTGTGTGTGTGTGTGTGTGTGTGTGTGTGTGTGTGTGTGTGTGTGTGAGAGAGAGAGAGAGAGAGAGAGAGAGAGAGAGGGGGGGGGGGTTAGTTTGAGAAAGATATCAAAAGAGAGACAGAGATTCAAGTAAAAAATGTGACTGGCTTGTAGTCTTGTAGTCTCTCTCTCTCTCTCTTTTTTTTTTTTTTTTGTTTTCTTTTTCGCGACAGGGTTTCTCTGTGTAGCTTTGCACCTTTCCTGGAACTCATACTGTAGCGCCACTGCTTGAGTAATTAATCTGCCCTCAGTGTCTATAAAGCCCAAGAACACCAAAAGGCCAAGTTATTAATTTTACATTAAGGTAATTTAATAGGACTTGTACTGCTGTGGCAATATTTAAACACTCTATGCTGCATTTACATTTTCCACCATTCACACTGTATTTTGTTTGTTTGTTTTTGTTTTTGGAGACAGGGTTTCTCTGCGTAGCTTTGCACCTTTCCTGGAACTCGCTCTGTAGCCCAGACTGGCCTCGAACTCACAGAGATCCACCTGCCTCTGCCTCCCGAGTGCTGGGATAAAAGGCATGCGCCACCACTGCCCGGCAAAAGACTATTTTAAATACAAAAATCTTCATTCCCCAAGAGTTCATTTTAAGAGTAATAAAAAGCAGGAAATTAGGTGCAGAAAATAAGGTTCAGCAGGCAAGAGTGCTTGATATCAAGTTTGATGACCTATGCTACATCTCTGGGATTCACATGGTAAGAGAAAGGATTTCCCCAACATATTTTACGTGTGTGTGTGTGTGTGTGTGTGTGTGTGTGTGTGTGTGTGTGTGTGTTTAAGAAGAAAGGAACTGGATAGAATTATTTTCTTTCAAGTGTTCTGGTAAAATATTTATGTTATAAAATAACAGACAGCTACATCTTGATACAAAGGGATTTACAATCCAGGTGTAGTGGCTTATACCTATAACCTTAGCACTTGGGAGACTGAGGCAGGAGGATTGCCACATGATCAAGGCCATCCTTTGCTATATAGTCAGTTTCTGGCTTATCTGGGATACAGAGTAAGACTGTTTCAAAAACTCCAAAATTAAAAAGGAGGGAGCCACAGTCTGGAGGTAGATACACAAATTTTAGAAGGTTATTTCCATACAATAACTATGGGAAAAATACTATTTGTCTGTCCTTCAATTATGTAACTGTGATCATCTATAATAAAATCAAGTACTTGTTTATCTCACTACATTAAGGTTAATGTGTAGAAGTTGGTGTGGCAAAAATGGTAAGTTGGGGCCAGGCGGTGGTGGCGCATGCCTTAAATCCCAGCAGAGCCAGGTGGATCTCTGTGAGTTGGAGGCCAGCCTGGTCTACAGAACAAGATTCAGGAAAGGCACAAAGCTACACAGAGAAACCCTGTCTCGAAAAAACAAAAAAAAAAATGGTAAGTTGGGTTTTTAAAATTATTTTTTCTAACCAGATCAGTTTCCTCTCCCTCCCCCCCCCCCCCCCCCCGCTCAGTCCATCGCCTCACCTCCCTTCTTACCCCCCTATCCACTACTACTTCTTTCTCTTCAGAGAAGGACAGACCTCCCATGTACATCAACCAGCCATGGAATATCAAGTTGTAGTAAGACTAGGCACCTCCTTGCCTGTTAAGGCTGTATGAGGCAACCCAGTATGAGGAGCAGGGTCCCAAAGCTGGGAAGAGTCAGAGACGGCCCCTACTCTCACTGTTAGGAGTTCCACAAGACCAAGGTTACTGTAACGTATATGCAGAGGGCCTAGGTCAGTCCCATGCAATCTCCCTGGTTGTCAGTTCAGTCTCTGTGAGCCCCTATGAGCCCAGGTTAGTTGTTTTTTGTGAGTTTTCTTATGATGTCCTTGACTCCTCTGACTCCCACAATCCTTCCTCCCCCTCTTCCACAAGATTCCTTGAGTTCTGCCTCATGTTTTGCCGTAGCTCTCTGCATCTATATCCATCAAATTGCTATGTGAAAGCCTCTCTGATGATAAAGAGGAAGGATCAGGTGGAAGGAGGGGGAGAGAGTACTGAGGGAGACAACTGGAATCAAGGAACATCTGTGGGACAGCTAGAGACCTAGTGCAATGGAAACTCCCAGAAACCTATGAGGGTGACCCTCGCTACGACTCCTAGCAATGGGAGATACTGCGACTGAACCAGCCATCTCCTGTAACCAGGCAAGAAATCCACTGGAGAGATTGGGACCCTAATCCAGCCATATAATCTTTGATCTACAATGTCCCCTGCCTATAAGGTGTGCTAGAGTAAAGGTGGCATAAAAATTATGGGAGTGGCCAACCAATGACTGGTCCAGCTTGAGACCCATACCATGAGAGGCAGCCCAACCCTGACACTGCCTGGAGGGCCAGGACCCAGAAGGCTGGATAGCCCAGAGACCTAGGATAGAACCAAACATGACTGACAATGGAAAATAAAAAGCCTGTGAAATGATGTCTAATGATATTCTACTATACTCATAGATTGCTGCCTAGCCCAATTGTCATAAGAGATGTTAAGTTTTAATTACCTTATTTCACATTTTTTCCTTTTCTATGCTGGGAATTGAACTCAATACCTCACACATGCCAGACATATGCTCTATCACTGAGATATACTCACAGCCCTCAGAACATTCAGAAAACATTTGAGAGAAGAGGCCAAAAAATATAGGTAGTATATGCAAAGAAGCCCTGCTTAGTTACCTCATTGGATAGAAATTATGAATCTAAAAGGTAGTCCTCCTTTTAGACCTAGCCCATGTATGCAGTAAGTGGAAATGATAAAATCCGGATACATTCCACTGGAGTTTAAAGTTGTGGCTATCTCTAATGAGCCCAAGCTCCGAAAAATGAAAACATCTTCAATTTACATTTATTTTTAAATTATGAGTATCTTGCTGGGTTTAGTAAAGGCCAATGGCATTATCAAATTCTGTTAAATGTACTGAAAAAATGATCAAAGTTGTCTTTGAGGACTCCTCTATAAAATTTTCATTCCAGGTACAATATACTTAATGAGTAAGTATAATTAATAAAGCACATTGGATTTCTCAATATATTCTAAATAAAAGGCTTCCTGACACAATTGATTAGTGTGCCTTAAAATGTGAACTTGAAAAGTATGTGAATATGCTGGGTTCAGTAAATGAGCAAGGGCAGTCTCAAAAGCCCATGAGCATTTTCAAAAGTGACTATACATTCATTCATAGTCCACATATACATGTGGAACAGTGGAAAGCACTGTATAGTTGTGAGTATACAATACTGTAAAGAAAATACAAAGTCCAGGCTCTTATAAACCATTCACTGTATCCGAGTTAAAAATTTACATACAGGGTAGGGATATAGCTCAATAGTTGAGTGCTTGTCTAGCATATGCAAGGTTGTGGGTGCAGTACCCAGCACCTAAAAAAAAATAAAAAATAAAAAACGCTGGGCGGTGGTGGCGCACACCTTTAATCCCAGCACTCAGGAGGCAAAGGCAGGCAGATCTCTGTGAGTTCGAGGCTTGCCTGGTCTCCAAAGTGAGTTCCAGGAAAGACGCAAAGCTACACAGAGAAACTGTCTCAAAAAACCAAAAAAATAAAAATAAAAATAAAAATAAAAAAATAAAAACACAAAAACATATAGGCTGTAAGATGATGCTAATTATAAAAAACCTGGTGGCAGTGGAGGAGTGGACAAGCTTACTTGGTTAATTGTATGTTATGCAAACACAAGGACCTGAATTTAATCTCCAGAACCCATATACAAAAGTAAGAATATACTCTGGTGATTGGATGCCCAAACACCCTAACTGTCGTGGTAGAACTCTCATCTGGTGAGTGATGGAAGCAGATGCAGAGATCCACAGCCAAGCCCCAGGTGTCCAATCGGTGAGAGAGAGGAGGGATTATATGAGCAAGAGATATTGAGACCATGATTGGAAAAAGCACAGGGACAAATACCCAAACTAGTGGAAACACATGAACTATGAACCAATAGCTGGATCAGGCCCTCTGGACAAGTGAGACAGTCAATTAGCTTGAACTATTTAGGAGGTCCCCAGGCAGTAGGACCGGGACCTGTCCTTAGTGCATGAGCTGGCTTTTTGGAACCTAGGGCCTATGCTGGGACACTTTGCGCAGCCTGGGTGAAGGGAGGAGGGGAATGGACCTGCCTCAACTGAATCTACCAGGCTGAGCTGAATCCCCAGGGGAGTCCTTGCCTTGGAGGAGGTGGGAATGGGGGTTGGATTGGGGGAGGGGCACAGGGGTGGGAGGAGGGAGGACAGGGGAATCCGTGGCTGATATGTAAAATTAAATTAATTATAAAATTAAATAAAAAAAGAGGAGTCTTCAAGAAAGCTAACCTTCACAGCTAATAAATCCAAATCCCCAAGACCCTGGGGTGGGGTGGGGTGGAGGACTAAAGATAATGGTACCTACTTGTAATTTTAGCAGTGGAGAAGGAGAGCCAGAAGGATCCCTGGGGCTTGATGGTCAGCCAGCCTAGCCTAATTGGTAAGCTCTATGCTTCTCAAAGGTGTTGTCTCAAAATAGAAGGCAGGCAGCATTTGAAGAGCAATAACTGAGGTTCCTTCACCCCCATTTGCAAGTACGTAATATATATATGCATATACATGTGCACATGTACAATGCACATACTGAGAGGTAGAGGGGGAGGGAGAGGAGGAAGGGACGGAGGGAGGGAGAGAAACCTCCCCAAAGGAGTTCAAGACCTGGTAATGATAATATAGCAGAGTCTCAAAGAGAGAGCAAATAGATTCTAGGTGTTCCAGATATGAGAAAGAGTAAACAAAATTACATTTCAGGGAGAACTGTGAAGATATCTGAAGAGAAGAAGGTCGGAAGGTTTTGTAAAGCAACAAGAGAGCAAATGGATTGGTAACCTTGCTAAGCAGTTTCAAGCTACCGGACTGCCTTAGGGTCATGGTCGTGAATGTATAGTGGTCCTGATCATCACAATTTGGTTTCTTCCAGGTACATTCAGCTGCCCAGCTGTTGTCCTGGTGCAATGCATTAATAGAAGAAGCTTTGATTCTTCATTTGTTGGAAGATTCTGTTCATTCCAAAGTAAACATGTAAGGGAAAAAACACAGAGCTGAATACCTGAAGTGATGAAATGGTGCTGTAGAGCTGGCTAGGCACTGAAGAATGCTTAATGCTTTGGCAGAGAGGACCTAATTCATTTCCTAGCACTCACGTCAGGTAGCTCACACCTGATGGTAACTCCAGCTCCAGGGGATATGAGTCTATGTTCTGGCTTCTTTGGACACCTGCATTTATGTACACGTATCTACAGATAGGACCGCGTGCACACATAAAAGTGTAAAGAAATCTATGAAAATACAGACGACATGTGAATAGAGGATTAAAATATGGGAAAATGTGGGCCTGAGTGATGACTTGCTACCATGCTTGACAATCCGAGTTCAATCTCAAGGAGAGAGATCCTCCCCAGACTTGTTCTGACCTCCACATGTGTAGTGGCATGCATGTGCTCACACATTCACAAAATCAATAAAATGTACTAAAAATATTAAAATACACATCCTCCATAAAATACCGAGGGGGTGGATGGTAGTAACATCAGGTAGGGAGAGTCTCTTATTTCACGAGCTGCAATTCTGCCTCCTGCTTCTAAGAAGCTGTCAACAGCTTAAAACACTTCCTTCTCCTATTGTCCTCCCCTCTCCCTTTGTGGTTTTCTATTCATTTTTAATCTGTCCCCCAAGCTGGAAGCAAGCAATGAAAATGGAGGACAAAGCGAATGTTAGGTGTGTGTCGATTGGGTTGCAAGCTGGCAGGATCAGGTATAGGGAGTGAGCAAGTGAAGGCTGATGAAAGGAGAGAAGTAACCACCCCCTCCTTTTTTTTACTCTTCCAAGTTTGGGTTAAAGGTCAACACATCAAGAGGCACACTGCCTCTAGAGCATTAGCAATTAAATCCTGTCATTATGTTTGTTCCCAGCCTCAGTGTGCATGGCTTTTCAAAATGATTGGATCGGAGCAGACTTTCTTTTTTCCCTGTCTGGATTAAAGGTGCATTTCTACACTCAGCAAACGTCCAAGTCATTGTATAGCAGAGAAATGCCATTACCTCGCCTCTTGACATACACTGCACATAAATCTCTCCATAGGAGGCCCCTGACCAAAATGGGAAGAATTCTCTAGACTAGCAAATTGTTCCCATGAACTATTCAAGCTTTGAAGCCTTTCTGAGAGACAGATTTGGCAGAACATGTTTTTCTCTCTGTTAAAATGATTATGCTAGTGCTACTAGTAAGACATAGCTGAAAACAATGCATAGATCATTTTCCAGAAGTTAAAGATGATTATTTCATTAAAGAATGTTCTCTTAAAAAAAAAACAAAACACTGTTTTCTCTTGAGAAAGCATGTGTTTGTTATACAGTTTTTGGTATTCTCCTTTCCTACTGTAACCCCTCTTAGTATTTTGTAGACAGTCGTGCTAACTATTAAATTTGTTTATTCACTTACTAACCAAAATATTTACTCACATTTAGTCAGCTATAGATAGCATCAACTATGGACCAAACCAAAAGATAAAGCAGAATACTTCTCTCAGACAAGTTATAGGATAAATAATACAAACAACAGCAGTACAAGGAAAAATATAGTAAGTAAAAGCCAACTCCTGTGTTATGTAAGCGTCTGTGTGTTTTCTGCTATCTCAACTTCTCATAGTATTTCCTTTCCTTTTCTACTATGTAAGTGGGGAGTCTCGGGCCATTTGTATGTGGGTGGAGGCCAAAGTTTAATCATGAGTGCTATTTCTCAGGAGCCATCTATCTTGTACTGTGTTTTTAAATTTTTGTTATTTTATGTTTTTTACTATATGCATGTCTGTCCATCATATGTGTGCCTAGTACCCAAGGGGGTAAGAAGGTGTGGGATTCCCCTGGAACTGCAATTGTACACGGTTTTGAGCTACCATATAGGTGCTATGGATCAAACCCCGGTAGCCCAGAAGAGCTCACAGGACTAGGTGGCTCACTACCCTAGGCTGGCTGACCCTCGAGCTCCGGGATCCTTCTATCTCCATCTTTCTAGTTGTAGGATTGTAAATGTACACTGTCCTTTCTGGCTTTTTACCTGGGTCCTGGTGATCAGTGAGACCCAGCCCTTAATGCATTTCCCTCCTACCTGCAATTCCCTTAATGCATTTCCTTCCTACCTGCAATTCCTTAACAGTTCTGATTGTCAGTAAGTTTTGCTCTTCTTATAAAAACTCTGCTCAGGTCTTACTTCATCTAAACAAATGACAGGTGTTTTTTGGTGCCTTAGATTCACAAAACATGCCCACCTAGTAAGATCTTTGCTTCACTTGTATTCCACTCTTAACCCAAGAACAAACAATATAGAGATTCAAAAACAAAACTGGCTTTCACAGTGTGTAAAGTTGTGGTGTAAGCATGTAATCCCAACACTTGGGAAGTGGAGGCAAGAGGATCAAAAGTTCAAGGTCAGCCTCAGCTTAAATAGGGCATTCAAAACCAGTCTGGGTTACATGAGATCCTACCTCAAAAAAAAAAAGAATAAATAAATAAATAAATAAATATGATTCTATGTCCTAAGTGGAAAAAAAAACAAAGAACTCCATGAACAAATCATGCCAAAGGAAGTGTCACTAAAAGGTGATTATACAAGAGAGACACCCTTTGGAGGCACTGTAGGAGAACAGGAAATTACAAGAGCACTCAGCTTACCAGAGAATGGCCCTGCATGAGGATCCCAAGTGAAACTATTTCCCAACTCAGCAATGCATGTCAAGGGAGAACAACCTATTAGGTCAGAGGACTTATGGGGAGTTTAAAAAGACAAAGACACACAAGGCTAGACAAAAGAGTCTTGCTCCTTTTCCTTGTTTCTGCAGCTAACAGCCAGCCTTTGTTGCTGTTGCTTTCCTTTCTGTCTCAGACACCTAGCCTAGGATGAGAAATCAACTTGCTTTTTGTGGGCTTTTCATCTCATTTCATTTTTCTCCCTTGTCTCTGCCACGTGAGACATTCTAATCCCATAGACATTTTGGACAAATACCGAGTTATAGATGAACATAGAGACAAAAGGAAGAAATGGAAAGAAACCACAGCAACAAGGGAAGCAGTTCTGCCCCCAAAGCAGAGGAAAGTCACAATGGATCAGTAACCGTCAAACAACCTTAGATTCAAAATATCAGTGCAAACGTTTGTCCAGAAAACAACTTGCCACTTTCTTGGCAACCAGAAGTATTTGTACCCTACACAGTATTAACCATTTGAAATACACAGGAAGCAGTGCCTATCAATGTTGTGGATCCTTATTCTAATTACTAAGAGGCTAGACACAAAATGAAAAGGCAGGCCTGGGACCCAGATTAACAACAAGGTAACATGAAACTTAAAAAGAACACAGTCCAGACTACAGTTGGAGGGAGTAAAATATGGCCTTCATTTAAATTCTTTCAGAGCTAAGGAGTGTGGACAGGAATCCAAGGCTGCTAGTCAGCCTTGTGGACAGTTAGCTTGGTGTCAATAAACCTTAAACAATAAGGGTGTGATGTGCACAATAATGAAGGTAATCAAGTTGCAGGAGCATCTGAAATAAGATGAAGAATCTAAATTGGTATTGAATTGGAAAAGCTTTACCACTATCTTGTGGTGATATTTTATTTGTGCTGAAATGTGGTGATATTTTATTTGTATGTTAATAAATAAAGTTTGCCTGGAGATCAGAGGAAATAGCAAGCCATTTTAAGAAAACCAAGTCAGGTAGCACAAGCCCTTAATCCACTTAGCAGGCAAGGTCTCTGTGTGTGTTCAAGGCCACACTAGGGAACAGAGCCGATCGTGGTGACAGTACCAACCATAGAGACCTGGAGGTCTGTACACACGGGCATTGACAAGAAAGTGAGGTAGCTGGGCTAAGATAGCCAAGGAGAGGGCAGAACAGCAAGGCAATAAAGGCATGGCTAAGACAGGAAGTAGCTCGCATTTGGAGGCTGCAGAGCTGGTGAGGTAAGGTTGACTGGTGGCAATTCCTATGTCCCTGATCTCTAAGGCTTTCACCCCTATACTTGGCTCGGTGTTTTGTATTTAATAGGACCATTTAGAAATTCGTCTATACTATCTTACATAGGATTCACTGGTTCTAATATTCTTTAAGGTGAAACAAAAGGTAGGACTACACCAAGTTTATGGTTGACAAATCAAATTTGAACCGCCACTTCAAGAAGATTCCTGGGGTTCCCAAAACTCCTACACACATACAGTTTCTCCCCTCCTATGTTGTGTGTAATCTTATCTAATTGCAACTTTTTTCCCAGAGTAACCCTCAACCACAATTTTATATGATGTCCCAGGGTGATGCTCTTTGCTCAGCACAATTATCAGTCCTGGTCCTATCATCTCTGTGTTCTCTTGTCCTGTGTTCCTGATAACTAACTCTTGTTTGCTACCTTTGTTAATATATACCCCTGACATCTGATTAAGGAGTGCTGCTCCAACATAAATATGGTTAGGCTCTATCCCATAGCAACAGCTCCAAAGCTCATGTAAACCAAGGTTCCTGGTTCACAAACCACAGTTCTTCTAAAAGAGGCAAGTCCCACAGCTAAGAAGATGATGACATATATACAGATATTGACTTTGGATTTGTGCACCAAAACTTGAGCATCTTATCTTTGGAGGGGAATTCCAAGATAAATTATATGACTTTGCATACACATACACTATCCCCATGGAAAAAATAGGATGCTGGAAAGGCTGAGTAAGGAAATCAAATGAAAAGCAGACAGCCTGTGGGTAATAAGAGTTAGATCCATCCATTATTCCAGTAATCTCCCTTGGGTCAAGGTCATCCTGGGAACATCTATGACCACTAGGACAATTCTGAAAAGAGGAAATTTTGTTCCAATTGAGTAGAGGGCAAGTTCCAGTTTTCAACAAGCAGAATGAAACAGAAATCTTTTTTTCTTTGCAAATTTCATTCATTTTTTATTTTATTTTACAATACTATTCAGTTCTACATAATAGCCACAGATTCCCTTGTTCTCTCCCTTCCTGCCCCCCTCCCCTTCCCCCCAGCCCACCCCCCCATTCCCACCTCCTCCAGATCAAGGTCTAAAACAGAAATCTTACTTGAAAGTTTAGACTGATCTTACAAAGATACCCTAGAGTACTTGATTTTATAGAAATTCCCCATCCCCCCCCCCCAAAAAAAAAAACCCTCAAGGAGATACTTTCAGGATATTAGTGGAGTAGACTCAGCTTTGGGGTTCAATCAGGAGTGTTTTAGACATCACTCAACACAAGGGGGCACTGTAGCATTTTTCTTGCCAAGGCAAAGAGGGCAGGCAAGTCAATACATCTTCATCTCACTTAAGAATAAACACATTCCAGGCTTAAGACTTTGACAGAATTTTACATAGCCACTGTTTGGAAAAGGAACCCGAAAATGTAGTAAGTGGCACAAGGGATGGAACAAAAATCCATCGGAATGTCTTCAAAGTGCCAATGTATTTTGAATAGGAAAAATCTAACACTGACTTTGTTCACTGCATTTTAATGCATCTTGAATATTGAATGTACCAAACCTAAATCATGTCTAAACTCTCTAAAAAAGTGCTTCTCATTCCTCTTAAGGTACCACATTCTTGCACACCAGAATGTTTTCCTTTTGTTGCAATAAGAGAGAGACAGACAGGGACACACACACACACACACACACACACACACACACACACACACACACACACACACACACACTGACTGAGACTCTGAGACTAAGGACAGAACAGTTAAGATGGAGGAGGTGACAAAGGATCAGGAATAGAAGAAACAGAGAGCAGGCTACCATTCAAAATCTGAAAATTTATACTTGACTGAGGCCTAGCACAAATGTTATCTTCTTCATTAATGTGCCTAGGACTCTCCCAACATAATGGCATGCCTACCCCTTGATTTCTGCCTATTACTTCTGAAACCAGAAATGTGTAAGAGCCTACAGAAAAGCAGTGCATATGGATTACCCCAGGTACATCTATGCTAAGAACTAAAACCATCTAGCCTGTACAGTGTACTTTTTCCATTAACATGAGTTTACCAGCCCACTATTTTCATCAATATGATTAGAATGTCTAAAGGACTCTCATGTAGGAAGATGAAATTTAAAAACAGCTTTATTGCTTATTCCAGAAATGCTTCAATAACAAAGTATGATGGGGCTGAGGGTAGAGCTCAGTTAGTAGAATGCTCATTTACCGTGCATGAAACTATGGGTCTGATCATGGCTGTACATGAACTGGGTGTGGTTGTATGTGCCTGTACTCCCAAAATTTGGGAGGTGGAGGCCAGAGGGCCAGGAGCTCAATGTCATTCTTAGCTATATAGCAATACAGTTATATACCAACGTAGCAAGTTAAAAAAGCCATCTTGGGCTACATGAGATCTTGTCTAAAAAAATTTCAGAAAAGGAACAAAACCACGAATGATAGATTTTATTATGCCCCCTTTTCATTAAATTCCTAAATTTAACTCTTAACCTTAAAAGTGATAGCTCTAGGGGATGTGGCCTTTAAGAGATTATCAGGTCATGAGGCTAGAGCCTTCATAACTGAAATTAATGTTCCTAGTAGAGAGACCACAAGTAACTCCTTGATCTCATGACCCTGTGAAGATACAGTGAGAAAATCCCATTCTATAAATCAAGAAGTTTATCACAGCACTAGTCCCAACTACTATATTAAAAATTAGCCTATTGTGAGATGAATTCATTAACATGGCATGGTGGGTAGCCCTCAGTGGAGTCTTAACTCAGTCATACACAATGAAACTGTGCTTTGAGGAAATGTAAGAAACTGCCTGTAATTATTTTAAATAAATTGACCCCACCAAGAAAAGTATCATGTTTTCTCTCATGTAGAAGCTAACTGGGAGAAGGGCCATGAAATTAAAATAATAGGGAGCTACTAAAACAGGGAAGGGGAAGGGCTTTGATACCCAGTACCATATAAACCAAGTTTGGTACAATATATATGAAATACCAGTTCTTGGGAGTTAGAAACAGGAGGATCAGAAGTTCAAGAACATCCTCAGTTAAATAATGAATTTGAGGCTAGCCTGGGATACATGAGATCCACTAAGTTTCCTATCTTCCCAAAATGTCAGATATGTTTCAACTCTCTCTAGCCCCTTACTTTATGGTATAACAGTTTGACTAAAAAAAGTTTGACTAAAAAAAGCTAAGACCTTTTGATCATCTTGTCTCTAAATCCCCATTTTCCTAGGCACACCAAATCTAAACCATTATGTCGTAATTTTTAGCTAGTCATAATCAAGTCTTCCCCCGCCATTAATCCAGACTTCATATCCTCAGTATTTTGGCCTTTTCCTTTCCTTATAAGATGATCAGACTCTATTAATGGAGAATTCTCCATTAAAATGGTTTGCAATAAACATGTGCTCTGGTCAGCAAAAGCTAGCTTTGTCTTAGCAACAGGTTGTTTATTCCAGTGTTATCAGGAGCCACTATTTAACATTCCTATGTTACATTTAACACGTTAAATTATGTTATTTATTTATTTATAGGCCAAAATGATGGGACTGGCTTGCATTTAGGAGGCATGGAGTAACTAACAAGTTCTTTCTTTGGGGCTTGATTTGAATCCATTTAAAAATACATGGATTGGATCTGTATTACATACCTCATGGGTTTGCTTTTTCATGGCTGTGACTATGTAAATGATATCACATATCATAGCTCATATTGGCATATAGCTGGTGCCAATTTAAAGCCAACAGCATCAAGAAATGCATACAGTTGCTCTGTCTCTACAATAGACCTTTGAAATGTGGCCCGCATATGCTTATCCCCCATGAGGACAGTCTGAGTAATTACACAGGCTTCTATTGAATGTACCACTTCATATGAATATACAAATGAAAAGGAAAGTAAAATACATTCATTCAGAGTCAGGTGATCAATAATAAATTGATTTATTCAGTGACTCTTGACAGGGGTAAGAATTCATGAAAATTTCTTTGAGAACTTCCAATTTTCTCATTGGAATTGACAATGAGTTGTACTGGACAGTTTTTAATGCAGTTCTCTTCAGAAATTTTGGGTGTTCTTTTTCATTTGGAAAAGAGTGTTGATTTTATGATTTTCAAACATGAAGCAGGGCAGTGCCCCTTATGGAAGCATAAAATTGGTACCACAAAAATCTGTACAAGCTCCTCATTCCCAAATGTTAAAAACAGGCTTATGAATAAACGACTGATTTGATCAAAGGTATTTCCCTTGTATTCTTTCATCACTATCAGTATACACACTGGCAAAACATCCATCCTCAGAACAAAGGCCTGAGTTCAGATCTCATCAATCCCTGTCTACTTCTGTCTTCTGGATATGTGAAAACAAATAGAGGTTCTCTGAGAGGACCCACGATATTTTGAATGTATAGATGCTTATGTTGGGTGGTTACTGATTTTGCTGTTGAGGGGATTAAAAAGTATACAGAGAAGCTAAATGGAACCCAGGGGAATAATTGCTAGTAATATTACTAAGGTTCTATTTTTTTAAGTGTGAAAAATGTGACATAAATACTCATGATATTGGACATGTTCTAATTAGTGTGCTGAAGTGGGTTGTTGTCAAGCATGTAGTTTTCAGTATTAAGGTGATTTCATTATATGTTAGCATTATATGTTAGCAAGGAAATCTAGGGGAGAGGGTGATGTTTACTCCTTGGAGATACTTGCACCACTAAGAGCTAAAACCACCAGGTAAATAATGAAATCTGAGGAAGCACCGAATTAACTTATTTTAAGAAATTAAGCGGCTACTTGTATAATGTGTGCAAATAATAAAACAATCAGTGTAATATTTCCTACTATTATTTGTGAAATAGCCCAAATACCTGATAACCAGCAAAGAAGAAATTTTAATTTATCCACTTTGTATTTAAATAAATAGCTATAAATAGTTACCATACTGGACACATGAATTGACAAAAGATCTTGGTAGGCATAGTTTAATATACACTGCCAGTTTTGGACAATGTATCTACTTGCAAGTGACTGGAGATTAGCTGATCTAACTTCTGTCATATTTCCCTTTCTAACCCCTCTTCCATGATATATAAGACATGTAATACAGCAGTCAACAGACAACACTAATCTACTGCGTTTATCTGATAAAGAACAGACATAACTGGAAGGACCCACTTGGCTATTTGCCATTGTCTTTTCCTTTCCCACCAGCTGAGTACACACATGAAAACTGGAATAGGCAAATGAACAGGAGACAGTTAAGCATATAGAGAATAGCTGGAATAAGGCTCATGAGATGTGAACAGGTGAGATGCAATCAGTGAAGAGACTTAAGTACATACTTCCCTGAAGATGTCACTGAGCCAACTATAATAGCTGCCATATTTATGTAAGCATTTGGTACTTGAAGTTGAGCATTGAATATGGAGTATCATGATGTTTAAGTGCAAAGAGTAGAAAAGTAAAAGTCACTTCATATTAGCTGAACTGGAAAGCTAACAAGTTTAGAATGGCAGAATACAATGAATGATCACAAGGACATCAGTCTTTTGCAATGATCTTGAGATACTACATAAGGAACAAATTTACTACCAACACATTTTCTTTGGTGTGACCCTGCATCTGGAACTCTATGATGTAAGTGCATTTACTTACCTGAAATCAAACATGTCTTGGTACTTTCACCCATCAGTCCCAGACTCATGTTGGGAAGAAGCTTTAAACATAAATTTTGACAATCCAACACAGAATTGTTGTATTAAACAAAAAAAAATAATTAAGATACTACTTGTTTAAGCTTTTAGAGTTACAAATAGTGATCTGGTCTCCTTACTGATCCTCTATTTCATTCTCTTTTTTACATCCTTGTTTGTATTAGTATATAACAGATGAGATTTTTACAGGCAGTAATAAAAGTGGCATGAAATAGAGAGAAAGTTAGACAAGAGTGTTCTACACTGTCAGGAAGAAGGCAGTAGGAAAGTATGAAACACCTTGAAAGATCAGGTAACATCCCTTTCAGTGGTGGAAATGAGTCACTAGGCTGTGGAATTTAGTGGGTCCAAGATATGGAGAAAAACTATTTCATGACAGTGGCATGTGAGTTCAAGAAAGGTTAGAAGACACATAGTCACTTACAGAGAGAGAGAGAGAGAGAGAGAGAGAGAGAGAGAGAGAGAGAGAGAGAGAGAGAGAGAGAGAGAGAGAGAGAGAGATATTCAGGCACATGCCTGTGTGGAAAGGAAAATTTGTCACTTAGATGTTGTATGTGTGACGTACTATCCCAGTGGGTCTCCATGTTCAGAGGGCTTCAGAACCACTAGAAATTTCAGGAAAAGGAGTAAATACATTTGTGTCTACTAAAAAAAGTGATTTGAGGGTTAGAAATGACCTTTGTCAGCCTTTGACAAAATCCAACACCCCTTCATGATAAAGGTCTTAGAAAGATCAGGAATACAAGGAACATTCCTAAACATAATAAAGGCAATTTATAGCAAGCCAACAGCAAACATCAAATTAAATGGAGAGAAACTCAAAGTGATACCACTAAATTCAGGAACAAGACAAGGCTGTCCACTCTCCCCATATTTATTCAATATAGTACTAGAAGTTCTAGCTAGAGCAATAAGACAACAAAAGGAGATCAAAGGGATACAAATTGGAAAGGAAGAAGTCAAACTTTCACTATTTGCAGATGATATGATAGTATACATAAGTGACCCCAAAAACTCTACCAGGGAACTCCTACAGCTGATAAACTCCTTCAGTAAAGTGGCAGGGTACAAGATCAACTCAAAAAAATCAGTAGCCCTCCTATACACAAATGATAAAAGCGCTGAGAAAGAAGTCAGAGAAACATCACCCTTTACAATAGCCACAAATAACATAAAATACCTTGGGATAACACTAACTAAACAAGTGAAGGACCTTTTTGACAAGAACTTTAAATCTCTAAAGAAAGAAATTGAAGAAGATATCAGAAAATGGAAGGATCTCCCATGCTCATGGATAGGTAGGATTAACATAGTAAAAATGACAATCTTACCAAAAGCAATCTACAGATTCAATGCAATCCCCATCAAAATCCCAACACAATTCTTCACAGGCTTGGAAAGAAAAATACTCAACTTCATATGGAAAAAAAGACCCAGGATAGCTAAAAGAATCCTATACGATAAAGCAACCTTTGGAGGCATCACCATCCCTGACCTCAAACTCTACTATAGAGCTATAGTAATAAAAACAGCTTGGTACTGGTATAAAAACCGACATACGGACCAATGGAATCGAATTGAAGACCCTGACATTAATCCATGCACATATGAACACCTGGTTTTTGACAAAGGAGCCAAAACTATACAATGGGAAAAAGAAAGTATCTTCAACAAATGGTGCTGGCATAACTGGATCTCAATATGTAAAAGATTACGAATAGATCCGTATCTGTCACCATGCACAAAACTCAAGTCCAAGTGGATCAAAGACCTGAACATAAATCCAGTTACACTAAACTTAATAGAAAAGAAAGTAGGAAGCACTCTTGAACACACTGGCACCGGAGACCATTTCCTAAATAAAACACCAACAGCACAGACCCTGAGCACAACAATTAATAAATGGGACCTCTCGAAATTGAGAAGCTTTTGCAAGGCAAAAGACACAGTCAATAAGACAAAAAGACAGCCAACAGAATGGGAAAAGATCTTCACCAACCCCACATCTGACAGAGGATTGATCTCCACAGTATATAAAGAACTCAAGAAACTAGACATCAAAATACTGAACAGTCCAATTAAAAAATGGGCTAAAATGCTAAACAGAGAATTCACAAAACAAGAACTACAAATGGCTGAAAGACATTTAAAGAAATGCTCAACATCCTTAATCATCAGAGAAATGCAAATCAAAACGACTCTGAGATACCACCTTACACCTGTCAGAATGGCTATGATCAAAAACACCAATGACAGTCAATGTTGGAGAGGATGTGGAGCAAAGGGAACACTCCTGCACTGTTAGTGGGAATGTAAACTTGTACAACCACTGTGGAAATCAGTATGGCGGTTTCTCAGAAAATTAGGAATCAAACTACCTCAAGACCCAGCCATCCCACTCTTGGACATATACCCAAGGAATGTTGATTCATACCATAAAGATACATGCTCAACTATGTTCATAGCAGCACTATTTGTGATAGCCAGAACCTGGAAACAACCTAGATGCCCGTCTATTGATGTAACTAACTGTCTTATTAAATAAGAAACACAGAAACAATGTAAAGGAGAAAGCCGAGAGGTCAGAGCTCAGAGCTAAAATCTCACCCTTCTGCCTGCGGTGTCCCAGCTTCCCGAAAGAGGGCTACTTCCTGTCTGTACGCCTTTTTTATAGTATTATTGTTCTGCCTTCTCATTGGTTGTAAACCCAAACGTGACGGCCTCGTCACTGTCTGAATGTACAGCCCCCTAGGTCTTAAAGGCATATGTCTCCAATGCTGGCTATATCCCTGAACACACAGAGATCTATGGGATTAAAGGCGTGTGCCACCACCGCCACACTCTTGCTATGGCTCTAATAGCTCTGACCCCCAGACAACTTTATTTATTAACATACAATCAAAATAATATTTCAGTACAATTAGATTACCACCACACCCGTCAACTGAAGAATGGATGAAGAAAATGTGGTATATATACACATTGGAGTGTACTCAGCAGAGAAAAACAATGAAAGCATGAAATTTACAGGCAAATGGATGAAACTAGAAAAAAAAATCATCCAGAGTGAGGTAACCCAAACCCAGAAAGACAGTCATGGTATGTACTCACTCATAAGTGGATTCTAGATATAAAATAAGAACAAGCAGACTACAACTCACAGAACCATGGAGGCTATATATATAGCATGGAGGTCCCAAGGACGACTGTGGCTTATAATAAATTTCGGTTTTACTCAATTACTGAGTAAGCCTCAATGAAACATCACACTATTAAGAATACATATGGTATCAAGCTGATAATAGAAAAATAAATTTTAAACAATAAAAAATAAAAATAAAAGAAAAATTTGAAATATTATACAAACATTTTACTAAAGTAAAGAAAAGGGAGAACTAGGGACTCATCATTCCTCCCCACATTCTATTCTTTCCCTTGTTTTATATATTTTAAATTTTTTAGCAGTGGATTCTGCTGGAATATCTGATGCAGATAAGCACTGGAGGGCTCCTGTTGCAAATCACTCTCTGGAGCAATGGAAGGACATTTCTACTAGCACATTGAGGAGACCCGATCTTTCTACTAGCACGTGGAGGAGACCTGATCTAGTGTTGGATTCCTGAGCACTGAACGCACCCTGTGACTGCTGCTGAAGCCCAACATGACAGAGACCTACTGGGTCTTCATGAAAAAAATCTACCCTTCTGATGCCAATGGAGATTGAGAGCCCAATATCGCCAGCTTTGGCAAGCATTAATGTAAGCCTAGGAACTGTAGCCATGAGATTGGATTCTCCAGAAGAGCTGCCAGCTAAAGTCGTGCTGGGATCAAGAAAAATGGGCCTTGGTGGTTTGTGTTACTGGAGTTATATCCATGCCAGTGGATGTCCACACACTCCAGAAGAGAATTTAACATTGCTGTGCCGCTGTTGCTGTTATAGCAATGGCGGCCACCACTGCTACTGTTTCTGGGATTACCGTTTCATAATTGCTTACTACAGCTAGCACAGTGGAGACCCTGGCAACCAAAGTAGCCACCCCAGTTAGTTAATCTTCCATTCTATTGGGCATGATAAATTTAATTCAGTAGTTATATACATCTCGATTGGCTTTGAAAATTATAAATTTATAAAAATTCAACTTGCCTATGGGATACCACCTTATGAGGACTCCAATTTGCAGTAAGGCTCATTAAGGAAGGGGATGGCTCAGTTGCCATTAGCCTACTGGCTATGGGTGAGATAGGACCTCTGTGTCTTTTCTGTGTCGAACACACAAATTGCAAGCCCAGTAACACTTTGAGATCTTTGGCAGCAGTTAACTCTGCAGCTCTCACATGATTGAGCCTATATGATAATGAGTATTCAGAGATGGGTAATGCCTAGGGGGCACTCACCAACCTAAGACACCTGTGTAGCCTGGGCAGGTGTCTCCATGACGGGTAAGGTGACCTGCTGACATTCCACGCAACCCAAGTCAGAAGCTCATTTTTTAATAAAAGGGGGACCTGTAGGTCCCTGGTCCCCATTTTGGGTAACTGTTGCCTTGTTTGCAGACCTTGACCTTGATATCCTCCCTATGCTAATTCCCTGCCAAGTTCCACCCTCCTGAATGCTTAAGGGAAGTTCCTTGTCTGTGTATCCTGAATAATGGGTGTTGACAGCTTAGATGCAAGATTGTAAAACATCATTAGCGAACTTCTACCCTCCCATTGTGCTGTAAGCCTGTATTTAAGACCTCCTCCCTCCTTCAATAAATGACATTCGGCATTTAAAAACACACACACACACACACACACACACACACACACATATATATATATATATATACATATATATGTGTGTGTGTGTGTATATATATAATTGAATGAATACTGCAAATGTAATCTATGAATACCACAAATGTGATTAATATCATGAGTGTAATTAATGAATATCATGAGTGTAATTTAAAAAATAAAAATAAAAAAAACTGACCTTTGTCCTGTTAAAGAGTAATTATTTGCTATATTTCACAATTCAGACAAGAAATGCCACTACAGCTATTACTAAACACAAACACGGGATTATTTCTTGGTTATTTTTAGGAGAGAGAATGAGCATATTTGTGACTTCAGACTGCGGTCTATAGTGCTATGCACAAAGATTCCCAGGAAAATGAGAACCTCACGTACATTTAGTTAAGAGTTTTAGAGGTCTAAGACCAGCCCCCAGCTCCCAGCCTGCCCCCGACTTCCCTTCTGGACCAGAGGTGAGTACCCGGGTCCAGCCCGGACCCCATCCCTGGGCACCAGCCACTCCGGGGAGGCCTGCCCAGCTTGGCGCCGGGTGCTGGCCACCAGGCAGCTCCCCTTCTAGCCCCACCGGGAGGGATCCCCTTTTCCAAACCCCCCGACAGCCCCTGCAGTCTCCGCGCCCTACCCCCACGCCCATCTGCCCGAGACCCCAGCCACTTCCTGAGACTTAGAGACCGGCCCCCAGCTCCCAACCTGCCCCCGACTTCCCTTCTGGACCAGAGGTGAGTGCCTGGGTCCAGCCCCGGACCCCATCCCTGGGCACCAGCCACTCCGGGAGGACCTGCCCAACTTGGCACCAGGTTCTGGCCTCCGGACAGCTCCCCTTCTAGCCCCACCGGGTGGGGTCCCCTTTTCCGCCCCCCCCCCCCGGAAGCCCCTGCAATCTCCGCGCCCTGCCCCCACGCCCATCTGCCTGAGACCCCAGCCACTTCTTGAGACTTAGAGACCGGCCCCCAGCTCCCAGCCTGCCCCCGACTTCCCTTCTGGACCAGAAGTGAGTACCCGGGTCCAACCCGGACCCCATCCCTAGGCACCAGCCACTCCGGGGAGGCCTGCCCAGCTTGGCGCCGGGTTCTGGCTACCGGGCAGCTCCCCTTCTAGCCCCACCGGGAGGGATCCCCTTTTCCAAGCCCCCCGGCAGCCCCTGCAGTCTCCGCGCCCTGCCCCCACGCCCATCTGCCCGAGACCCCAGCCACTTCCTGAGACTTAGAGACCGGCCCCCAGCTCCCAGCCTGTCCCCGACTGCCATTCTGGACCAGAGCTTGCCCCTGACTTCCCTTCTGGACCAAAGAGTTGGACAAGAGAACTCCCTTTTGGACAAGAGAGAGAGTCTTCCTGAATCTGTCAGCTCTTTGTGAAACAAGTACACTGATAAGACCAAGAAGGAACCACAAGGAGATGGGCAGACGTCAAGGCAGAAGTACATACAGCAAAATGAAGAGCAATACAGCATCACCAGAACCTAGCTCGCCTCCAACATCTAGACCTGAACACCAAAAATTGGAAGAAGCAGAAGAAAGTAGCCTTATGAGTAACTTCATGAAGAAGGTAGAGGCTTGTGTAGAGGAAAGGACAAGAAAATTGGAAGAACGCTGTAAACAACTAGAGGAAAGGGCAAACAAATTAGAAGAAAACAATAAAGCCCTCCAAGAAAACAATAAAGTCCTGGAAGAAAACATTAAAGTCCTGGAAGAAAACAATAAAGCACTGAAAGAAAATCATGAAAAAGCAATGAAACAAACAAAGGAAACAGTCCAAGAACTGAAAAGTGAAATTGAAAAAATAAAAAAGACACAAACAGAGGGAATGCTGGAAATAGAAAACCTGAGTAAAAGATCAGGAACTTCGGATGCAAGTATAACCAACAGAATGCAAGAGATGGAAGAGAGGATTTCTGGCATTGAAGATACAGTAGAAGAAATAGTTCCATCAGTCGAAGGAAACACTAAAGCCAACAAAGTCATGAACCAAAATGTCCAAGAAATCTGGGACACCGTAAAAAGACCAAACCTACGAATTATAGGGATAGAAGAAGGTGAAGAATACCAACTCAAAGGCACAGAAAATATATTCAACAAAATTATAGAAGAAAACTTTCCCAACTTAAAGAAGGAAATGCCTATGAAGATACAAGAAGCCTATAGAACACCAAACAGACTAGACCCCAAAAAAAAGTCCCCTCGACACATAATAATTAAACAATTAAACGTACAGAATAAAGAAAGAATATTAAGAGCAGCCAAGGAAAAAGGCCAAGTGACCTATAAAGGTAAACCCATCAGAATAACACCCGATTTCTCAATGGAGACTTTGAAAGCCAGAAGGACCTGGACAGATGTAATGCAGACACTAAGAGACCATGGATGTCAGCCCAGACTAATATACCCAGCAAAACTTTCAATAATCATAGACGGAAGGAACAAGACATTCGAAGACAAAGCCAGATTTAAACAATACCTATCCACAAACCCAGCCCTACAGAAAGCACTAGAAGGAAAATTCCAACTGAGGGAAGTCAGATACACACTTGAAAACACAGGCAATAGATAAAGCCACAACAGTAAACCCCAAAGAAGAGAAGTACACACACACTACCACCAAAAATAACAGGGATGAAGAATCACTGGTCATTAATATCCCTTAATATCAACGGACTTAATTCACCTATAAAAAGACATAGACTTACAGAATGGATACGAAAGCAGGACCCATCTTTCTGCTGCATACAAGAAACACATCTCAAATTCAAAGACAGACACTACCTAAGAATAAAAGGCTGGGAAAAGACTTTTCAATCAAATGGTCTTAAGAAACAAGCAGGGGTAGCCATCCTGATATCCAACAAAATAGACTTCAAACTAAAATCAATCAAAAGAGATCAAGAAGGACATTACATCCTCGTCACAGGAAAGATCGACCAAGATGAAGTTTCAATTCTGAACATATATGCCCCAAACACAAGGGCACCCACATATGTAAAAGAAACATTACTAAAGCTTAAACCACATATAAAACCCCACACATTAATAGTGGGAGATCTCAACACCCCACTTTCACCACTGGACAGATCTCCCAAATCGAAACTTAACAGAGAAATAAAGGACTTAACCGATGTCATGACCCAATTGGACCTAATAGATATCTACAGAACATTCCATCCTAACAAGAAAGAATATACTTTCTTCTCAGCACCCCATGGAACTTTCTCTAAAATCGACCACATACTTGGCCACAAAGCAAATCTCAACAGATACAAAACAATCAGAATAACCTCATGTGTTCTATCAGACCACCATGGTTTAAAGCTAGATTTCAACAACAACAAAAACTACAGAAAACCTACAACCTCATGGAAACTGAATAATGCTCAACTGAATCACCAATGGGTTAAGGAAGAAATAAAGAAAGAAATTAAAGACTTCCTAGAGATCAATGAAAATGAACACACCACATACCCAAACTTATGGGACACTATGAAAGCAGTGTTAAGAGGGAAATTCATAGCACTAAATGCCCACATAAAGAAGTTGGAGAAATCGCACACTAGTGAATTAACAGCACATCTGAAAGCTCTAGAACAAGAAGAAGCAAAGTCTCCCAGGAAGAATAGACGCCAGGAAATTATCAAAGTGAGAGGTGAAATTAATAAATTAGAAACTAAGAGAATAATACAAAAAATTAATGAAACAAAGAGTTGGTTCTTTGAGAAAATCAACAAGATAGACAAGCCCTTATCCAAACTAACCAAAAGACAGAGAGAGAGAATCCAAATCAACAAAATCAGAAATGAAAAGGGGGACATAACAACAGACATTGAGGAAATCCAGAGAATTATAAGGTCATATTTCAAAAACCTCTACTCCACAAAACTGGAAAACCTAAAAGAAATGGACATTTTTCTGGATAGATACCACATACCTAAGTTTAATCAAGACCAGATAAACTATTTAAATAGTCCAATAACCCCTAAGGAAATAGAAACAGTCATTAAAGGTCTCCCAACCAAAAAAAGCCCAGGACCAGATGGTTTCAGCGAGAATTCTACCAGATCTTCAAAGAAGAGTTAATACCAATACTCTCTAAATTGTTCCACATAATAGAAACAGAAGGAACATTACCAAACTCCTTCTATGAGGCTACAATTACCCTGATTCCTAAACCAAACAAGGATGCAACAAAGAAAGAGAACTACAGACCGATCTCCCTCATGAACATTGATGCAAAAATACTCAATAAAATACTGGCAAACAGACTCCAAGAACACATCAGAACAATTATCCACCATGATCAAGTAGGCTTCATCCCAGGGATGCAAGGGTGGTTCAACATACGAAAGTCCATCAATGTAATACACCATATAAACAAACTCAAAGAAAAAAACCACATGATCATCTCACTAGATGCAGAAAAGGCATTTGACAAAATCCAACACCCCTTCATGATAAAAGTCTTGGAGCGATCAGGAATACAGGGAACATACCTAAACATAATAAAGGCAATATATAGCAAACCAACAGCCAACATCAAATTAAATGGAGAGAAACTCAAAGCAATTCCACTAAAATCAGGAACGAGACAAGGCTGTCCACTCTCCCCATACTTATTCAATATAGTACTTGAAGTTCTAGCCAGAGCAATAAGACAACATAAGGAGATTAAGGGGATTCAAATTGGAAAGGAAGAAGTCAAGCTTTCCCTATTTGCAGACGACATGATAGTATACTTGAGTGACCCCAAAGATTCCACCCAGGAATTGATAAAGCTTATAAACACCTTCAGCAACATAGCAGGATACAAGATCAACTCAAAAAAATCAGTAGCCCTCCTATATACAATGGACAAAGAAGCTGAGAAGGCAATTAGAGATACATCACCCTTTACAATAGCCAAAAATGACATAAAATACCTTGGGGTAACACTAACCAAGCAAGTGAAGGACCTATATGACAAGGACTTTAAGTCCCTGAAAAAAGAAATTGAAGAAGATCTCAGAAAATGGAAAGATCTCCCATGCTCATGGATAGGCAGGGTTAACATAGTAAAAATGGCAATCTTACCAAAAGCAATTTACAGATTCAATGCAATCCCCATCAAAATACCAACACAATTCTTCACAGATCTGGAAAGAACAATACTCAACTTCATATGGAAAAACAAAAAACCCAGGATAGCTAAAAGAAACCTGTACAATAAAACAACTTCTGGAGGCATCACAATCCCCGACTTCAAGCTCTACTATAGAGCTACAGTAATAAAAACAGCCTGGTATTGGCATAAAAACCGACATGTGGACCAATGGAATCAAATTGAAGACCCTGACATTAACCCACACACCTATGGACATATAATTTTTGACAAAGAAGCCAAAAGTGTACAATGGAAAAAAAGAAAGCATCTTCAACAAATGGTGCTGGCATAACTGGATATCAGCGTGTAGAAGGCTGCAAATAGATCCATATCTGTCACCGTGCACAAAACTTAAGTCCAAGTGGATCAAAGACCTCAACATAAATCCAGCTACTCTGAACCTGCTAGAAGAGAAAGTAGGAAATAGTCTTGAACGCCTTGGCATAGGAGATCACTTCCTAAATATAACACCAGTAGCGCAGACACTGAGACAAACAATCAATCAATGGGACCTCTTGAAACTGAGAAGCTTTTGTAGAGCAAAGGATACGGTCAACAAGGCAAAGCGACAACCTACAGAATGGGAAAAGATCTTCACCAACCCCACATCTGACAGAGGACTGATATCCAGAATATATAAGGAACTCAAGAAATTAGACATCAAAAGGACCAACAGTCCAATTGAGAAATGGGCTTTAGAACTAAACAGAGAATTCTCAACAGAGGAATCCCAAATGGCTGAAAGACATTTAAGGAATTGCTCAACTTCCCTAATCATCAGGGAAATGCAAATCAAGACAACTCTGAGATACCACCTTACGCCTGTCAGAGTGGCTAAGATCAAAAACACTGAAGACACTTTATGCTGGAGAGGATGTGGAACTAGGGGAACTCTCCTCCACTGCTGGTGGGAATGCAAGCTTGTACAACCACTTTGGAAATCAATATGGTGCTTTCTTAGAAAATTGGGAATCAATCTCCCCCAAGATCCAGCTATACCACTCCTGGGCATATACCCAAGAAATGCTCAATCATACCACAAGAGCACTTGCTCAGCTATGTTCATATCAGCATTGTTTGTAATAGCCAAAACCTGGAAACAACCTAGATGCCCTTCAACTGAAGAATGGATAAATAAATTGTGGCACATATACACAATGGAATACTACTCAGCAGAGAAAAACAATGACATCATGAGGTTTGCAGGCAAATGGATGGACCTAGAAAAAATCATCCTGAGTGAGGTAACCCAGACTCAGAAAGACAAATATGGTATGTACTCACTCATAGGAAGATGCTAGATGTGGAACAAGGATGACTAGACTGCTACTCACATCACCAGTGAGGCTACCTGGAAAACTGGACCCCCAAAAAAAGACACGGAGAAATGGATGAGATCTACATGAATAGCCTGGTCATGAGTGGGAACAATGAAGGGCGACAGTCGAGGGAAAGAGTGGGAGATCCTAGCTGGATCAAGAAAAGAGAGGGAGAACAAGGAATAGGAGACCATGGTAAATGAAGACCACATGAGAAGGTGAGAAGAGGAGGAAGCAGAGAGCTAGGGAGGCCCACGGAGATCCACAAAGATACCCCCTCAAAAGACTGCTGGCAATGGTCGCGAGATGGCAGGAACTGACCTACTCTGGTAATGAGATGGCCAGACACCCAGATAGTGGTGCCATAAACCCCATCCAAGGACTGAGGAATCTGAAGGCAGACATCCACGGCTGGGCCCCTGGTGGAGCACTGGGAGTCTAATTAGTGAGTAAGAAGAGGGTTTATATGAGCGAGAATTGTTGAAGCCAAGGTTGGATAAAGCACCGGGACAAATAACCAAATGAATGGAAGCACAGGATCTATGAACCAAAGGCTGAGGGGCCCCCAACTGGATCAGGCCCCCTGAACGGGTGAGACAGTCATTTGGCTTGATCTGTTTGGGAGGCAGCTGTGCATTGGTGCCAGGTCCTGGGCTTGTTGCATGAGTTGGCTGTTTGAATCCTGGGACTTATGCAGGGACACTTGGCTCGGTCTGGGAGGGGGGAATGGATCTGCCTGGACTGAGTCTACCAGGTCAACCCCGGTCCTCGGGGGAGACCTTGATCTGGAGGAGGTGGGAATGGGGGGTGGGCTGGGGGGAGGGGTGGGTGAGAGAGGGAGAACAGGGGAATCTGTGGATATTATGTTGAACTGAATGGTGTTGTAAAATAATAATAAAAAAAAAAGAAAAAAAATATTAATAAAAAAAATAGTAAAAAAAAAAAGAGTTTTAGAGGTCTAAGCTATGAATGAGATACAGTGAAGTGCTATTCATTTTGCTAGTCTACAGTCATGCCTTACCACTGTGGTAACTCCAATCTACCAAGATTAGTGGAAAAAATAGGGTGCCTGAGCCATGCTAGGGACAACCAGAACTCCTGAATCTAAGGGTGCCTTCTAAAGAGAGGTACAAGGAGCTGTCTCTAATTTCTCATATGGAGGGGGCCCTTTCTGTGTCATAAAGGAGCCACTGTGACACAAAGAAAATACTTCATGTATTACTAAGTGCCACCCAAGGATTTCTAAGTTACATTATATAAATTCCTCCTACTTTCTTTTTCTTTTTTTTTTTTGGTTATTTGAGACAGGGTTTCTCTGTGTAGCTTTGCGCCTTTCCTGGAACTCACTTGGTAGCCCAGGCTGGCCTCGAACTCACAGAGATCCGCCTGCCTCTGCCTCCCGAGTGCTGGGATTAAAGGCGTGTGCCACCACCGCCCGGCTAACCCTCCTACTTTCTTATACCCAAATTAGAATTGTTTTTTCCTCAAGACACTTATTGTTGAGAATGACCCACACTGCCAATCTTGGTGGCTCTGTCCTGTAATGCCAGCTAACTGGGAAGTTGAGGAAAGGGGATTGCAAATTTGAGTGAATTCAAGAGGACCTGGGCAATTTGGTGAGCTCCAGTCTCAAGACAAAGACTAGCTCAGTGATAGGTCACTTAGCTAGCATTTGCTATGCCACAGATTCAGGTCTAGTATAATACAAATACAGAAAAAATGAAGAGTGATAATAAATGAGAAGGGAAAGAGTGAGAGTGAGAAAGGGAGAGAGACAGAGAGAAAAAAAAAACAGAATGAACACAAGCTGCTAAGATGGGCCAGCAATATGGTTCAGCTTAGCAGAAAGGTGCCTACTGCCACCTGACAGTGTGATGGATTCCCTGGAACCCACCTCAGAAAAAGCAACTACTCTCCCAAGTTGTCCTCTGATCTCCACATGTGCATGGTAACATATGTATGCATGTATATGTATATGTGTGCACATATATGTACACACACAGAGAATACACACATAAATGTAAAAAAATATTTAAAGCAGCCAATGACAGTCATATAGCATTAAATAAAAGATATTAGCCATGAATAATAAGATGAGCACATTTTATGAAAACATACATAGAAAGAACAAGCAGAGGGCTAATATCCTACTGCAGATATAAGACAGATTTATACTTGAGACAAATGTAAAATACAGATTTATTTTTCATGTGAAAATTCAGGAGTCTGGTCAGTGCTTTTCCATAGATGTAAGTAAATACACCTCCCAGCACAATTGGGCAACAGAGCAGGGAACTTTCTGAGGATAGTAAGACAAAGACTTGAAAAAACACTTAGCGTTAATAGGCAATGAAAGATCTTTCGCCTCACTGCCAAGTTTGTCAGATAAGGACATTAAGGTCAGAGAGAATTTAAGTATTTGGCCAAGACTGTAAGTCTTCCCTAGTACCCCAGCCCCTAGACTGGAACTCAAGCATCCCACTGAAATATTCTCTTTCTTTTCAATCTACCTTAGGAGCTTTTTTCCTATTCAAGTGAAGGGCTGGAAGGCAGGAATCCAGAAACAGGAAGCAGCACAAAAGTCAGCAAGTACAAGGACGGCACTAGCCTGGAGAAGAGTCTGGGCAATGAGGAATTTGTTATTTCAGTAACTTAAACTCTCCTGGATAAAATCCAAGAATGCCTGCCTGATCCTGATTTCTATTTTCCAGTGCACAGAATCAGACTGAGTTCCAGGGACTGTGCTTCCTACAAGCAGGCAAAAGGTTAACAGCCTTCCAGAGATTCTCAAGAAGTGATTCATTCCTCATCCTCTAGGCAGCCTTTACTTTTTCAAGTATAGATATGGATGACTGGGTGGGAGTGTCTCAAGTCTCACAGCTCCAATTAATTTTTTCACCCTTTTCTTTCCCACTCCCTTTACGTTTTCCCTCCTGAGTTTTAATGATACAAATAGCACTGAGGCACCATCATCTTCCATACCCCAAACTGAAATAGATTCACATAATGGTTTTACAGCACTGAGTATTCAAGTCAAAATTGCTGTCTGGTTTGCCTCGCTCTGCCTTAATGGCCAACAGGAAATACGCTCAGAGACCTTTATAAGGAAAGCAGAGAACTTCTTAACATAATAATAGTGTCTTAACAATTCGAGGAATGCATTAGGGGCTTGGTTGGTTTTAAGATTCTGTCCTTTTTCAAGCTTTCCTTGTTCCTTTCTTCTCTGCACATAATGAACCTTTCTCTTAACTTATCAGTCACACAGAACCTGAGTGACTTGAAAATTGAAGACCATCCACTTGAATAAATTATTTGGTGTAATAATGCCTAATGAAATATCCTACATAATCATAGCAAACCTTGCCCTTGAAATCACAGTCCCGAATTCTATTACCCTCTATGCTTATCAATTTAGCCTAGCCCACAGAATTACTGGCTTTTAGATACCATCATTGAACAACAATGTTGACACTAAAATTAGAGGTGTTATTTATCAGCTAAAACAGCTGTTCTAGTCCTAAAAGACAATCACAGAGATTGCTTCTGCTTACATGCAGATGGCTGAACTCCATGCAGCTTCAAAGACTGACCTGGAGTCCAGCAGCTAGTTAAGGGAGCTCAGTTACTAATGACATCCTCGAATGAATCCATTTGCAATTTTCAACACAGACATGGTCATGAATACTTGAAATTAAAAGAAAAAAGCTGCAAGTTTCAATGATTGATTGTACACACAGCAAAATCTGCACTTACTGAGAAGGAAGGTGTGAGAAAAATACTGCTTTCACGTAGTTTTCAGAGAATTGATGTGTAGCAGTTGGTGGAGTTTGGGGAAAGGGATGTAATTAATTATGCACAGCACTAGGTTCCTGATTGAATGGGATACCCCAGCTCTCAGAAGGTTGCCAGTGATGGATTGAAGCTGCATAGCCATAGCAATGGCCCTTGCAATGGAAGTCATTACAGTAGGTGTCAGGTGATGTAAATCACAAGCAAAGAATGCAACCTCCCCCTACACACAAAGATTAGACTCAGCTTCGGAATTGAGTTATTATGTGAAATGCCATCCTATTAAAACCCAAAGAGACAATCCAAATTGCCCTTTAAACAATTGTAAACACGAAACTTCTATTCAGGGAATTTCTTTATCTGTGGTTTTACACGTAGGCAACACTCTGTAGCTCTTCATCTTTGTTCTTCTATGGTAAGGGAAAGGGGGAGGGTGTGCTCAGATTAACACAATCCTGAAGACTTGGTAACTTGGGCAGTATTAAATGAACCCTCACTGTTCTCAGGCTGGGAACTCCAGATCAAGATCCCATAGGATTTTATTTCTGGTGAGGCTTTTCTTTCTTACTTGTAGTCATGGCCACCTTGTCCCTTTGTCTTCACATAGCCCTTCCTGGTATGTGAGTATGTGTTGTCGGAAAGAAGGGGAGGGGAGAAGAGAAAAGGAGATGAGGAGATGGAGAGGGTGGAGGAAGAAAAGAAGGGGGATGTTTCCCTTCTTTCATAAGGCCACCAGTCCTACTGGATTCTAAACCCGACTTTATGACTTCATTTTAACCATAATTAACTCTTAAAATCATCTCTTAGTACTCATACTGGGGGCTACAGCATTAATGCATACATTTCTGATTTGAAACTTTAATCCATGGTAGAAGTGATGTGCTTTGGGGCTGTGTCAAGATTATTTTGTTCCAGAAAAACTTGGTTCTGTCCACATGAAAATAATCCCTAGGTCGTAATAATCAAAATGGGATATAACTGGAGTCTATCTATAAAGACAAAGATAATTGAGAAATGATAATAAAAATAATAATCTAAATATCCTAGATGTGATGGCTTATTGTAACCATGGGAATGATGGATGAAACTGGTGATCATCATGCTAAGCAAATAAACCAGATTCAGACAAATATGGCATGTTTTCTCTTGCATGCATAAGTTATAATAAATTTGAATATATATAGATATAGATATGACATGAAATTAAAAAGGGAACTAATAAGGAAAGAGGAAGTAAGTTAAAATTGAAGGGGAATAAAAGGATACTGGAGGAAAAGAAAAATAAATATATTTTCTTTCATATGCAGAATATATATGACATGAAAGAAGAGGGACACTATTTGGGAAGGAAAGGACTGATGGGTAGAGATAATGGAGGGTGGATATGTGCTGTGGATATTGCTCTATATAAATAAAACACTGATGGCCAGTGACCAGGCAGGAAGTAGGTTGCCAGGAAGGAAGTAGGTGGGACAAGGAAAGAGGAGAATTCTGGGAAGCGGAAGGCTGAGGAGGGAGCCACTGCAGCCACCGCCAGGACAAGCAGCATGTGAAGACACTGGTAAGCCACCAGCCACATGGCAAGGTATAGATTTATAGAAATGGGTTAATTTAAGATAAAAGAGCAGTTAGCAAGAAGCCTGCCACGGCCATACAGTTTATAAGTAATATATGTGTCTGAGTGATTATTTTATAAGTGGATTGTGGAACTGCGGGGCTTGGGGAACCTGGAGAGAAGCCCTCCAGCTACAGATATGAGTAAAGTACAATAGATGTATGACAATGTCAACTTGAAATCTGTTATTTTTGTATAACTAAAAAAATAATAATAATTCCAAGCCGTGGTGGCGCATGCCTTTAATCCCAGCACTTGGGAGGCAGAGGCAGGTGGATCTCTCTGAGTTCAAAGACAGCCTGGTCTACAGAGTGAGTTCCAGGACAGCCAGGGTTGTTACCAGAGAAACCCTGTCTTGAAAAAAAAATAAATTAAATATATTTTTTAAAAAAATCAACGAAAACAATAAGATTATTAAAAAGCAAAGAATGATGTCAGCTGTCAGAAACGGCTTGTGGGAGGACTGACATCTTCATAATTCCCGATCCCCTTTGTCTGCTGCAGTGCATTCTGTTCAACAGAGTGGAAAAGCACAGAAGACAAAGGCTATCACCAATTCTGGCCCTTCACCTCAGAATTTCCTAAGTCCACGAGGCTGAATTTCTTTTTTTTTTTTTTTTTTTTTTTTTTTTTTTTTTTTTTTGGTTTTTCGAGACAGGGTTTCTCTTGTGTAGCTTTGCGCCTTTCCTGGAACTCACTTGGTAGCCCAGGCTGGCCTCGAACTCACAGAGATCCGCCTGGCTCTGCCTCCCGAGTGCTGGGATTAAAGGCGTGCGCCACCACCGCCCGGCAAGGCTGAATTTCTAATACCAGAAGTATGCAAAATGAAACTTAATATTGCAGTGAAATGTGAATTCAGGGCATGAGAATGGAGTTTTGTGTTTTACATAGAATTTCACTGAGAGCTTCAAAAATGCCTTTCTACTGTAGTAGGAGACAGTTGGATACAAAGGAGATCTAATAATTTTAAAAATACTATTGTTCTGCCCTGCTGAAATGCAGCCTGTTCGTCAGATTAAGGTAAGAGCACAGAAACCTGACAACAGATAAGGAAATAGACTTGTCTTGCAATCAGACAAGAAAAAGAGAAAAAGAATAAACTGTTATATACCACTGTATGAATATTTAACTGAAATGTTATCTTTTTCATGCTAATGATCTGAAATGAACTTCCCCTAAGAGTAAAAACCTCCTATTGTTACTTGGAATACTTACAAATACTTGTAGATTATGACTTTACTTATGGTTACTGCTGTGGGATGTTAATGTATGTCCTGTGGGAGCCCTTCTTGGGTTCCTTGTGGCGTTACCCAGCAGGTTTGCATAGAGGATGATTAGGACCATGGGCCTGAGTGCAGGTGTCTGAGATGGTCTGCACTTGGCTGTATTGGGGGATGGTCTGTATGTCAAGTTGCTCTGATTGGTCAATAAATAAAACCTGATTGGTCGTGGCTAGGCAGGAAGTATAGGCAGGACTAACAGAGAGGAGAAATAAAAGAACAGGAAGGCAGAAGGAGACGCTGCCAGCCACTGCCAGGACAAGCAGCATGTGAAGATGCTGGTAAGCCACGAGCCGCGTGGCAAGGTATAGATTTGTAGAAATGTGTTACTTTAAGATATAGGAACAGTTAACAGGAGGCCTGCCACGGCCATACAGTTTGTAAGCAATATAAGTCTCTGTGTTTGCTTGGTTGGGTCTGAGCGGCTGTGGGACTTGCGGGTGACAGAGATTTGTCCTGACTGTGGGCAAGGCAGGAAAACTCTAGCTACAGGTTACAGTAAAAATATCTTAAAAGTTAGCTTAAGGGCCAGTAATAGAGCCTTTGCCACCATACTTGATGACCTAAGTTCCATCCCTGAGACCCTGTCTCCCTCAAGTTGTCACCTGACCACCACATGGACACCATGGCATACAAGCCTTCCCCCCCCCAAAAAATACATAATTTTTAAAAGTGAAATATACTAGCACAACCTAATAGGAACGGCAGGACAGGCCTCCATGTGCAAAGAGCTCTTGCTGGCCTAACCTGTTTGAATCTCCTGAAGAAAATAACTCATTACACTGCAAAACTACACTGTAAAACTTACTACTCAGGAAGGAAATACTGACCAGACTGTTTCTCTCCTTTAGTTTGTTTTCCTCTGCACTTGGCTTTCCGTCTGTTTTAACTTGCCATTATTTGTTATATCTTCATTCCATATGCTTTCACTCTTTTATATCTTGCCTCTCTTTTTTTCTTTAACTGACTTGCCTTTTTTATTACTTACTAATGTTTTCATCTTTCTGCAATTTATTTTATATTTTTTGAGATAGTGTCTCATATAGCCCACACTGGCCTTGAGCTTACTAAGTCACAGCCAAGGATGGCCTTGAACTTCTGATCCTTTAACCATTAGCCATGTGATGAGGTTATAATCATACACCACCATGCCTGGTTTTATGCAGTGCTAGAAAACACTAAAAATCAAACCCTGTTTTTTTTTTTCACACATGCTAGGCAAGCACTCTACCAATGAAGTTATATCCCAGCTCTATTAATTAACATTTTGAACTCTACTGATCTGTAAATTTCAAGGTAACATGTGACTATCTTCTCTATTCTTATTATAGTTATTTCCAAATGTTTTCTACAATATTTTAATACCATATACTTTTGAGTTGTTACTGAAATCTGCTTTGCCTCCTGAATGGTAGGTCAGAGTAGAGACCTCAGGAGAATACTACTCAAAGAAAAAGCCAGCATTAATCTAGAAGAGATCCCTGACAACAGAAACACAAAAATAAAATAAAATAAAAGAAGCAGTATGATTCCTTTAAAGTTCCCTAAATCTTCAATATCATATTTAAAGATAATGTACTAGCTGAAATACAAAATGAAAAATTCAAACTCCAATAAATGATCGACATTCTTAAAAAGAAGGTATGAAGGTATGCGTAGTAAGAAAGTTACTTTAGTATTTAAAAAATAAATTCACCAAAGAGATAAAAATTCTGAAAAAATGGAAATATTTAGAAATGAAGAGGCTTTTAGGCCTTTTCGCTAAGATAATGTGTAGAAATGAAGAAGTCAATAAATAAATATTTCAAACTGGGAAAGTCAACAATAGACTAGAACAAGCCAAAGAGAGAGCATGAGAGATTGAAGGCAAGGCTGAGAAACTAATACAATCTATATAAAGAAAAAAGACAACCACGACCACAACTTTCAAAAACTCTAGGACATGGTCAAGACACCAAACCTAAAACTCAGTGGGTAGAAGAGTGAGCTGAGATAGAAACCAAAGGCACAGAAAGCTCTATGCAACAAAATTATAAAGGAAAAATTCCCAGTTCTATTAGAATGTCCAAACACCCCACTTCAAGGGGCATTTAGAACCCTGAACAGTCATGACTAGAAAAGAACCTTTCTATATCGTGTGTGTGTAGATACAGATACTAGAGTTAAAATGCCAGAAGTACAGAAAAAGAATATTAAAAGCTATGAGACAGAAGCGTGCTGTCTTACTTCCCCTAATCGCTCCCCTTCTAAGAGTGAAAGACATGCCCTTTTCTGTCAATTTCAAAATTATAATCTGTGTATGCTTTCATAGGTTGTAAAGCAAGAAACTGCATCTGAAACTCTGATCATTAGGAGTTATTGTAGTGAACAATGAACAAGAAAGAGAAACAGGAAATGGTCCCTCAAAAAAGCATTGACTTCTAGCCTTAAATTCAAAGACAAAGCTCAAAATCAGAAAACTCACCATATCTTATAATCTTTTGGGATATCTCAAGATACTGTGTTAGGAAAACCACCACTACCCTCCCTTCCTTTTCATTTACCTAACTGCCTGTACCAAATAAACTATCTGAACTCTGTTCGGGTAGGAGGATTTGATCTATTAATAGGCAAGTGAAGCAAGTACAGCAAAGTGTACAAGAATCTTACAGTAAGTGGGAAACTAGCCGGGCCTGAATCTGAAAGGATTTCATTCAGCATAAAACATAGCATCACTGAAGCAAAGTTGTCAAGAATTGGCGAGACCTATGACCGAAGGAATGCCTTTCATTTAAAGAGCAGAACTTAAATGACTTGATATATATTAAAAAGCACAGTGCATCTGGATTACCGAGGCAGTACTTTGAGGCTTTTTATCAATTAACTACCTGCTAACTAGAAACAGTGTGTAAACAGAATGTCGAATATATTTTAAAGTTTTGACAGGAAAATTCCTATACAATAGCTTTCCCTCTTCTACCTGTTATTTGATATATTTTAAGTGGTTTATGTAATATGCAACTCTGTGCTATTTTCATTTATCACAATTCCAAAGGAAATATTAGAATCACAGGTCTAGCATTATCAAAAGCAAATTTCAGGATGTTTTGATAAACATAGAAATCTGGAGCTGCTGTCTTATTCCACATAGTAATGTTTCAAGGGAAAGAAATAGTGTATATTAGGAAAACTAAGGAAGACCCAGAAGACTAGTTCTTATTTATTAGAAAAAATCTGAAGATGAGAATTAATGGGTTCTTTGGCTGCCCACTACCACCATCGGTTATGTCAAAATGAGATGTGACAGACTTAACAGGAATCAAGTATGGAACCTCAGCCGGGGAGTGGTGGCACACACTTTTAATCCCAGCATGCAGGAGGCAGAGCCAGGCGGAACTCGGTGAGTTTGGTGAGTTCGGGGCCAGCAGGGTCTACAGAGTGAGATCCAGGACAGCCAGGGCTACACAGAGAAACCCTGTCTCAGAAAAACAAGAACCTCAAAAATATGAAATGTAGTCTAAGTAAGGAATCCATTGTGGCCACAAAAAAGTGCTTAGTAAAATGAGCCCCACAAACATAAGAATATATTTCCTGAATATTAGGCAAAAACGTCAAAGAGACATATGGAAACAAACTCAGATATTACAGAGGATAGATCCAGAAGATCCAACATTTAACTACTAAAAAAATCCTAAATGACAGAAGAAAATGAAAAAAAAGGGATATACAGTTTTAAATATAGAGTTCTATATCAAATATCAATTGAATATAAGGCTGAAATAAAAATATATTCAGTCAACAATTGAGAAACCTAGTCTTAAATATGTATCTAACAATTTACTCCAAAAAGGAAATTACTAAAAAAATTAAAACTGTACTTAGTAACCTTTAAAAATGAAGTCAAAAGTATATTCCACAGGAGGCAGAACTGAAAGAGCAGGGGAAGACAGAAGTGCCAAATCAAGGCCCCCGTCATCCACGGAGTCTTCACCTACGACCAGACAGAGGCTCGAACATAGTGGCTTACGTTGCTAAGGCAGGTAGAATAATTAAATGACAAATTTTGGCAGAAGAAATGACATCATTGCACTATTATCACAGAAAATAACAGATACCCAAGTTAAAGCTCCATAATAGTTACTAAGACAATATACATGTCCAGGGAAGTAATGACAAGAACTAAAAACAGGACAGAGGATGGTCAAGGAGACAGATCCATGAGAAGTGACTGTTGATCTTCATCACTAATCCACTGTATACTTCAAATCTTTTTTCTCTACCATGCTAGGAAGTTCTAGGTCCACCTAGATCCATTAATATGTCTAAACAGGATTCCATCTTTTTACTACTAGGGTCTCCAGGAAACCTACTAGTCATCAGCCCCTCCCCAGCCTAGTGCTTCTGTATTTTCCTGGGTATGTTTAGGATGTGGTCTATGCAAGTGCTCTTGCCATGTCAAGTTTTATAGCTTGTCTAATAAAATTTCTTTCCCTTGAACATTTAATTACTCTAATTTTCCAGTTGATCTGACATGCTCAATGTGAATTATATAAATTTCTCATATGAACGTTAGAATGTTGATGATCTGATTTATCTTTCAGACTTTCTAAAACTAGCTCATTTTCCTTCACTGAAAATTGTGTTTGGGTGTTATTTAATTATTATCAACTGACATATGTAAGCTCCAGGGTGACTATAAAGCTATTTTCAGTCTAATAACTTTTAAATATCTTTATTTCATGCTGATAAAATTCTCCTTGTTAGAAGAAAAGCTCCCAGAATTAATATACTCATTTGGATATTCTGGTATAAGCTTGAGGCCTTGGTTAATCTTCACTATAAAATTAAATCATTGTGGATTAAAATTTAAACCATATACCTCAACAGGAGCAAATGAATATTTGAATGCTGAATAAATGCCTAGGGAAATTTTTTTCTACAAGCTTCTGAAATGTTTTCCATAGAGTCTTATAATAACAAACACTTTAAATATGATGTGATAGAACTTGTGTGCGGTTCCATTCTCATAGCTTCCCTATATGTAGTATCATCTCTACCATCTCCTGCAGTCCAGCAACAGTAACTTAACCTAATATACTTGACTGAAATGACCTGAACTTTTAAATGTTTAAACATTAACTTAAAAACTTGTGCAGTAGCCCCAAAGGACTAGCCCGACCATTTTCTAGTACCAAATGAAACATGGCAATCTGGTGTGGCAGTGCCCTCTCTGCAATGAACAGATTATCTGCCTGACTTTACATGCCTTCTAGAACCTTTTGTTCCCTTTGTAATAATACTTTCTCATGTTTCACATCACTGTTCTACCTTATCACCTGTCTGGCCTTGTGCAGTATCTTCAATGCTTATTAACACAACTTGAGTAATAGAAGAGTCTCTCTCCAGGGATTGTCCCACTAGGACACTCAAAACTGTAACTGGGTAAGTTGGTGGTGTATGCTTGCAGTTACAGTACATGGGAGGCTGTGATAGGTGTTATTACTTGGGCCCAAGAATTGGAGATCAGTCTAGGCAATACAGTGGGATTCTATCTCAAAAAAAAAAAATGCAAGAACTCTCATTTTATGTTATAACTAGACCTAGGAAGGTAAATCAATGGCCTCAAAGCTACCTGTCTGCTTAGCAAAAAATCCTTTCAAATCTGCCTTCTAACTTTGATTTGCAAGGCATGTTTGTTTACTCCACAGGCTCTTAACTGGTCAAATTGCTGAGAATAAATTATACTTGAATTATCAGTCATAAATTAATTATCTATAACACCCTTCCAAGGCTCAGGGAACATGGTGGAAGAGGGGTTAAAAGAATCTCTTCCAGCCGGGTGGTGGTGGCGCACGCCTTTAATCGCAGCACTCGGGAGGCAGAGGCAGGCAGATCTCTGTGAGTTCGAGGCCAGCCTGGGCTACCAAGTGAGCTCCAGGAAAGGCGCAAAGCTACGCAGAGAAACCCTGTCTCGAAAAACCAAAAAAAAAAAAAAAGAATCTCTTCCCAGGCGCAAAGCTACATAGAGAAACCCTGTCTCGAAAAACAAAAACAAAAACAAAACAAAAAACAAAAAAAAAGAATCTCTTCCCAATCAGGATGGCAAAAGATGAACAAAGCAACTAGCAACAAATGCTCGTGAGGACGTAAGGAAAGGGGAACCCTCATTCACTGTTGGTGGGATTGCAAACAGATCCTGACACTCAAAAATCCGCATGGAAAATCCTCAAAAAGCGAAAACCATCTCCCATATGATCCAGATATTCCCTGGCCATGTGCCCAAAGGACTGGACATCGAACTCCGCAGATATTTGCTCGGCCACGTTTTTTTTTTTTTGTGGGGGGGGAGTGGGGGTTCGAGACAGGGTTTATCTGTACAGCTTTGTGCCTTTCCTGGAACACACTTTGTAGCCTAGGCTGGCCTTGAACTCACAGAGATCCACCTGCCTCTGCCTCCCAAGTGCTGGGATTAAAGGCATGCACCACCACTGCCCAGCTCAGCCACATTCTTCACTGTTACAGTCAAAATAGATAGGAAATGGAAACAACCTAAATATTTTTCAACTTATTAATGGGTAATGAAAATGTGGCAGAAATGCACTATGGAATACTATCCAACTATAAATAAAAAGGAAATTACAAAATTTATAAGTAAATGTATGGAATTTAAAAAGATCATATTGAATGAGGCAACCCAGACCCAGAAAGATAAATGTTGTATGTTGGCTCTTATTGGAGGCTCTTAGCTCCCAATTTTCTGATGTAGGAACTACAGAAATCAGGAAAGTAAAATGGGGGCATCTTTAGGATGGGGGTTTAAGAAGCAATAGAGAAGGGAATAGCAGTGTATAGGTAATCTGATTTGGCAAATGGGAAAAGGGGGCTGCCCTAGCAAAGGGGGGAAGTAAACCAAAAGAAGGTAGAAGTATAGTAAAGGGGAATGTCAGGATACAAGTGACCTGAAGGGTAAATGTCCTTCACTACTAACATGAAGGTTGGGCTGGGTGTAACAGAAGCTATATAAGTGGTAAGTGAAAAAACATTTCTTTAAAGTGAGAGGAGGGCTGGGCATGTATCTCAGTTGACAGAGTACATATCTGTAGCATGCCTGAGGTCCTAGATTCCAATCCCAACATTGCATAAACTGGGCATTATGGCAAATACCTATGATCCTAGCACTCAGGAAGCAAAGGCAGGAAAATCAGAAGTTCAAGGTTCTCTTTGACCACAAGCTATAAAACAAGTTAGAGGTCAATCTATGATACAAAAGGAAAAGTTATGATGGAGGAGAAGGGATGGAAGAGGGAGGGAGGGAAGGAAAAGCAAAAAAAAAAAAAACACCACTGAAGTTAAGACTAACACTAATGTTTCATATGTGTAGCAAATGCATAATGGCTATAATAAATGCACTTGACTTCCAAGTTCTGTCCTTTGGTGAAAATTTTGTATCTGATCAGATCTTAAAGATTAATTTTAAGGAGGCCATGACTTTGAAGGAGAGTGGGGAAGGACTCATCGGAAGGTTTAGAGAAGGAGAAGGAAGGGACAATCTCAATAAAAAGAATTAACTTAAGGAAAATATTTTAGTTTTTATGTGTGTGCGCACATGCAAGCACATGTGAGTTCAAGTGCCTGCAGAGTGACAGAGACATCAGATATCACTGGAACTGGAGTTACAGATGCTGTGAGCCACTTGACATGGGTGCTAGGAACCAAACTTGGGTCCTCTGCTAGACGAGTATATGCTCTTAACTGTGAAACCATCCTTCCTCTGTCTCTCTTCTTTTAAACAGGATTTTATATTTTCAAAGAAACAAGTAACTCTCAATTTTATCAGATCTAAGTGTATGTATGAGAAGGGGAGCCTTTAAATGTCATTTGTAGAAAGTTTCTATCCTATGTACCACCACTTTAGCCTTTTCGCCAAATCGTATGTGCCAAAGTTGAAGGAATCTTACTAGCCCATCTGGCTAACCTCCCATCCTCTTGAAAAGATGCTCTCTCACAGCATGTTGAACAGCCCATGAGTACAAACTGGCCTGAATTGGACAATTAGAACAGACAGCCTACTTGGTTCATAACTATTCACACACTGCTTTACAAATGATTTTGAATACAGTCTTTGGAAAAATAACTTTAAACATTATGTTGTTGATTTTTACAGAATCCTTTCAAAACTAGGAATTAATTCAAAGGGAAAGACTGTCAAAGAAGTTGTAATTAGCAAGGGTGATTATTTTATTGCAAGCAGCATAGCAAACAGTGTATAATAATATTTAAACTAATTACAGCTTTTAGTGAAAAATCTGAGATGGGAAACTATTTTTAAATAGAAATCTGATAGCCCATTCACAAAATAAACACTGACTTTCCAATTCACTTTCCTTATTGATTTTAATACAGAAGCTAAATGAGTTACTAAAGTCTCTTATCCCTATAAATATAATAGGACAAATGCTTATTTGTGAGTTAATAAAGAAATGATGCCTATTCAAAGCTGCTTCATAGGATCCTTAGAAAAAATGTACTCCCCCCAAAGACATCTAATGGTTCCATTTCTTTTCCTGTCTTGGAACATATTTGGGACCCTCGCTTTGTATCTATGCCTAATATTAATACTTCAGAGTGGTGATATAAAAACATTAGGTCCAGATCCAGCCCTCAAGGGTAATGTTTACTATTCTATACCTTCTAACTATATGCTTATAGAACACAATTATTAAATGCACCCAGAAGCTCCTAGACAGCTAAACTCACAAACTGGATTGAACTATGCATACTCACTTGAATCTCCTTTCTATTTCTAATGCTTCAAGCCTAACTCTAAATCATCTCTGAAAATAGACACTTAAAATCTTACAAATCTTTAAATTCTAGACAGATGCCTAAGTCTTTCCAACAGATGAACTTCCCAAGCAGCATATACTGGCTACTCTAAGAAATAATAGCATTAGCTACCTAATTCATAACATTTCTTGCCAAATACTCTCCTGGTTATAAGGTATGGACAGATTCTTGACCTAGTGCCCATCTTTAGCCTTATGACTATGGATAAATAAAGTCACTATGATTCGTTCCCTTCCTTCATGTTTCACATTGGGAGTGTGTGACAGAATGGAACTAACGTTCTGCCACCTTGTTCACAAAATCTCCATTTCTTCATTCATATTGGGCCCCCTCTTAGTCTTAAGGATATCCGAGTAAGGACTAATAGGGATTAGGAGAGAAACCCTTGAATGTTGCCTTAACTTGTCATATAAGCCATTTCATATGAAAGAGAACATAAATGTTCATTTCTAAACATTAGTGATAGTGCTTCTGTAAGTGCTTCTTAATTATGTCACTAGCCTGCGACAGCATCCCAGCCTAAAAAGCTCTCTTTCCACACTCTCTCCTGTATTCTCCCCCCTCCACGAGGTCGGTCTGTCTCTGTCTCTGTCTCCTCTCTCTCTCTCTTTCTCTCTCTCTGTCTCTCTCTGTCTCTGTCTCTCTCTCTCTCTCTCTCTCTCTCTCTCTCTCTCTCTCTCTCTCTCTCTCTCTCTCTCTCTCTCTTCCCCAATAAATCTCTAGAAAGGTAACTATGGCTTTTGACTCTTCCATCACCGATACATCCAGCACTCTCCTCTGTCGTCATGGTGGCGACCAGCTACAAGCACCGCTGTTTAACCAACAGCTCTTTACAGGAATACACCTTTGTCCTTATGTGTACTTCCCCCCACCCTCACTTTCAGAGTGTACCAGAAGGGTATGCTAAAAAACTGTGGAAGGATCAAACATAAATATGCATAGGTACAATGTACTTTTTAAAAGATCTGTAAGAAAAACCGGAAAAGCTTGAATGAAGTTGCTGGCTCATTTACATACTCAGGAAAGCACCTATTATGTGGTACAGCAAAACCTTACAAAATACAGTGAACCTTGAACTATGTGCCCTAGCATCTCTGATCAAATATTTCTATTATCAGCTCCACTTGGAAGGAGTGGCAAAATTTAATGCAAAATTAATCCCAAACCTTTAACACAAAACATTTTAAGCAAATGCAGAAATTTATAACCAGAGTATAGAATCATTTTTTTATTCTTTTACATCCTAAGAGTCTAAAAGCCAAAAAAAATATAATTTTCTGATAATTTCAGGACAAAAGCAAACAAAGAACATCATTATACTGTCAGTTTGCATGGTTATGTATGACTAATATCTATAACATCTATACACTGATGTAGGATAGCTTTTTAGCAACCTAACGCACACTAGGGTCATCTGGGAAGGAGAAACCTCAGTTTCTTGAATTGATGATTGATGTGGGAGGGTCCAGACCACTGTAGTCAGTGGTCATGAGTTGTATTAGAAAGCATACTGAACAAGACTTGGAGAACAAGCCAGTAAGCAGCATTCTTACGTGTTTTCTACTTCAGTTCCTGCCTCAATTTCCTGCCCTGAATTCCCTCAAAGATGGACTAGAACCTTCAAGGTGCAATAAACCCTTTGCTCATTTTTTTTTTTTTTGGTCAGTGCCTTATCACAGCAATAGAAAGGCAAACGTGTCACAGACAAGTCACACTAGTGCTAAGAAAATGACAAGTCTGCCTTCAGCACTAGATTCTGGTCATTAGTTCCAAAGTGGGTCCCCAAAACAGAAGTGCTGCTGACAATGTCCCAAATGACAGCCTGGGCTCAGCTCAGGCTGGACTCTGACCAGGTCAACAGAAGGATTGTTATCAGAGAAACAAAAACAAACTCGGCATTCCTCAGAAATCTCCTGAATCAGGTTTGTGTTTCTCAGGAAGAGTCATTACTTCCCTTATCTACCCGCAATGGTCAACTCCCTCAAGGCAAAGGACATCTAGTTTGTGATTAAGCCAGTGTGAAGCAGATCCAAGTTCCCATGCTGAATCCCAGGCTATTCTGGCTAACTGTCCTCCTGCCACTACCTGTGCACAGAAAACTACCAAGGCTTTTCATGCTGCCAGCTACTCTCTGTACCCCAGAGACAGCCCAACAGTTTTGAAGAAACTTTTCTTTCTACCTACACTGAGTAGGTCTAGTTTGGTGGTTTCACCATTCCCTTGCTTAAATCTGGTACCAAAACCAAGGAGGAACACTTGGGTCTTCCAAAGCCCAGTCTCTCCCAACAGAACCAAACTGCCAACTTGTGCTACCCACAGTATTTGACTCCAAATTTAGAGTTCATCTCTTCAACCACTATTTCCATTGCTCTACCCACTTGTCTTTTCCTTGCCTACTTAAGTATTCTCTCAGAGCTACCAAGTCTGTCTCTCCTAAGTTGCTCAGGTATGCCAGGCATACCAGATGCAACCAGCCTCCCTTTGGGTGCCCTTTCAAGTGGAGGAGGCATGCCTGCCTGTGTGATCCTAGGCATCTCTCTGACAAGTTTTGGTCCCCTGGGGATGTCCTTGGAATGAGACTCTGTCCTATGGCAGTTACCATTTACCATGTCGCCATCCCTGTGCCTCCATTCCTACCCCCTTATATCATGATTTATAACTCCTATTTCTTACAGATATGCTATTGGAATCCTCCTTGTGGAACTCCTATTTATGGCCCCTAATACCTGAACTTGGGACGAAAAAAAAATCTTCCCTAAGTCTCTCCTATTTCCTTCTTTGCTCTGCTCTTGGGAATTCTTTACTGCCACCTTTTCCTCAAGGGACTCTCCCTTCCTCTAAAAAAACAGGCTCTTGCCACTCGAAATTGGACTCGATTCCCCTTGCCTGTCTCCTTAACTTTCTTTCCCTCTTTGGAGTTACAAGATATCATTAAGCCTTGCTGCCTTACTTTTTACTACAATATGGCTTGGCCTAATCCTTACCTATCTTTACACCTTATAATTTTCTCATTTCATTATTATAAGACTTACATAACAATGAGCAAATAGCACACTCCAATGAGAATATAGAATGCATAGGCATCAGTGTGTTAGGGATGACTAAAACTAAAATTCCAGGCTTGGAAAAAACCTTAAGATGAAAATTTTTGAGGAATTAGATTGATTTAGTCAAATGAACAATACATTTATATTAACTAGGTATCTAAGGAAATTTGGTCAGAACCGAGAGAACTTGACCTCACTGAGATGAGATTTCCTGATGGCTTGATGGCCTGCATCGTTTTAAGTAAAAATGCACCTTTGCTCTATATACATTTATATTAAACAAGTACATCTCACAGTCTAGACTTTTAGATGTGATTTTAATAAACATCCTTATAAACTTTCAAATCTTCACCTGTAATCATTTTATCAATAAAATATATATGTATGTTATAATGATTTTTCTCTGTGGCTCTCACATAATCTTACCTCTGTAAGAATCTTGAGAAAGACACTCAACACAGGTGGAAACACTGAAGTGAGATCTGTTGGAAAGAGACCAAAGTTGGATAAGAAAAAAAATCATTCTGAGTAGCAGGCCACATATGCCGCCCCTTTGTGCCTTATAAATCCTCACCACTTTTTTTTTTCATGATGGTCTCAGCAGGTATTTCTTGCCCTTCATTATCTAGTGAAGTGTTTGCCCAGATATTAATGACTACATTAGCAGGACCTCCAAGCTAACTATGAGAGAAAAGCTCAAATGAAAGCTCCCTAGTCTACCATTAGGAATTAAGAATCGTAAGGCTTTCTGAAGGCACTTGCAGCTATTTGGAGTCTTCTATTTCACTTATGCAACCTCAGGAACCTGGCAAACTTAGCCATGACATGCCAACCTCATCAGCTACTTCTAGGCCTTGGGCACAACTTTTTAAATTATATGTTCCAAAGAAACAAATAGTGTTGCTTTGGCCCCTTTCAGGGCCTGAAGTAGACCTGTTCCTCTCATAAGAGGCAGTAAATTCCAGAGTCAAATTCAGACACTAAGAATATATTATGAATTAGACAATAAAATAAACTTTTCACATGTTTACATACCCATGGAAAGACCTTCACCGACTCTGCATCGAGCTTCATAAATGAAATGCAAAGTTCCTGTGAAAATTACTGTCTTTTTACTGCTTGCTTCTATACCCACTGTTACCAAAATCATGCATACAACTCATCTGCATGAGCCACACAACTTTTAAAATTCCACACAATATAATGTTTTCTGGATCATTTGCTTTAACCAAAAAAAATAGAGTATTTTAAGTTCATTGAGTTACCATACCTTTCACTATATATCTATAAAAGATTAGAGTTTAGAAATAAGAAAAGTGAGACACTTGAATGAGAAAGTATAAATTTAGATTTAAAAAAGTATATCGTCTTCTTAGAAGTAATATGGATATTTTATAAAAAAAATTAGTTGGAGTAACATCAAAATGTTCAGAGTGGTCATGACCAGCTATCTAGATTGTGAATAATTTAAAATGTGTTCAATGCTGCTCAGAACTTACTGAGATGAACCAATAGTGGATCTTTTCCTAAATCTGTATTCAGCTATCTCTTCATAATTGTCTGAAATTATGCAGTGTAAGAGTACTTACATCTGGGAAACTGGAAAAACCCTACATATCTGATTTTTCCTTTCCTGTGGAAAACCAATTGTTTTTTTTTAAATATTACTTTTTATAGTCTCTATATTTTCCTTGTAAGCACATACTGCAATTATAATTTGGAAGTTATTTTTAAAGGAAAAAACTGAGCCTATTAACTTCTGTATAAATAGTGCTTTTTCATGAAGTACGATGAAAAAGTCCTTTCTCTTCCATAAAAGAGCCATTATCCATAGGCTTGACCTAAAATTACCCATGCAATCTAAACTCTCTGGTACTCTATAAACAAGCACATTTCATCTAAATAAAAGTTTCAGGGAGAAAAAGCACACCATGGATTAGCACATTAAAATTCCAAGTAATTGGGAACCACTTACAAAGTAGATCACGGTTGAGGGCAAAGGGAAAGGTCTGGACTGCTTTGGTATATATAGCCTAAGTTTCACTGTTCCTATGCTGTCCAAATTCTGACGCTATCCACCCAACTAGATAGAGGTGAACCATTTCGTATTATTCAACCTTACAACTATTTTTGAGTGCTAATATTCAACAAAAATTACCCACTAAGCTACTCTGAAGTTTTTCTCCAGAATCTCCCAATGAAGAGATGCAAGGTAAGAGTACAGTGACTACAGAAACTCCCATTTAAAAAAGAGAAATTATCACAGCTATTAGTCATGGACGAGTGAGTAAGTTAGCACCGACGTGATACCACCTCATGAAGGAAAAAAGATGATGTCTTCTGTTCTCCTTGGGCACCAGGCATATATGCAGAAAATACATGCGCTCACGTGCACACACACATACACACAAAGAGAGAGAGGGGGCAGAACATGCATCCAAGTCGAACAAATAAATTTTTAAAAAGGATTTTGATGAAGTTATTGTATACTTAGCCAGAAAATTGACAGAAAAGATAAAATCAAGTTCAAATACAGGACCTCTAACACATCTTTAAAAAAATAAACAAGAAAAAAAAAACAAAAACAAAAAAAACTCAAAAGTAAGTTGAGTAAAAAACAACAAATAAGAAGTGCTTACCAATCAAGCCCCAGGATTTGCCACTGTATGAAACAGAGACTCTAGCCTAAATGGAAAAAAAAAGAACATTTATTATATAGTGAGCATTCAGTGAAATCTACTTGACATTGATGTTTTTGTCATATTCAAACAAATCCATTCATCCTGTTTTTCTGTGACATGAGATGGGAGACACGGGGTTGGGCTGTGTAGAGGGGAGGCGGGTGCCTTAGCATGCAGACCACAGATCCTTCTCACAGATGCAATGCTTAAATTCATTGACAATTTTAACAAGAGCTTAAAATGTAGAAACGTATGTTAGAAGCCAGCTGAGTTGCCAGACTATTCAAAAACCCCACAGTGAAAATAAGTTAAATGACGTTTAGACTTCCAGAAAGCCTTACTGTATCAGTACCATCTGCAAAAGAGATGGAAGGATCAAGGTCTGCAGAACTGACCTATTTGTTACTTAAATTGCTTGTATATGCTTCCTGGACCTCTATACCCAAATATGCTATGAGTGGGATAGAGCAATAAGCTCCCATGTTTGCCATCACCCATCTGTTGCATAGGTCCTATATCCCTACCCCTCCCATCTCACAAATCAAAGTGGCTTTCATAGTCTCTTCAAAATCACATCGTCATATCCAAGAAAAGGTACCTGAGCAGCACTTCCACTCTCCTGACTCTTGCAGTCCACTCCAGGCAATTCTTCCACGTCACCTAGCTTTCCTAATTAAAAAAAAAAAATAGATCAAAATTTTGCGCAAAATCTGTTCCTGTGGGATGAAAACAGTATGATGTTAATGTGTCATAGTGTCAGTCACAGCACACAAGAAGGCAAGTAGTAACTGTAAAAGGATGCCTCTGTCTAATTAAAGGAATAGGTTGTAGGATTAGTGTTGTGGAGCACATATTGTTCTTACAGAGGACCAGAATTCAGTTCCCAGCACCCGCATCAGATGGCTCACAACCACCTGCAACTCTAGCTCCAGGGGATCTACCTACTTTCGACATCCCTTGGCACCTCCACACATGTGCATGTATACATAAACAAAAATAAATCTTAGGGAGGGGGAAAGGAATAAGTTGTAGAGAATGAGTCATATTATAGAACGAGTCAGCAACACTCTAGCAGTGACTCTGACACTGTTGGCATTTTGGATCTCTAGACACTCGAAAAAAGAATTTTAACATCCATTTTAGTGATGGCACAGGGAATGGATAAAGGGGTAGGGAATGGCATCTCACAACACACACATGCTCTGAATTTCACTAAGTCATCTCAAAAACTGGTTCCCATTCCATCTTCACTTTAGAGAGCTCTAAGTAGGCCATGAAAGTAGTTTCCTATCATGTTCTAAAGAAGGTTATGTACACACCTGTAAGAACACTGGCTTGTGAGCAGATAGTCAAGTACTACCTGGCTGGGACACAGGTGCTCTTTCCCAGAGGAACTTCTGAAAATGGATGGGAAGGCAGGAGGCAATCACGGAGAGGAAAGAGAATATAAGGTAAGCAGCACATTCTATGTGTGACTACAAAATCAAAATTACTACTCACATTTTTGACACTCCCTTCAAAATGAACCACAGTTCACACTGAATTCATCAAAAAGAAATGATTAAATAGTACCTAGTAAGCAATGTCCATTAATTTCTAGCAGGGAAATGTCAAGTTTATTTTATCAGGAACCTAGTGAAAAGCTCATACAGGGTTATGAATAGCAACCTCTGAAATGGGAAAGAGCTGTTCACCAGATTATATAAGATCATTTCATAGTGTATTAATGGGAGAAATCAGCTACACAGTAAATTACAAAAGGAGACATCACAAAGAAGCTAATATGATTTAGGGTAGTTCCATAAATTATTCTAAACATTAAGTAATACTATTACCATGTGAATACTGAAATTAGATTTTCAGGGAAATAAGGAAGGAACAAACTTCACACCTTCTAATACTGTTTTTGAGGATGTAATCTGGAAAATATCCCCTACAGGATTCGAGGGGTCAAAGGGATGAAGTAAAAATACCTTTAAGCCTGATACCTGAACACAAGTACCACAGATCCCACTCAGGTTTAGTGCTCTGCTTGGAAAGTTAGGATTTGTAAGGCTAATGTCCCATTTCATATACTTCACAGTATCAAAAGCAAAGAGAATTTTTAAACCTACCAACAATTCATCGTTCTGATTTAATCTGGGTAGAGACTATTTGAAAAACAAAGACAGCAGTAAAGGCTGGCAAAATGGCTCAGCAGGAAGGACCACTTGTCACCAAACCTGTCAACCTGAGTTTAATCTGGAGGGGCCCCTACATGGTAGGAAGAGGAGTTACTCCCACAAATTGTCCCCTCTGACCTCTACACATCATGGCACAGACTTACACACACACACACACACACACACACACACACACACACACACACACACATTTTTAAAGTATCCAGTTAGTTAGCTACAAAAAAACACAGAATTCAACTCCAAATCAAGAATAAAACATGTAGCTGGGCATGACAACATACACTTTTAATTTCAGCACTCTGGAGGCAGAAGCTGGTGAATCCCTGTAAGTTCCTAATGATCCTGTCTACATTGCAAGTTCCAGACCAGCCAGGGCTACAAAATGTGGCACTACATGCTAATAATCTCAGCACAAAATTATTTCTTAAAAAAAAGGGGGGGGGATGACAGAAAGCAATGACTCTGAACAAAGCATAATCTGAAAATGTTAAATTATATTAAATTAAGTTAAACCCACAACTCCATATGCTAACTTTAAAAAAATAATTTTAAATGCTTAAAAGAATTTAGAATGATATTTTTCTTTATCTTGCCTTGAATATCTAGCAGGTGTCAAGCAGCAACAGAGACATGAGCGTAAATTGGTCGTGTTGCAAATCTCAAATAACTGTACTGGGTCAGGGGCAGCAGCATGCACCTACAGCATGTAACCATGCCATTAAGACTCTGCAGGAGAATTCTTTCAGCCCAAGTGTTTGGGGCCATTATGAGGCACATAAGGAGAGTTGTTGTGGGATGTTTTGTATGTTAAGTGTGTTGCTCTGATTGGTTAATAAATAAAACACTGATTGGCCAGTAGCCAGGCATAAAGTATAGGCGGGACAAGGACAGAGAAGAATTCTGGGAAGTGGAAGGCTGAAGCAGAGAGACCCTGTCAGTCGCTGCCATGAGAAGATGTTAAGATACCAGTAAGCCACAAGCCACGTGACAACTTATAGATTTATAGAAATGGGTTAATTTAAAATATAAGAACAGTTAGCAAGAAGCCTGTCATGGCCATACAATTTATAAGTAATATAAGTCTCTGTGTGTTTACTTGGTTGGGTCTGAGAGGCTGTGGGACTGGCAGGTGAGAAAGATTTGCCCTGACAATGGGCCAGGCAGGAAAACTCTAGCTATAAATGGCACCCAACCAATTTACTTCAGAGAGGAGGATGGGCATCAAAGACACTCTATACAGAATTTATCTTCACCTTAACAAAAATAGCCATTTGGGCAAGAAACTGTTCTTTCCTGGACTGCTTGATCAACTGGACATGCAGGACCCAAAAGAAGATGACCACTAAACTTTGCTTGACAAAATGGTCCTTCAGGTTCCTGCTTTGCAGAGGAAACTGCCAGACATTCTACAGAACACAGAGAGAAGTGACTGAGAGACTCTAGGCCTGTGGGCTAAAAACAGATGCTCTAGCTGGGCGTTGGTAGCACACGCCTTTAATCCCAGCACTCGGGAGGCAGAGGCAGGCAGATCTCTGTGAGTTCGAGGCCAGCCTGGGCTACCAAGTGAGCTCCAGGAAAGGCACAAAGCTATACAGAGAAACCCTGTCTCAAAAAACCAAAAACAAAACAAAACAAAACAAAAACAAAAAACAGATGCTCTAAATTTACAAAGAAATTTTGGATGATTGTCCAGGCTGCCAGCTGTCTCTGTCTACTCTCACAAGACTCCTAAAAGTTGCTTGCGTCCTTTTCCCATTTCTCAGGTTAGTATATCCTTCTGGGGTCTTTGATGTAGTTAAAGACTAAAGTTATAATTTCCTCAGTTATGATAAAAGATAAGTTAGATATAAAACCTTAGACTCACAAATATAAGATAGATATCTTCTTTAATATTGTAACTGTAATTCTTGCTTGATAATTGTTTTGTTATATGTAATTTTACTATGTTTAAGTTAAAACCTTCCTTTTTGAAAAAAAAAAGGGGGAAGTGCTGTGGGATGCTCTGTATGTTAAATGTGTTGCTCTGATTGGTTAATAAAACACTGATTGGCCAGTAGCCAAGCAGGAAGTATAGATGGGACAAGGAGAGAGGAGAATTCTGGGAAGTGGAAGGCTGAAGCAGAGAGACCCTGCCAGCCGCTGCCATGAGAAGATGTTAAGATACCAGTAAGCCACAAGCCACATGACAACTTACAGATTAACAGAAATGGGTTAATTTAAGAGTTAAGAACAGTTAGCAAGAAGCCTGCCACAGCCATACAGTTTATAAGTAATGTAAGTCTGTGTGTTTACTTGGTTGGGTCTGAGCGGCTGTGGGACTGGCGGGTGAGAAAGAATTGCCCTGACCGTGGGCCAGGCAGGAAAACTCTATCTAGCTACAGAGAGCCCAACTAAAAATAATAAATACAAAATAATATAAAATGCCTGCATTTGTGGCATCACTGGAAGCATTCCTGTCCAATTACCATACCAGCAAAGGGGCATGTGTGCTCTGACCAGATTTTATTTGTAAATAGAAAATTTGTAAGTCATTCTTTCTTATGAAAAATCTTGGAATGAGGACCCCCACTCATCAGAATTTCTAAATTAATACACAACTGTACTATAAATATTAACTAATTATAAAAATATTTTACTTCAACACCACACAGAAAAGTCTGGGAGAGGTGGTACACACCTAAAATTCCAGCACCTAAGATGTAGAAGCAAGAAAATCAGGAATTCGAGACCAGCCTCAACTACATAGTGAGGTTGAGGCTAGTTTAGATTTCATGAGATCATGTTCTCAAACAGAAAACCAAGACTTCAAGTGCATTTTACTGCCCTAAACTACCAAATACTCACATTTCTTCTCTGAAACATCGAGATGGCTTTTACCAGATGGTAAAAACAACTGCCCTGCAACTTAGCAACCTAAGCTCAATTCCCATGTCCCACAGTGGTAAGTGACCCCTGAAAGTTGTCCTGACTTCTGTACATGCTGTGGCATGCAGGGCACCTACACACAAATGCACACAGTCACATGTCCACATACACAAGTGGACACACACATCATATAAACAAAAAAATAGTTATTTCCTTATTTACCTTCTTAAATGCCCCACATTTTACAGGTAAACATCCAACTGAATTATACAATGCTACCACTCAAAAAAATAAATAAAACTGAAACTTTTCTTTTTAAATCACTGTATGAGAAGACTGATGCCAAACTTTAACCGAACAATTGATGTTAACAAATGAGGGAGCCACACAAACTTCACAGAAAGACAAGTAGCTATCAGATATTAATTATCCTAAATTTTAGATCAATCCCTCAGGGTATTAATTTTCTTTCCTTCTTTCCTGTTTGAAAATAACAGAAACAACCTAAGATTTAAACAAGCACACAGTAACAAAAATCATCTGAAAATGTAGAATAAGAGATAAATCACATCTGTAGTAACCACTGTCCTGTTCCTGAACCTGCTCAACAAAGTCCACCCTCCTCTCTCTCTGGTTTTTGAGACAATTCCTGGCTACTGAGGCCAGACAGAGCTCAAACTTGTGATTATCACACTGTTCCCTTTTCAGCCCCTGCACATGCTTCTCCTTAGTAACCAGGAATACAAGTGTCTCACTGGATTTCCTCACTTTTAAGTTGAAAATGCCACTGAACTATAAAACCATACCTAAGAGGATCCAAAAGCAATAATTAACCAAATTAAAATAAAGAAAATTAGGTTGTTGTAAGGCTAGAGCCTAACAATGCAGCCCAATATATCTGAGCTTCAAAGCACACCACCTTATAAATCAACTTTATCTTTTAAAACAATACTTTTATTTTACTTGTATGGGTGTTTTGCCTGTGTGTCTATATATGCCATGCATTCAGTACCCATAGAGGCCTGAAGGGGGCAACCGATTCCTTGGGACTTAGAGCCCGTCTGTGTACCCTGTACATTCAGTACCTGCAGAGGCCAGAAGGGGGCAACCGATCCCTTAGAATTGGAGTTAGAGCCAGTTGTTAACCACTTTGTAGGTGCTGGGAATGAACCTGGGTTTTATGAAAAGCACTCAGTGGTGCTTATCCCCTGACACAACGCTGTACCCCAGCACCACCTACATACCTTTTTATAAATATTTTTTGAGACAGTCTTTTGCCCCCACTTTTCAAAGGCTAGGATTCTTGGCATTCACATTTTAGCCATTAGGAGCTCAATCTAGGGCTTTGTTCTACCAACTGTCTCCTAGCCATTAAAAAAAAACCATTTTAGTAACTGGGCAGAGGTGGTGCATGCACTTGGAAGGCAGAGGCAGGCAGATCTCTGAGTTCAAGGCCAGCCTGGTCTACAGAGTGAGTTCCAGGACAGCCTGAGCTACCCAGAGAAACATTTTGTGCATGGGGGGGGGAGGAGAGCGGGGGAAGGAGGGCGGGGGTGGGGGTGGGGGGAGGAGAGAGGGAGGAGGGAGGAGGGAAGGAGGGTGGGGGAGGGGGGAGGGGAGCAGAGGGAGGATAGGGAGGGCGTAGGGGAACGCAGGGGGGGGAGGGGAAGGGGGCGGGGAGGAGGGCGGGGGGAAGGAGGGGGAGGAGGGCAGGGGGGGGGGAGGAGGGCGGGAGGGAAGGGGGGGAGGAGGGCGGGAGGGAAGAGGGGGGAGGGAAGAGGGCGGGGGTGGGGGGTAGGGTGTGGGGGGGGTGGGGGAGTGGGGGGCGGGGCAGGGCGGTGCCTACACAGAGGAGAAACCATTTTGGAAAAAAAAATTTAGTGGGTAAAGTGGGCTTCATTATACTTTCTCACATATAGACTCAGAAAATAGACAGACAGATAAATAGATACATCACTATTCCCTATGTAAACGAACATTTAACATTACCGAAGTATATTATTCCAGGTAGACATCTATAAAGTGTATACTACATATAACTAAGAACTAAACATTATATACATGAAATATAACGTCTAAGAACTAAAATTAACCTTAAGATAGCTTCTGGAAGCTGCTCCTGTTGATGCTTCCCAGTTGCTCGGTTGCTCGACACTCTGGAACGCTCGACGCTCCGGGTCTCGAAAGCGGTCCGGTCCGAAGGCGCTCCGGGTCCCCAAGGCGCTTCGGGTCTCGAAAGCGCTCCGGGTCTCGAAGGCGCTCTGGTCCCGAAGGCACTTGGGGTCTCACTGTTCCTGGTCAAAGCTGTGACCTTTTTGTCTGCTTGTTGTCCCTTTAGCTAGCCTCAGGGGCTTACCGCCCCCTCAGCAGCTTTCTAGAACATAGAGTGCCCCCAACAACACACTCCAAAAGCTGCGACAAAATGGACGCTCAAATCCTGTGAACCTCCTTTTATAGGCTGTTTATGCCCCACCTTCACGGATCTAGATTGGTTGTGGCTAAGATGATTGACAGGAACAATGTCTACTCTCATGTTCTCTTTAAGTAGAGAAATTGCCTACTATAGATCCTCACTCCTCATTGGTTAAAAGTGTTTACATTTAAATTCATCTGACTGTTGAGACTCTAAGAATTGTGGGAAGTGTAAAATGAAACCCACAGTGATGTAACTCTTATTCTACACCCTGATTGGTTCCAGGACAAATTCAAAAACCCCTACTAGGCGCGCTTTCAAGATGAGCTCATCTTATTGCCTTTTCCAGAGTTCTTTCCCGCCATTTCTACCTTAGCTGTTAGGATTGCGCCAGACGCCTGATTCCTGGTTGGTTTTGGGGGGCAGAGGCAGGAGTACTGAGGAACAGTGTGATGGAGTTTAAGGCCACCGGGAAAAGACCACCAGACTCAATACAAATAATAATTATCCAAACTTATTAAAACTGCTAGCAGCTCCACAGTCTCTAAGGGTACAGGAAAGGTTTTGTTTTGCTTTGTTTTGTTTTGTGAGACAGGGTTTCTCTGTGTAGCTTTGGAGCCTGTCCTGGATTTCGCTCCCAGGCTGGCCTCAAACTCACAGAGATCCACCTGGCTCTGCCTCCCGAGGGCTGGGAGTACTTGCGCCACCACCACCTACCTAGAGGAAAGGTTTTTAAAAGTGAAAACCACAATTACTCCACCACGGCGGAATTTACCCCCTCACCCCCACACTCCCCAGCTACATGAGGAACTGCCTCGCTCTCTCTGCGTACAGTAATAAGCAGGTTTATAGAAGCCAGAGCAAGAGGTTAATTATTTCACCACAGTTAGTTGTGAGGATGGGGCAAGGTCAGGGTCTTCAGGAATTTAGGTCAGAGGCCAGTGGCTACTAAAGTAGATGCCTGGTACAAAACGTAGTTTCCTCACCATCACTTCAGTGAGCAGTCAGCTGGGTGAGCTGGGTGCTACAAAATTCTATAAAACCGAAGGTAGAAAAAAAAAAAGCAGTGAATGTCTCCCTGGCCAGAAGTGGTGGCGCACACCTTTAATCACAGTACTTGGGAGGCAGAGGCAGACGGATCTTTAAAAAACAAAAAACAAAAACTCAGTGAGTGAACCACATCTGCCTCATGATCAAGTCCTTAGGATTTTAAAAATAAACTGCTTGTTCAAAACAAGCTTGGAATGGTGATGGCCCATGCCTTTACTTCCAGCACTCAGGAGGCACAGGCAGGCAGATAGATCTCTGTGAGTTCTTGACCAGCCTCTTCCACAGAGAGAGTTCCAGGACAGCCAAGGAGTATACAGAGAAACTATGTCTCGAAAAACCAGAACAAACAAAACCAGAAAGAAAGCTTAGTAAACTATTCAAAACAGTTCCTCTGGACCCTGGACTAGTCAGAACCAGAAATTTAACCTATAAAATAATAATATTTCAAATGAACTGGAAGAAACTAGCACAACCAGGAACTTGAGGGGTGGAGAGTATGAAATGAAGTGAGCAAACTGGATTAACGCATCTGCACAGTTTCGGGGGTGTAGTGTACTTGCTAAGTTACGCTACTTCTGTTCTTTTTGTTTAACCCATCAGAAGCTTTCAGCAGGAAAGAACATGGATTACAGAGTTCTGTCAATTTTGAACAGCACTGCTATAAACATTCATGAACATAAACCTCCGTATCAACCGCACTCTGGCTAGTACCAGGATTCTATATGTTCAAAAAGCCTCTTAAGTGCTAGAACTAGAGTTGAGAAGGGGGTGCAAATGGCCTGGCTCTAACAAGGCCAGCTCAGCCACCCCTCCTAACAAATCAATGAAAGAGACGATGATTGATGAAGTGGAGAGTTTCCATCAGTGTGCATTGGGGAGAGGAAAGGATGGGCTTAAGGTTTCAACACAAGAATGAGGGCAGGAGGGTGAGAGGTACGCATGGTAAGTGTGTGTTCCCACACATGCACATACACACAGACACACAGACACGTACACACACACCAATGAAAAAAATCACCAAAAAATAAAATTATGCCTACAGAGATGCTTAGTCAGTAAAGTGCTTATAAAGCAAAATTTGGACCTGGATCTGGTTCAGCAGGTGAGAATACTAGCTGCTATTCAGAGGACCCTAGTTTGATTCCCAGTACCACCATGTAGCTCACAAGCATCTGTAACTCTTGTTCCAGGTGATCCAGTGCTCTCTTCTGGCCTCTGCAGATACCAGGCACAGGCAGATGCACATCCAGGCAAAACACCCATATAGATAAGATGAGATAAAATAATTTAATTTTAAAAACACAACACAAGGGTCTGAGTTTGATCTCCAGTACTAACATAAACACACATGGTGGTACATATTTGAAAACTCAACATTAGGGAGACAGAGAGTGGTGGATCACTGAGACTGTCTGGTCATTTAGCCTAGCCTAATCAGAGAGCTCCAGGATAATGAGAGATACTATGTGAAAGAAAAATGTGGATGGCTCTAGTTAAATGATACCTGAAGTTGCCCTCTGGCCACCATATGGGTGTATACACAAACATGTGTACCCCCAACACACTCATATACACAAAAAATAAAATTAAGAAAGCAATTACATTCACACAAAGAATCTAAAAGAATAAATAAAAGAACAAGATTTTTAGGAAAAAATAAAATTCAAGGTTTATACTATGATAATTATCAAAGAATTTTAAAGTAAAATATATATAAATATGGGTGAATCCTTTGGAAGAGGAGGCTAAAAGTATGTAAGAGCCAGGAGGAATGGAGAGCACAAAGAAAACAAGGCTCTCTAAATCAACAGGATCAATATACATATGAACTCACAGAGACTGAGACCGCATGCACAGGGCCTCCATGGGTCTGCAACAAATGGTAGCCTAGCACTGAAAGAACATGCCCCCAATCCCTAACCCAGAAGTTATCACCAATTGACAACCACTGCAAATGAAAAACTAGTTTTCTTCAAGGAACTCTCACAGGGGAAACTAACTATTCTTTAGGGTAAGCTGCATATCCAGCAGTGGATGGCCAACAGAAAATGAACAAATGTCATCTTTGCAGGTTCTTTATCTCATAATGTCATGTCAGGGCTTTTCTTTCTCTTTAAAATTGTATCTTATTTTAATTTTATTTTAGTTATAAATTTTTTCATATTTTCCTCTCTTTTAGCTCCACAGGCCCTTTGAATATATATCATGGCTTCCAGTTCAGTGTTTTTATGGGATTTCTGGGTGTGCAAATGAGTAAATTTCTGTCTGGGTCTCTCTCTTGTGCCTTTTCTTGGGCTCTTTTGCTTCAGTTTGTTTGTTTTGCCTGTAGCTAGAGTTTTCCTGTCTGGCCCATCAGCAGTCAGGACAAATCTCTATCACCCGCCAGTCCCACAGCCGCTCAGACCCAAACAAGTAAACACAGAGACTTATATTGCTTACAAACTGTATGGCCGTGGCAGGCTTCTTGCTAACTGTTCTTATATCTTAAATTAAACCATTTCTATAAATCTGTACCTTTTCACGTAGCTCATGGCTTACCGGTGTCTTCACATGCTGCTTGTCATTGTGGTGGCTGGCAGTGTCTCCTCCCACCTTCCTGTTCTCTCAATTCTCCTCTCTGTTAGTCCCGCCTATACTTCCTGCCTGGCCACTGGCCAATCAGTGTTTTATTTGTTGACCAATCAGAGCAACACATTTAACATACAGACCATCCCACAGCATTTGCCTTCTTCTGATGTGTTAGTTTTCATTTTATCTTATTATATTACATTTTATTTTAGCCCATGGAAGCCTGTTTGCTTTCAAATGAGAGATAGAAAGGGGGTAGATCTAGATGGGAGGAGAGATGAGGGAGAACTGGTAGGGTAAAGGGAGAGGATATATTATGTAAGAAAAAAGTTATTTTCAATAAAAGGAAAAAGAGCATATTTAATTAATCTGAAAAAAAATGAGGGAAAACATTCCACACTTGTGGAAAGAACCCCATTTACAAACAGCCTAGGTATTTAAACAAGCAATTATACAAAGATGCACAAATGACCAACAAGCCATAAAAAGATATTCAAAATCAATAGTTATCAGTAAAACAAATGGAAAACAAAACTACAATGAATTTCCCCTAAAAACATTCTAGGATGGCTAAAATCAAAATGTCAGGTAGTAACAAGTGTTGCTGAGGATGTAGAAAAATCTAAACCTTCATACAGTACAGGTAGGAATGCAAACTGAGCTGTCAAGTTTGGAAAACAGTCCTGTATGTTCTCAAATAATTTAAAAGAGAGTTGACACCTATCTCAGTAATTACATTGCTAAGTCCAAACTGGAAAAAAACAAATGTATACAGAAAGTTGCATATGACTGCATTTAGCACCATGGTTCATAAAACCAAAGCTGCAAGCAATTGCAGAGGTCTTCATCTATTCCTTTAAAAGAATAAACAAAATGTAAATATACTATAGCAGCCATGTGAAATAGAACACTCCTTTAATTCTAGTACTTGTGAGGCACAGAGAGGTGGATCTCTGAGTTTAAGTCCAGCATAGTCTATCCAGTGACATCCAGGCCAGCTAGGGTTAAATAGTACAACCTTATCCTCCTAAAACAATGTACTATAGTAATACAATGGATTATTATTCAATCTATAAAAAAGTGAAGGAACTCAGTTCCAAGGCCACATAAAATAGGAAAATCCAGACATGGTAAAGAGAAGAGTATTTACTTAGTTAAAGCTGGGTGGTGGTAGAAGGGGATGGCTTATTAATAACTAAAGTTATGAGATTTCTTTACAATTGTTTCATTATATAGAAGGATGCACAGGGTGTGTGCCATGGCATGCTTGTGAGGTCAAAGGACACCTTGCAGGAGTCAGCTCTTTCCCTCCTTCTACAATGGGGGGTCCCAGGGATCAAATGTAGACCGTTAGACTTGGCAGAAAGCACCTTTACTCACTAAGCCATTTCACCATCCCATAAGACTCCTTTTAAGGTGACCAAAATGTCTTAAATTTAATTGCACTTTTTGCTGTAAATATCTCTGAGGATCCTCAGAATGTCCACATAACATTCAATAAATTATCCAGTTTAAAACTATGGAGTCTATCATTTGTGGACAATATCTTTGTAAAGATGTGGATTACACTCACTTGATAACTATAGGAAAATAAAAGAAATAGATTATATCAGGGGTCATAACTTGGAAAAGCAACTTGCACAGGCCTCTGCTTTTCTACTTTCACTTCTCATTGATTTTTTTAATACTGGACCACAATTTGTGGAGTGCTATGTTGGGGGCTAGAAGTAACCCACCACTGCCCTGACAGGAGAAAAACAGATAAAGGAACCATTGCAAATCAGAGGTTGTTGAAGCCACATGGACACCAGAAAAGTAAAGATATCTATGGTGAGATTTTATTTGTGTTGAAATGTGATTTTATTTGTATGTTAATAAATAAAGTTGCCTGGGGATCAGAGCTAAAAGCAAGCCATTTAGCAAAAGTCCGGCGGTGGTGGCACACACCCTTAAACCGATTACATGGCAGCCAGAGTCTCTGTGTGGTCAAGGACACAGCCAAGCAGTGATCCGAACTTTTAATCCCAGTACCAACCATAGAGACCTGGAGGTCTGTATAGACAGGCAGTGACAATGAAATCATGTGGTTGGGTTTAGAGCCAATGAGAAGGTAGAACAGAAAGGCAATAAAAAGACAGGACACAGGAGAAGGTCTCTCTCTGGGGAAGCAACGGCAGTGAGTGGTAAGCTAAAGGCTATTCGCTAGTGCTCTGATCTCTTGGGCTTTTAACTCTGTGTTTGGCTCTGTTTCTTATTTAATAAGACCATTTAGAATTTTGTCTACAGATATCCTTCAATTTGGAATGTGAACCATGATATCTTAGATTCAACTGTCATGGACTCAGGGGAAGGATAAATCTAAATCAGTGTGTCATTGTTTTAATGAGATTTGAACCACAGGTAGCATAAAGTAGGGTAGACTTTTAAGCCTAACATTCTTCAAAGAACTATTAAAAATGGAGGTTTTCACAACATACTATTCTAATATTCAGAATGTAATCTAGGGCTGGGCATTCAATTCAGTGTTAGAGCACTTGACTATTATGCGCAAGGCCTGGGTTTGACCCGAAGTATTGTTGAAAAAAGGAGGAGGTAAAATACAAAATTAATATCATGAAGGATCAAGAAAATGTGACTCATTATTGTGGGGAAGGATTAATATGTCATGGCCTTGAGATGATCCAGAAACTGAAGTAGTAGAAAAACATTTTTTAAAGCTATTATAGTGGCTGGTGAGATGGCCCAACAGGTACAGGCACTTGCCACCAGCCTGACACCTAACAGATTCCAAGGACCAACACAATGGAAGGTGAGTGCCAACTCCTTCAAGTTGTCCTATGACCTCCACGTCCATTCTGTGCCACATGGACACCTACAAAATAAATAAATGTAATTTGACTTTTAAAGCTATTTATCTTACTCACTATTCTACTGATGTGAAGAGACATTATGATCAAGGCAACTCTTATAAAAGGAAACAATTACTTGAGGGCTGGCTTACAGTTTCAGAGGTTTAGTCCATTATCATCATGGCGGGGAACATGGCAAAACGCAGATATGGTGCTGAAGAAGTAACTGAGTGAGACATCCTGATCCATAAGCAGAGCAAGGAAAACTGGTTTTGGCATGGGCTTTAGAAACATCAAAACCCACCCCTAGTGACATACTTTCTCCAACAAGGCTATTCTTCCTAATTTTTTTGAACAGTGCCACTCCCTGGTGACTAACCATTCAAATATATGACACTATGGAGGCCATTCTTATTCAAACCACCACATTCCGCCCCTTGTCCATCATAAAGTAAAAAAATGCATTCAGTCCAACTTCAGAAGTCCCCATAGTCTATCACAGTCTCAACACCATTTTAAGGTCCAAAGTCTCTTCTGGGACTCATGGCTGTCTCTTTACTGTAATCACCTATAAAATAAAAAGAAAATCACAAAACAGATCTCTTACTTACAACATGCCTTGGCTCCAAATATACATTACTGTTTGAAAAGGGAGGAAAGGGAGCACAGTGCAAAAATACTGGACCAAAGCAAGTCCACAAATTATCAGGGCAAACTCCATGTCTGCATCTCCATGTCTGATGTCAAAGTACTCTCCAGATTGTGGTGGCTAAGGAGATCTCCATTTTATGCTAGGCATCCATTCTAAATTCCTAAACATCTAAGTTCCTAGCAGTCCTGATGTCTCGCCCCCTCCTCCGAATTGTAAAGCTCTGGTAAGATGATTAACCACTTGCTCTGGTTTCTGTAAACTTCACTTATCACTATGTACATGGGCAGGGAGGCAGTGCCTCAGTTCCTCACACAGTTGTAAATTCCACTGGAACGCAGTAAGTATAAGCTGCCTGTAAAAGCCCACCCCCATCCCCATTTAAAGGTGGGCCACAGTCCAAAATCTAAGCAGGGAGACTGCATTCAGCTGCAACTTAAATAACAATTTGGCTAATTTTAATTTAAATCATGTTTTTGGTCCTTCCAAGTGGAAGGACCAAAACTCCATATCAAACTCCATAACAAGATCTCCAATTCCTTACAGCTTTGTTGACTGCAATATACTTCTCTTGGGCTGCTTCCACACCTGGTCTGCAGCTCTCCTTGGCAAGTATCCCACAGCTCTGGCATCTCCAGTGTCTTGGGGTCTCTAATGAAATCCAGGCTTCACCTTCATAGCTTCAAACAATGGCCTCTCTGGTCTGCCATGCAGGGATACCCCTGACACATGCCTGGCCTCAGTGGCTTTCCTTAGCTGCAGAAGTAGAATCCACAACCTCTTTCTTGTATCCTTGACTTTGTTCGACAGCCAGAACCATGTGGGTGAAGCTGTCAAGTTCTGCTGGAACTTGGCCCCCTTGTTCAAATCAGCTTGCTGTTGGTGATTGTTTCCTTCACTGCTTAAGTTTTTTCTTAATTTCTTTTCACATAAAATATGGTTATAGTGATAAATGGTAATTATAATTTCAAAAATAAAAGAAATAATTAAAAGAAGAAAAAATATCACAAGTACATGACTTTGTGCCTCACAGAACTAGGGTAAAAAGTAGCAAAGTAAACACAGAATTAACAAATAATAAGGATTAAAGAAAAAACAAATTAAGGACAAAAATTTCTGGAAATTCTAAAATTGCCAAATCCTTAGATTAACTAGAGAAATGGGGGGGGATGGAAGGAGGGAAAGAGGGAGAGAGAGAGAGAGAGAGAGAGAGAGAGAGAGAGAGAGAGAGAGAGAATTATAATCAAACAAGAACACATTAAAATAGATTATAAGGGACTACTATAAACAATTGTATGTCCATGAATTGGATAATCTATAAGAAAAAAAACCTAGATGTTTTACATGTAAAAAAACCATGTTTCACATTAGACCTACTAAATAAAATCACTAAAATAGCAATGATCTAAAACCAACATACAAAGACCAGTTCTGTGTTTTACAGCAATACCTGCCTATCTGAAAAAGAAATCAAGGAAACAATCATACTTATTAAAAATGAGTGAAATGTTCAGGAATTAAAATAGTGAAATGTCTGTACACTGAAATCTATGAAGCATGATGTAAGAAGCTGGAGATAAAGGCAGAAAGCTAGCCTTTGTTCATATATTAGCTTTTTGGGAAGGCAAGTGCTGGAGAAGACTGCAATCCTGGTGTCATCCTTGACTTCTGATTCCTTCATGCCCAATCTTCATGTCTTTTTGGCAAATATTACAATTTCAGTCTAGAAGATATTAGTCAGAATGGCTTCACTGCTCACAGTGCCCACTGTCACTAAAGTGATGCACCAGCATCTCTCACCTAGGTTACTGCAGTGGTCCCTTACTGTTCTATCTTACTTGAGCCCCACAGTCTTGGGATCGAACAAAATGATCCATTAGTAGAACCTAATCCTGTAGATGTTTTTTGCTGAAAGTCCAAGTTCTGAGGGTTTCCCATTAGAATCTAAAAAATAGTGCCACCCCTCATCATTGCTTGTAAGTCTATTCTTCTCTTAACTAACGTCACCTAAGACATAGGACCCCTTTGCTGATTCTTAAACACAGCTAAGTGTATACTGCCTCAGTATCTTTGCATAGCATAGATCTTCCAACACAAATTGCTCTTTTCCTTTGGATATCTACATGAAAACGGACTTCATCACCTCTTTGAGGTCATAGTTAAAATGCAGTCCTTGAGGCCTTCTTAAATAATCATATTAAAAGAACATATACCTTGAACTAAAGAAGGCTTTTCTTCTTGCATTGGTATTTTACACAACACCATTTGTCACTCAACATACAGAGTATTTCACTTCTTTATTGCTGTCTTCTTTCTCCAACATATAAGCTTTCCAAACACAGAGTCAGACAGGGACTCTTGTCTGTTTTCCAGGGCCTAAAAGAGTGCCTGTCACCTTGTGGGTGCTCAATAAGTATTTATCTTCATTGACTAGATGTGTCAGAGGTTTGCCCCTCATGTCTTAAAATGATCAAATGACTTTGTAAAATGAATTAGCCTGTGAACAATAAAAGTAAAACACTCCATAGATGCTCAGATGATGATTTCATTATGTGACCAATATACAAGGGACACATACAAATTGGTCTAATCCCAGAGTGATGAAAGAGTAATGAACAATGGAGTCCTGACTAAGTGCAGGAAGCAAATAATGAATGGCAGTTTACATGAAATCACGATGCAATGGCCTGCATCACAGCCTGGCTTCATTTATTCCTGGAGCACTATCATTTAGAAAAGACCTATAGAGAAAAATAACTAGTAAGGTGGGTCGAGGGAAGACATAGAGAGAGCAGAACTTCTATGGCGTGTCTGAGTTACTTTCACTGTGGGTCCCTTACTTTCCAGAGACAACTAGTTATTTATTTGCAAAAATGAATCATGTGAACATTTCCTCTTTTACCTTGAAGGCAAAATTGTCTTTACTCAGAATTCAGTTGAGAATAATTGAAAATCCTGGCTACCTCTGATCAAATAGCTTCTGTGCCCAAACACAATGACATCAACAATTAATGGTCAGGATTGTGCTTTCCAAGGGAAGGTTTTCATCTGGAGCAGGTCAACAAAATACATATGCTTTTCATTGCATTTCATGTAGCTCAAGTTGCTAGGTATAGAAAGAACATAAAAAGGACATTGTTTCAAGTAGCTCATTAGGCTGTCCTCAAAATCACTATGTACCAAAAATGGCCTTGAACTTCTAGTTCTGTTTCAATCTCCTGAGTGCTGAGGTTATAGACACGTCCCACCACACCAGACTTAGGCATGGGGTAGAACCCATGGCCACATGCACATTAGACAAACACTCTATTAGCTAAGCTACATTGTCAGCCCTAAAGGTCTGGCCTTAATGGAACAAGATGCTGGATTACATTTGCATAGTTGTATATAGTCATTCCTCAGTCTCTGTGAGGGGGCAATTCCATGATCCACCTTGGACAATTAAATATGCAAAAGTTTAAGTCTCTTATCAAAAACAGTATAACACTTGCATGTAACCCCCAACATATCATTCAGATTACTGGGAAAGGGGCTTCATGGTGCTTCTTTTATGCTAAGATAAGGAGAATAGGCTTGTTGGGGGGAAAAGAGGAATTTAACTCTGGAGATGATGGATAGAGTCTGGGATGGGATAGCATATTGCATGCACTCACACTTACCTTACAGCTATTTTCTTTGGTGTGTGTGTGTGTGTGTGTGTGTGTGTGTGTGTGTGTGTGTGTGCATGTGTGTAATACAAGTCCCACAGCACATGTGTGGAGGTGAGAGGACAGGTTGAAAAAGTTGGTTCTCTCCTTCCACTTTGTGGGTCCCAGGGATTGGCATCAAGCACCTTTAGCCATTGAGCCATCTTAGCAGCCCATTGACTTACTGCTTTTATTTACTTATCCATTCCTTCATGATTTTTTATATATTCTAAAAAGATGGGAGTTAGCCTGCTAGCCTCTACTTACTCATGTTGAATCACTATTAAACCACTTCTACTAGCAAAGATCTCTTGTATCAACTCAGTTAGGGTGGTCTTACATCCATTCCTTTTCTTCTCCACATTCTATGTGGTATTTCTGTTCTGGTATCACCAGCTTTTATCTGGGCATCTTTCCTCTTTGAAGTCCAAACACTCTTTCAAAATGGTCATTTGATCAGGCTATATTAAAATTATGCAGGGGCATCATCAGCCAGTATAAAGTCCAAATCCTTTAGCACAGCATAAAAAGTGTATAATGAACTGTCCTTGCCATCTGGAAGAATATCACCTTTTATCACTCTTCCACTATTTCCTGTACTGGAGTCACATTTAACTATGTATGTGTGCTACACATGTTTGCTTTGTGCCACAAGCTTCATTCAGTAAGCCCCGGAATTGGGACAGTTGACAGTTGACAGTTGAGAAGATGTGCCCCGATCCTCATGGAACTTAGAGTCACTTTATAGGTCCTTAAAGTAATTTTAAATTTCAAAATTAGACAAGACTCTTCAGAAACATTCCAACAAATGGCTGCAAGCAGCAATCCTGACATCTCAAAATTACCACGTTTTCCTATGCTATTGTAAATGAAAAAAGTGTGCCATCTACTGTCTTACTCTCTATTACCCTATTATAGTATAGTTCTGATAAACCAAAGAACTTTGTGAGTTCAAAGGCACTACATATGCAGCTATTGCCCTGTTCGCTGCATGGAATACTCTTATTCCATTAAGTACTTACATGAGTGCATTATCAAGGAAAGGAAGGAGCTTTCAACCAGCTTTCAAGGCTGGTTTTGTTTGTTTGCCTGGCATTGTTTTCTTGGATGAATTCAAATTTATGTAACTGCAAATAGACTTCCCAAAACAGGAAAAAAAGAAATGTCTTTATATGTGAAGTACAGATGCAAATTTGTATTTATTTATATGTGTATGTGACTGTGTATGGGTACATGCACATGAGTGCTGGTTCCTATGGAAGCCAGAAGAGGTTGTGAGATCCTGCTAGAACTAGAGTAGTTGTGAGCTGACTGACATGAGTGCTAGAATCTGAACTCAGATCCTCCAGAAGAGTAGTATGTGCTCTTAACTGCTGATCCATCTCCCCAGCCTGTAGATGTAAGTTTTAAAAAATACTCTTGTTGCGGGCATGTTAGCACATGCCTTTAATCCCAGCACTCAGGAGGCAGGGGCAGGAGGATCTCTGTGAGTTTGAGGCCAGCCTGATCTACAGAGTGAATTCAAGGACAGGCTCCAAAGCTACAGAGAAACCCTGTCTTGAAAAAAAAAATCCTTTTGTCCTGTGGTTAGTTGCTGAAGTCACAGATTCAGAACCTATGGATATGAGGGCCAACTCCTGTTAAATAAAATGCTACCATATTGCCCTCTCTCATAATAGATCAGTAAAAAAATACCCAGTGTTATAATAGTATATTTTTGAGTCTTCATACCAAATAGGCCCTTTGATCTGTGTTAGAGAAGATCTTTCTTGGCACTAGAAGGTGGTGCCTGGCACCAGGTACAAGCAGTGACTTTTTACTGGGTAAATGGAGAATTTATAATACACACAACATTCATATTGGGGTTCTTGTATGAATGTTTCTTTGGTAGATCTCATATTCTTCTAATATCCAAAGCAGAACAGGCAATAACATTTTGTTGCAAAGGTAAGGAAAATCAATGACACAAACTAAAATCATAGCACTGAACCAAAAACATACGTTGTTTTAGCAATTCTCAGTGTCTCTGAAAGTCACAGAGAAAACTCACTTTCCATCAGCAGTGGGCTTTTTGCTTGTTTGACATGATGAAAACAAAATAGCAGCATGGTCAGTTCTACAAACAAGAGTGACTATATGCTACTAACACTGAAATACCACGAATCCCTAAGAGCATCTCCTCTCAAATCTATTAGAAAGTAACATGATGTTCTTCATCTTGCTGCTTTTATTTTGTTTCATTTTGTTTTAATAGCCATTCTAGCTGAGGTAAGATGTTGTTTCGCTATAGTTTTGATTTGCATTTTCCTGAGGCTAGTGATGTTGAGAACCTTTCAATTATCAGTTGGTCATTTGTATTTCTTCTTTTGAGAAGTGTCTATTTGGATGATTTGTTTGGTTTCATTGGATTATTGTTTCTTGATAATTGAGTTTTTGGAGTTGTTTATGTCTTCTGGATATAGCACTCTGATGGAAAATAGATGGAACTGGAGGACATTACATTAAATAAAATAAGCCAGGCATGAAGAGACAAGGGCTTTGAGTTCTCTGTCATTTGTGGAAATCAGAGAAAGGAAAACACTGACCTGAAGGTACAATAGTGTTTACTACAAACTGAGAATGGGGATAAGAAAAACACATTAGGGCAAGCTGGATTCAATCAGTGTATATTGTGTACATAGATTGAAAGATCACACTGTCCTCTGTAGGAGAATATTATTTTAAAGTGTGTTACTTTTGTTTATGTTGCATTTGTTTAACTCTGTGAAGCTGTGTTACTGTGCCTGTGTAAAACACCTGATGGTTTAATAAAGTGCTGAATGGCCAATAGCAAGGCAGGAGAAAAGATAGGCAGGGCTGGCAGGCAGAGACAATATATAGAAGGAAGAGATGGAGGAATGAGAGATCTAGCAGCCGGAGAAGGAGGACAACTCCAGGGGCCAGACACCCAGCTATATAACCAGAAATGGAATAAAAAACAAAAGGTATACAGAAATAGAAAGGGAAAAACCCAGAGGCAAAAAATAGATGGGATAATTTGAGATAAGGAAATTGGGCTAGAAACTAAACCAAGCTAAGGCTGGGCATTCATAAGTAAGTGTAGCTGAAGGTTTTCCTGTGTCCCACCTGGACTGTGGTCAGGACAAATCTCTCTCACCCACCAGTCCTGCAGCTGCTTGGACCCAAGTAAACACACAGAGACTTATATTACTTATAAACTGTATGGCTGTGGCAGGCTTCTTGCTATCTAGTTCTTATGTCTTAAATTAACCCATTTCCATTAATCTATAAGTTGCCACGTGGCTTGTGGCTTACCAATACTTTTACATCTTGCTTCTCATGATGGCAGTGGCTGGCAGCATCCACTTCCCAGAATTCTCCTCTATGCTTATTCTGCCTATACTATACTTCCTGCCTAGCTACGGGCCAATCAGCATTTTATTTATCAATCACAGCAACACATTCACAGCATACAGAAAGACATCCCCAGCAAGTAAGACTAAGCCTCCATGTATGATTTATTTGGGAGCTGGGTGGTGGGCCCCCTGAAAAGAGCCAAAAAAACAGTCCTCTATTAATATTAATTATTAATATATATTCATCAAAAATAAAATAAAATACATTAAGGTATCTATGGTAGTTTAAATGTAATTGGCCCCCATAAGCCCATACATAGGAAGTGGCACTATTGGGAGCTGTGGCATTGTTGAAAGAAGTGTGTCACTGTGGGGGTAGGCTTTGAGGTCTCTTTTGCTTAAGCTTTGCTCAATGTCATAGTCCTTCCTGTTGCTTTCTGATCAAGATGTAGCCAGCACCATGTCTGCATGTATGCCACCATGCTCCCCACCACAATGATAATGGACCAAATCTCTGAAACTGTAAGCCAGCCTCAATTAAATGTTTTCCTTTATAAGAGTTGCCATGGTCATGATGTCTCTTCAGAGCAATAGTAACCCTAACAAAGACAGTTAACATATTTATTAAATGTTTCTGTGCATTCTATGGAAGAATCCTTTTGTACACTGGAAAGATTTCTGCTTGGATTGATTTAATAAAAAACTGATTGGCCAGTAGCCAGGCAGTAATTATAGGCAGAACAACCAAACTAGAAGAATGATGGGAAGAAAGGAAGAATAAGAGGAGATGCCAGTAGCAGCCAAGGAAGCAGAATGTGTAGAAAATGAGGTAACAAGCCATGAGCCACATGGCAAAGCATAGATAAGAAATATGAGTTAGTTTAAATGTAAGAGTTAGGCACTAACAAGCCTGAGCTATTGGCCGAGCACTTATAATTAATATTAAGACTCTGAGTGGTTATTCAAGAGTTGCTGCCAGCACATGAAAACCCTGCCAATTGCATATTGCTATGTAAAATTAACACTAAAATCCATGTCTTAAAAGATCAACTTAATAATTCCTTATTATGTGGGTTACTTTCAGATTCTTCAAATTCATGTGGTATTGGCTGGACCAGTACAATGTCCTCATTCACAGAGGTAGTGACAGGGTGGCTCCTTGTAGTAGTTTGAATGTAATTGACCCCCATAAGTTCACAGGGAGTGCCACTATAAGGAAGTATAGCATTGTTGGAGTAGATATGGCATTGTTGGAGGAAGTCTGTCACGGCGGGTGGGGGGTGGACTTTGAGGTTTTCTGTGCTCAGGATACCACATAGTATCTCAGTCAACTTCTTGTTTGTTGCCTGCAAGATGTAGGATTCCCAGGTAGTACTCCAGTGCCATGTCTGCCTGCTTACTGCCATGTTCCCCACCATGATGATAATGGATTGAAACCTCTGAATCTTTAAGTAAGCTATCCCTATTAAATGTTTTCTTTATAAGAGTTGCCACTGTGGCCATGGTGTCTTTTAACAGCAATAGAAACTCTAACTAAGACACTCATGTTGGAGAGCTCAGGGAAATCTGCTAGTTAAGGGCCTCAGATTTCCTGCATGTGGTCCTCTACATGTGTCTTTTCTAGCTTTCCCATAATCTGATGATATTGTGGATTGGATAAGAATGGCCCCCATAGGCTCTTACATTTGAATGTTTGGTCCCTAGTTGATAGATTTCCTTAGGGAGGGATTAGAAGGTATGGCCTTGTTGGAGGAGGTGTGTCACTGGGGGGTGGGCTTTAAAGTTTCAAAAGTCCATGGTAGCCAGCCCTCATGTCTACTGCTTGTGGATCAGATGTAAGCGCTCAGCTGCTTCTCCAGTGTCATGCTGCCTGTCTGTTGTCATACTGTCTACCATGGTGGTAATGGACTAACCCTCTGAAACTATGAGCAAACTCCCAATTAAATGCTTCCCTTTATAAGTTGCCATGGCTATGTGTCTCTTCATAGCAAAGACAGCAAATTATAGATCCTTCAAGTTCAACTTTAGAAGATTTGTTTACATTCTTGCTGAATTCTATTAGTCAAAGCAGAACAAAGAGCCATACAAATTCAGTTATTAGCAGAAGAGAGTAATTCCTCATTATAAAAAAGTATGTGTTTGGCCGGGCGGTGGTGGCGCACGCCTTTAATCCCAGCACTCGGGAGGCAGAGCCAGGCAGATCTCTGTGAGTTCGAGGCCAGCCTGGGCTACCAAGTGAGTCCCAGGAAAGGTGCAAAGCTACACAGAGAAACCCTGTCTCGAAAAACAAACAAAAAAAAAGTATGTGAACTAGCAAATACTGTTTGAGCCATGCAAATATTTCTTGCACCTGAGTTGGTAGTCCTTGCTTAGCATGCAAAAGCCCCAGCATAGCATACAAAAGCCCCATGTTTGATCTCCAGCACTTCATAGAACCCAGGGAGGTACTGCATACTAGTAATCCCATCACTTGGTAGGTGGACACAAGAAAATCAGAAGCTCAAGATCATCCTCAGCTATATATTGAGTATAAGGCCAGCCTGGACTATATGAGACCTATTCTCAAATACTGTTGTAGTACTAAATTGTCTTTTACATTGTTTTCTTTGTTGCATTCTTTCTCATTTTATCCATATAGTGGAGGTGTTTTTGTTGTTATTGGAGATATAGTTAAGACAGGGTGTCATTATACAGCACAGCTCACCTGGAACTACTATGTAGCCCAGAATGGCCTTGAATTCTATGGGTAGTCCTCCAGCCTCAGCTTCCCTAGAACTAGGATTACAGGAATGAGCCACCACACTTATCTAAAGATTTATAGTCAGAACACATAGACAGACTATATGGCAGTATTTTAAATGCACAAGATGTTCTGATGTTAATCACAAACTATACCAGTGAAATCATTCATGGGGAATCAGAGCAGACAATATCCACCTGAGGATTTTAAGGAATTCAAGGAAGAAATTGGGATGCTATTTATTAAAATGTGCAGTCTATAGTTTCAGGTTATTTCATAAACTGGAGCTCAAATTTCATAGTGTCTGTATGCCACGCACCATTCTGAATATCTTACATTCATTACTTCATTTAATTTTCACAATATACAGAGATCTATTTTATTGTCTCCATTCTTACAGTGAGGAAACTGGGGTCCAGAAAGGTTAATTTGCTCAATTAACTATTAAATAGTTAGACTTGTCTTGAATTCAAGTATATCCAATTCTAAAACCTCTGCTATAACTACCATGACCTTGATACTTTAAAGGGTATCTCCTCAGAACCAGCCCTACCAATACACCAGGAAAGGAGCCTCAAGGATACAGGTCCAGCTTGCTAGAGTCTAAGTGGAGTCAAGATTTGTACGTCTAGAGTGAAACCTGGGTAAAAGGAATATCAGCAGGGATCCTTCAGGATCCAAACATCAGGCTTATCAGAAAACATTTGAAAGAGCTGTTAAGAGTCTATGATCAAATAAATGAGCTACTTGTGGAAGATGGTATGGATTATCTGAGAAGAAATCAGACTGAACTCAAATACCCAAGTGGTTTTATGGGATAATACAGTCTATGCAGGGCAGTGACATAATAGCTTAGGGATAAAGGCACTTGCCACCAAGCCTGATGATCAGAGTTTAACCCCCAAGCACACATGGTGGAAGGAGATAACCAACTCCCATGAGTTGTTCTGTGACCTTCACACACACTCTGTGGCACATGCTCACCCCTTTACACATACAAATAAATGCAAAAAAATTATTAAAGATGTGACATGGATTCAATTCTCTGAAGATATGGATCTACTATGGGAACTTGGAGGATTCCAGAAGCATATTTTAAAAATGAGAAATTATAAAACCAAAGATTGCCTATACTGAGGCATCTGGCAGAAGAAGACTCCTGCAGACACTGCTCGTAGGACAACTGACACAGTTTCAAAAGTTGATTCAAAATCTATTCCTTTCCAGAAGGCAGGGAAAATTCCATGGACCTGCAAACGGGAAGCTATTTAGTTGAAATAGGATGGGACCTTACTTTTGAATCAGACATGTTTGATTTTAATCTTGATTGAAACATGCAATCCATGTGACTTTGGAAAAGTCATGTAAACTATTTGAGGCTCCAATTACATCTCACAAAATGGAGACCAAGCCAGGCATGGTTTTGCATGACTGTAATCTCAGCACTTGGGAGACTAAGACAAAAGGATGCCTGCCAGTTTGAGGCCTCCCTTTGTCACATAGTGAATTTGTGGCCTGCAGAATAAGACCGTGTAGCTAGAGTTTTCCTGCCTTGCCCACAGTCAGGACAAATCTTTGTCACCCACCAGTCCCACAGCCTCTCAGACCCAACCAAGTAAACACAGAGTCTTATATTGCTTACATACTGTATGGCCGTGGCAGGCTTCTTGCTAACTGTTCTTATAGCTTAAATTAATCCATTCCCATAAATCTATAACTTGCCACATGGCTCGTGGCTTACCAGTGTCTTCACATGCTTCTTGTCATGGCGGCGGCTGGCAGTGTCTCCTTCTGCCTTCCTGTTCTTTCTTTTCTCCTCTGTTAGTCCCGCCTATACTTCCTGCCTAGCCACTGGCCAATCAGTGTTTTATTTATTGACCAATCAGAGTAATTTGACATATAGACCATCCCACAGTGTGTGTGTGTGTGTGTGTGTGTGTGTGTGTGTGTGTGTGTGTGTGTGTGTGTGTGTGTGTGTTGGCTATTTTTGGTTGTCAATTTGAGTAATTAACTAAATTAGCTAAAACCCAAGCAGCTAGGTATACTTGTGAGGGATTATTTCTTAATTAAATCATTTGAAGTAGAAAGCTCCATTTTAAACCAGATCTTTTGGCGTGGGAAGAGCCACCTTTAATCTGGACCACACCTTCTACTGGCAGTCTATATAAAGGACATGGAAGAAGGAAGCTTGCTCTCTCTTTGCCTGCTTGCTCTCCCTCTCACTGGCAAGTCCATTCCTTTACTGCCACTAGAGCCTACATCTTCAGGATTCCGGCATATACTAAACACTGAGATATCCATCCTCATGGACTGAACAACTACTGGATGTGTGGACCTTCCATTGGTAGACAGCCATTGTTGGACTAGCTAGACTACAGCCTGTAAGGCATTTTACTACATTGCGTGCACACACACACACACACACACACACACACACACACACACACGGTTTTGTTCTGTTCCTTTAGAGAACCCTGACTAATACAATAGATACATATAGTATTTTTAAAATAAAGGACATGAAGTTGGGGGTAGCAAAAATGGGGTGGATCTGGGAGAAGTTAGGATGAAGAGAGGTGGTAAATATGATTAAAATATATTGTATGCATATATAAAATTCTCAAAGAATTAAGAAAATACCATATTTTTAAAACAGGGAAATAATAGTACCTACTTTCCAGGACAGTCATATGAAGAGACAAGCCTGTATTTGAAGACATCAGGAGGGCTAGATGTGTAGCTCGGTCTCTAACCCAAATCCTAATACTAACCAGATCAGAAGATCAAGGTCATCCTCAGCTAATACTGGGTTCAAGGCTAGTCTGAACTACACAAGACCTTGTCTCAAAATTTTTAAGATATAGCAGGTAGTAAACAAATATTTATTTCATATTTGCATATGCTTACCAGGTATCAAGAATTATTCTAAGCAATTTAGAACTTCATTTTCATTTTATATGTATGAGTGGTTTGCTTAATGTATGTATGCAACTAGGTTTCATGCAACTAGGAAATTGCTCTACTCCCTAGCCCTGAGGTTTAAATTTAATGGGAAAACCAAACTGTGGTGGAAAGATCTTCATGCTCCAATGAATGAGAAGTTTTAAGTGATAGAGAACTTAGAAATTCTAGCCAAGTGTGATGGTTAAGTAACATTGTAGTTTGAAGTTAACACTTTCAAGCTAAACTCCTTAGATTTAAGGTTTTTTAAAAAATACAAACAATTAATTTAATAAGCAAGCTGATAGAATAGCCAAATCAAAATTAAAATTGAAAACAAACATTTTCAAGATCATAGATCCAGATCTCAAGAATTATACTAAACTCAACAGGATTATAGAGTAAAAACAAAGGCCTATTGATCAGTGAAATTCTAAAAATAAATCATTTTACATAAGGCATTTGAATATTGACAAATGTGTTAAGCTAACACAATGGAAGATGGTGGAATTTTCACCGGGTGGGACTGAAACAACTGGCATTTCATAAGCAGATAAATACTTAAGCGTCTACACATGTCCAAAACACATGGACGGAATCATTGAATAAACCATAGATTTAAGTGTAAAATATATATTCATTTACCTTCTAGAAGAAAATGCGGAATACCATCTTGACTTTCAGCCGCAAGAAGATTGCCTACAGAATAAAAAGAGCGGATCATTTGTCAAGTGTTTTTAAGAAGAGCGTATCTCAGCCGGGCGGTGGTGGCGCACGCCTTTAATCCCAGCACTCGGGAGGCAGAGCCAGGTGGATCTTTGTGAGTTCGAGGTCAGCCTGGGCTACCAAGTGAGTTCCAGGAAAGGCGCAAAGCTACACAGAGAAACCCTGTCTCGAAAAAACCAAAAAAAAAAAAAAAAAAAAAAAAAAAGAAGAAGCGCGTATCTCGTTAAGTTTGAGTAGCCCAAAGATAATAAGGAGTTAATTTTGAGTATCCCAAAGATAATAAGGAGCTTAGGATGTGCTTCAGCGAAAGAACACAGACTTAGCATGCCTGAATTCCATCCCTAGTGTCACAGCACCACCTTCACACACAGAGAAAAGAAAGTATGCTGGTCTTTAAGAGGGTCAGAGTTTGGTTCCTAGCACCCACATCAGATGGCTCCCTACTGTCTGTAACTGGAGCTACAGGGGATCTGACACCCTTCTGTGGATTTAGAAGTCACCTGTATACAAATGGCATACACTACACATCATACATACATACATACATAAGATAAATGTTTTTTAAATTATTTATTTATTTTATGTGTATGTGTGTTTTGCCTGCATGTTTATCTGTGTACCATATGAGTTCTGGTACAAGCAGAGGTCAAAAGAGGGTATCAAGTCCCCTGAGACTAGAGTTACAGAAGGTTATAAGCCACCATATGGGTGCTAGGAATGTAACTTAAGTCTTCTGCAAGAGCAGAAAGTGCTCTTAACCACTAAGCCATCTCTCTAGCACCATATAAAATAAATATTTAGTATATTCAAAGTCACCCACAGACTAGAATAAATATCAAGGAAGCATATTCTGATAAAAAGCAGATCCAATTTATATAGAAAATATCTTATAAATAAACAACAGAAATGTTCAACAAATATGAATAGTTACTTCAGTACAAAAGTATTACATGCTATAAATGAATAAAAGTAAAATACCTTTTTCTTTCTGACCTTGTCCACCATGGTATAACTCAAATTTGTAAAACAATCAAATATATAAGGATTTGAGCTTTTTTATATTTGGTTGTATATCTGCATGCATGCACACCATGGCATGCATGTAGGAGTCAGAGGACAACTTGTAGGAGTCAATTCTTTACTTTTACCATGTGTGTCCTGGTGATCAAACTGAGGTCATCAGTCTTGGCAGAAAGAGTCTACTTGATGAGCTAAGTTGCCAGCTCTAGGTTACCGTCTTTCTCCTCCTATTTCATAAGCAACTGGGATGAAGTGGCCCAACTTCTCAGTTCCAACTTCTCAGTTTCTCAGCTCTCACATGTATGCAATGAAAATAATGTTACCTATATCTATAGAATTGTTTTGATGACCAAGTAAGTTAAAATTTATAAAATGCTTAGAATAGGGCCTGGAGAGATGGCTTAGTGCTTAAGAGTAGGCTGCTCTTCAAGAGGACAGCTCACAACTATATGCAATTCGAGTTCCAGGGAATCCAATGCCCTCTTTTGACTCCTTAGCACCAATAACCCGAGCATGGTGGCACATGCCTGTAATCTTGGCACTAAGGAGGTAGAGGCAGGAGGAATAGGAACTCAAAGTCATTCTAAGTTACACAGAGAGTTTAAGGCCAGACTGGGATCCACACAAGAGCTTATCTCAGAAGAAAATCATGAAAAATTAGAAATAATCACTGCAGCCAGGCATGTACATGGCTTTAATCCCAGCACTCAGGAGGCAGAGGCAGGTGGATCTCTCTGAGTTCGAGGCCAGTCTGGTCTACAGAGTGAGTTCCAGGACAGCCAGGGCTAAATAGAGAAATTATGTCTTCAAAAATAACAACAACAACAAAATAACCTCTGCGAAATATTTTCATGCGAAAAGTGTGAACAGACAATCAATATTACAGAAACACCAAGTGTGTTATCTTGCTCCCAGGGTAGTTTTCCCAGTTACCAAGGCTAACTAAAAGAAGCTAGTGTCCATGACCCTCAGTGCCCATTCCTGTCCCTTCTATATTTCAAAATGTGTTGCATAAATGCATCTTCAGCCCACATATCCTCTTATTTGTCCGAAGACTGAGGCAAGGATATATTTTTTTCCTGTAGCAAAGGGCATTGTCTCCAAGGATGGGACAAACCAGGTAGCTTGCCAAGATTCTGACTGTTTGTGTAATTTCAATACAAGGAGGCTGGAGGATCACAATATATGATTTTAGTTGTAAGTACATCTCCCTATGCACTCCCCAGGAAGAGAAGAAAATGTCAGAGTGTTCCTCACTCTTGTGGGAGTACGAGGATAAGAGGACAATTTGGGGCAGATGGTTATCTCCTCCCATTACATAGATCCCAAGAATGAAACTTAGGTCATCAGCCTTAATCTGCTGAGTCATTAATCTGATTTTATAGACAAGAGATCAGGACTAGGCTTGCCTACATTGGGACCAGAAACAGGAGGAATAGGTAGGGGCAATTTTATAGTCCATATTATTATTATTATTATTATTATTATTATTATTATTAATTTGATAATTATCCATAAATATCAGAGACAAGGCTGATCACATTACCAGGTGAACAAACTAAACTCTGGAATGATTAACTTCCTTTGTTCAGATTCTCTATGAAGTGTACTAGCTGGAGATGGGACAGTAAAGGCAAATTTTGCAATGCTAGTCCTCTGTCTTCAGATTTCTGGCTCTCTGAATATAGCACAGCTTAAATATTCAATTCTGTATCTGTTTATGGGTATTTGCAGGGACACACACACATTTTGTTGTTTTGGTTTTTTTTGATATAGGGTCTCACTGTACATGCCTCAACAGCCTGAAACTCACTAGGCAGACCAGGAAAACCATATACACAGTATATTTTATGCTATGCCTTGTCCTGAGTGACTCCATCTTATAACCCAGCAGTTTGTGCCATTTTGAGTGCAAATGCTGAAACAGAATGTTATTTGTACATGTAAATGACCACCATCTGTCCAGCACAAACCATCAGGCTCAAACTGACAAGGAACTTATTTACATACACAAATAAAATTGTACCATTTATCAACTCATCATATTAAAGTTATCAGACATGCTAGACTAATCAATGATGCAACCTTCTCAGACAGTCCTATAAAAGGAGGGGCATCTAACACAGGGGTTGATTAACATTCACTCATCTGTCTGTCATCAGCCCATGCAGTGCATATGCCAACTCTGTCCCTGGGGCTTCAGCTCAACACATCCCTTCTTGCTTTTGCCTGTGGTCTAGACCCAGTTAAGCTAGAACCAGTTCTGTACTTTGAATCAACTCTGCCAGTGGGTTCTTTAGGGTAACATTTTAAGTAGCTACCTACAGTGACTCTCTGCATCTGTCTCAGCTCTCTACCACCTGTCTTCAGTAAGAACTCTTTGAGCCAGGCGGTGGTAGTGCATGCCTTTAATCCCAGCACTTGGGAGGCAGAGACAGGCAGATCTCTGAGTTCAAGGCCAGCCTGGTATACAGAATGAGTTACAGGACAGGCTCCAAAGCTACATAGAGAACCCCTGTCCTGAAAAACAAAAACAAACAAAACCTCTTTGAACCCTAGAGACCCTTTATCCTTTTTTTAGCCTGTCTAAATTGTTATCATTGTATAAAATGGAATGTGCGAGCTGAGAGTGAACATGTGTATTCTGAATATAGTCAGTAGGGTGTGTGTGTCTGTGTGTTTCTGTGTGTGTGTATGAGAGAGAGGCGGGGAGGAAGGGGGAGAGAGAGAGAATAATTAAAAAGAAGACATCATGAATTTGAGAGAAAGTGGGGAGGACACAGAGGGGGTTGTTGAAGAGGATGGGGAAGGGTGGAAATGATGTCAATATAGTACTAACGTATGAAATCCCCCTCCAAAGAGTCCAAAGAGGGTAGGGATTTTTAAAGGAATTAGAATATATGTGACGTAAAAATTGAAAGGAGACTAATTGAGTACAAAGAGGGCAGGACTGTGAGGGAGAGTATTTGGGGAGGATGACCAACACAAACAAAGTATGTATGAAAATGCCATTATGAACCCTGTTACTTTGTATGCTAATTAAAGGCAAGCAAATATAAACATAAAAAAATTAAGACAGATGGGAATAAAAGAAATTATGACAGCCAAGGGTCATGCTTACCAAGCTAAATTAGCATTATTTGGTAAATTAAAGCCAAAGAAATTTATATAGTCTGTGTATTTGTTGTTATTCATTAAATTCCAATGTTTTGCTAAGACAAATGTGTTGGGCAATATTTCAAACATAGCTCACTCATGGCACTTTTTCAATCTCTTAAGGAATCTCTAGCATTTTTCCTAGTTGCCATGTAGACTTATATTCCCACCAACAGTTATAGCATCACCAGTAAATAACTGACATCTGCAAACTGTCCCCTGACTTCCATATGCTTCTCCCATACACACTTGCTGTTATGCACATAACCAAATACTTTCTGACTGGATTTAAGACCTCTTCCCCAAGATGGACCCCATGTCTGGCATCATTATCTAGACCAATAATCTGTGGGTAAATCAATGGTTCTCAACTTTCCTAATGCTGTGACCCTTTAATACAGTTCCTCATGTTGTGGTGACCCCCTCAAACCATAAAATTATTTTCATTGCTACTTCATAACTGTAATTTTGCCACTGTTATGAATTGTACTATAAATATCTGTAATGTAAATATGCAGGACGGTCTTAGGCAACCCCCATAAAGGGTCATTCTACCCCCAAAGGCGTCATGACCCAAAATTTGAAAACCACTGTGCTAAATGAACATAGTGTCTAAATGACGCCTGATGCCTTAGCATTATTCCCATAGATTAGTACGTTTTTTTTAATCTTCATTAGAAAAACCTCTAATTTCAGTAGAACACAATTAACACAGAAATTCTCAACTGGTCAAAGTGCAGAGAATAAGAATGTGGAGTGCTCAGACTTAAATCATACCCTTTCTCTGCAAGGCTCAGATCATTCCAGAAGAGGGAGTGTAAAGATTCTGAGAACCTGAAGTGGTGGGTGACTATGAGGAAACAGTGTTTTATGGACACAACAGTGCAGTTATATACATTAATTCACAGCTATTGTGACTGCATGCACAATTCCTGTACAAGCTTAAGCCAGACCAAATCCTACGATGATGGGGCAAAAATAATCTCACCTGTAGTTGAAGAACTATTGGCAATCGATAGCGTTTTGGAGTTGGAGACTTAGTTTGACTTAATATGTAATGCCTGGTACATCAACGGTGCTCATAGTCAAGGTCCATGTCCACGAGTATTTGAGCAGCATAAAGTAGACTAAATGGGAAAAGGAATGAGGGAGAGGATGCAATTATATTTTAATTAACATTTTAAAATAGTTTTTAAAAGAGAGAACATGAAGTTGGGTGGGTAGGGAGGTGGGGGTGGATCTATGAGGAGTTGCAGGGGTGAATATGATCAAAATATATTGTATAAAATTCTCATAGTATTCATAAAAATACTTTGTATTTCTTTTATAATTCTTTATTGGTTCTTTTTAATTAAGAAATTATTTATTCACTTTACATATCAATCACAGATCCCCTTCTTCCCTCCTCTTACCCCTCCAGCCTTCCCCCCTACTCCCACCCCACCCTACCCCTGTTCCCTCCTCCAACAAGGTATGGCCTCCCATGGGGAGTCAGCAGAGCCTGATACATTCAATAGAGGCAGGCTGTACTGGATGTAAAGGCTGTTTGAGGTGTCCCACCATAGGTAGTGGGCTCCAAAAAGCCAGCTCATGAGCCAGGGATGGATTTTGATCCTACTACCAGGGACCCCCTAGACAGATCAAGCTACACAACTGTCTCAGTCATGCAGCGGGACAAGTCCAGTCCCTCTTTATTGGTTCTTTAGGAATTTCACATCATGCACTCCAATCCCACTAACCTCCCAGTTCCTCCATATTTTCCCCTCACCCCTGTAGTATCCTCCCAAAAAAGAAGCCCCCCCCCAAAAAAAAACAATTAAAAACAAACAAAACAAAAACCACCTGGACCCCCAGTCTTTCCAACACCTCGTCATTCATCCTAGTGGCATTGGGTACTGCAGTGTGTCATGCAGTGTACCCTTTTGTCCAATCAGCCCCACCCACAAAATGTCCATTACAAAGAGTCACTGGTCTGGTTCAAGGCCTCTGACACACCATCATCACTGGACTCTCACTGAAACTCTTCTCAGATACCCTGCTCTTGCCCAGAGTCATGGAGATCCTGCTGTTATCATTTTACAGGACCAGTCCCTTCACAAACTCCAGCAGGTCATAGATGGGGTAGATGTTAGGGTGGGCCAACTCAAGGTCCAGGATGTGGGTCTGGGTGGTAGCTGAGCAGGTTGGTCTGGGCCACATGGACTAACCACCTCAAGTAAGGGGCAGAACCAGCTCTCCTAGACCCATGCCATCAGGGTCAGTTCTCCCATGCCTATGGTGAGGGGTGGGACCATCTCTTCCAAGTGCAAGGGCCAGCTTTCCTGCTGCAGTGACCAGTGAGGGGCAGAACCAGCTACCCTAGGGCCAGTGAGAGGTGGGGCTGGCTCAGCACAGATTTCAACGCACGTGGTTCCTATGACGCCCTGTGGCAACATGGGCCATGGATATCATCACAGACCCAACAGCAGCAGCTCAGGCCCAGACATCACCATGGCCCCGTTGGCATTACAGGCCACCCAGATCAGTTTGGCCCTGGTAGCAACAAGGCCTTCAGACACCAACATTGTCCTAGGCAGTAGCCCAGACCCCTGGCATTGGCATGGCCTTCAGTGATAACAGGAACCACAGACATCAATACAGACCCTGGCGGCTGTAGGGCCTTGGAACCAGACATAGCCCTCGGTCGCAGCCCTGGCCTAAGGACACCCTGGCCCCAGATGACAGCACAGGCTACTCAGATCAGCATACTCCCACCACCACACAGGCAGCGGCAGGGCCCTTGGACACCATTGTGGCCACAGGATGCAGCCTAGACCCCAGGCATCTGTATGGTCTTTGGTGGCACCATGGGCCATGGACATCAACATAGACACCGGCTGTGGTAGGACCATGGGCCCAGACATAGTCCCCATCATCAGCCTAGGCTCAGATGTCACCATGGCCCCACGTGGCAGTGCAGGCCACTCATATCAGCATGGCCTCTGCAGCAGTGTGACCCTCAAAATATATTTTCTTAAAAAACATGGCTCAGTGGATAAATGTGTTTGCCATGCAAGCCTAGTGGCCTGAGTTTACTCCTCAAGACCCATATAAAGGTAAAATGATTCCCATAAGTTATCCTCTGACCTCCTCCACATGTACACTATGGCTGGTACAAACACACACACACACACACACACACACACACACACACACACACACACACATTAAATCTATATAAGTTTAAATAGAAATTTAGAAAATGATTGCTAGAGTGAGAACACTCCAAACTGTCTTTCTTCAAGAGTTAGTGACACACTAAACATACCAAATCAAGAGCATATTGAATACCAGCAAGAAGTCAGCCATTAGCACCTCTGCTCTACCAGATTCCCATGGGAACAAACACTGAGAACTAAAAGAACCACATAAAACAAGAACTTCTAATGAAAGCACATTGTATAGGAGTCTCCTGCAGAGTGGATTTTTCATATTTTGGCATAGCTCTTACAGGTTTAAGTAAACAAAAACAAATCAAACTCTGCTTCCAAAACCATTATCATAGTTTCATACGCATTTCTACATTCAATGACAGCCCCTAAAATGTTGTTTATAGTATTTCCTTCCTGTTGGTGGCAAAGATAGATTTGAGGCAGGATTTGCACTTCATCTATCCCGCTGATGCTGCCTCAGATCTCTTAATGCTCCTAGCCATGGGTTCAGCCTGGCGTCTCTGGATTTGCTCTGCACGTGTCTTATTTAGGGATTTTATTACTGTGAGAAAATACCAAGACAAAAAGCAACTTTTGGAGGAAATGATTTATTTTAGTTTATAGTTCCATAGCATTGTCCATTATGAAAGAAGTTGAGGCAGGAACTCAAACAGGGCAGGGACCCAGAGGCAGGAGCAGATGCAGAGGCCATGGAGGAGTGCTGCTTATTGGTTAGCTCATCATGGCTTGCTCAGCCTGCTCTCTTATGGCACCCAGGATCACCAACCCAGGGGTGACATCACTCACAGTAATCTGGGCCCTCCCACATCAACCATCAATCAAGAAAATATACCACAGGCTTGCCCATAGGCCAATCTGCTGGAGGCATTTTCTCAATGGAGGTTCCCTCTTCCAAAATGACTGCAGCTTGTGTCATGTTAACATAAAACTAGCTAGAACAGCAGGCTTCCAAAAACCCACAGAGAACAGTGAGCCAGTCCTCAGACTCTGCATGGAGCTGAAGATAACCTTGACTTTTTGGTACTCCTTCCTCCACCTCCCAAGTGCTAGGATTACAGGTGTGCACCATACCCAATTTTTGTAAGATGCTGGGTATTGAACCCAGGGTTTCATACACACACTCTACTAATTAAGCTACATCCTCAGCCCAATTACAAATACATCTTATTTACTGTGATGCCCACAGTACTTCATGGACATTAACCTGCTTCAGCCTCACTACTACCACAGGAGGCAGGTCTTGTTATTCCTATATTGAACAACACAGAAGATCGGAGACAAAGGAAGCTTGCCAAGGGTACTGAGCCAGTGACGCCAGAGATAGGAGGACAACCTGAAACTGGTTTATGCTGAGGCCTGAGGAACTTGGCTCCTCCAATGTCCTGCTTTGCAAACATTGAAAGCAAAAGGAAAGGGAACTGTAGTGACTGTTTACCATGTTTTCTTGAATTAAACATTCTTGGAAGAGGTTGGACAAAGAGTCAAGGAAACAGGCCGTGTGACATAGGTGCTGGCCTGGAAGGTCAGGGACCTTGCTTGTTGCTCCAGCTTTGGGTCATGACAGAGCGGCCCCCAGCTCCATTTGAGGTTTCAGGTTTCCTGCCTATAGAATGACTTACTTGAAGACAATTCCCGGGAAGATATCCGGCTTTCAAAGACAGTGTATAACCATTCTAAAGGCAAAGGAATGGAAACGACTTTTGAAAATGCTAATCAGGGACCACTAACATTACTGGAGTGTGGGTATTAGTGTTAAGGGACTATCTATTGCAGAGTCTCCCCCATCCATGATCACTGGAAATAGTGATCCTGCAGAAGATGATGCCCAGATGTCATTTAATCCCATGACTAGATTCTGCAGATGTGGAGAACTTCACTATTACCACCATGTTTTCCCTTTCCCTGATAACTTTTTGAGAATATAATGCCTTAAAATACATTTAGAATTAGAACTCAGGGGCATGTAACTCAGTTGGTAGTGTATTCACCTAGCATGTAAGAAACCCTAATTTTGATTCCCAGCACCAAATGGATTTTTGTGCTTGTATTCCCAGCATCAAGAGATAGGGACAGAAGGATGTGAAGTTCCAGGTCATCCTTGGCTACATAAAGACGTTTGAGGCCTCCAGAACAGCAGTAAAGGCTTTTAACCACTGAGTCATCCCTCTAGCCTCACAACCTTTTTTTTCTTTCTTTTTTAAATGGATTTCGTTTCCTGGAAACCAGGTGATTTCCCTTAATAGTCCCTTTTCACAAATAGGGATGTTATTTTTCTGTTTCTTTGTGTACCTCCTAACTTTGTATTGAAAACTGGATGCTTTAAATATTATAATACAACAACCCAGGAAATCCAGTCCACCTATGGGGTTAATTACTGTTTCTCTTTTTTCTTGTTTGTTGTTGCGGCTGTCTGTTTGTTTGATGGCTTTGCAAAATGAATTCCGTTAAGTCTGTAATCTTCATTGTGTGAGGCCACTCAAGTTTCGGCCTGCTTAACTTCACAGTCAGCTAATATTTAATTCTCTCAACTAGTAAAGCTCTCAGGCTAGCAAGCATTTCACTGTGTGTTGAGGAATAACTTCAGTGCTTGGGCACACAGTTTACAATTCTGCCTAACGACAGCCAGAGACAAAAGATGAGGCTGTCTTAGGCATCAAGGTTGCATGGAGCCTTTAGAGTCTGAGCAATCCACTTTTCAAGACCATAGTACCACAGCAGGTAAGGCACTTGGAAAAACCTGAAGAAGGGATGGTGGGCTTGCAGGTTGACTATCTCATTTGCCTCACCCTACTTCCAGTCTGGGTAAAACGTTCTATCATAGTAAAGAAAAGGCAATTGTGATATGCCCGCCCCATCCCTTCTGAGGTGCTTTATTTAGCCCACATCTTTCTTTTAGAAGCATGTATTTGATATGTTTATTCTAGGCATTGTTTATTGTGGCAGACCAGCCCCCATATTTATTTACCCCAGGGACTCTTGAGGAATGAGAGATTTAGTTAGAAATAAAGAAGGGAGAGAAAACAGAAAACATAGGATAGAATTGAGTGGGCCTGGATCCTTACCCACCAGCCAGCACTTTATTCCAAAGGTCTATTTATAACAATGCCAAGGGGCGGAGCAAAAACCCTCCCCCTTGCTAGTTACAGTCAAGTGTAGACCCTTCCAAACACCTGATACTCAGGCCTGTGGTCCAGTCAACCTCTTATGCAGTCCTGCGGGTACAGCCACTAGGAAACCTAGTGGGCTACAACAGTTTATATGCCTTTACAGACAATGCCATATTTATTTCCCATTTTACCATCACAGGGTTCTTGCTCATGCTAGTACACACATCTTTGTGTAAAAAGATTTGCAGTTACAGAGCCTCTGCAAACTCACACTTCTGTAGTTATTTGGCTTAAATCCAAACCTCCTGGCTCCTTGTACAGAATTACATGAAAATTGACATGCTTAGGAACTCTATTTATTATAACTAATTTGCTCATAATTAATTAACATGTTTTTGTATTTTATGTTTTTCTAAATTATTTCATGTGTGATCTTTGGAGCATCAAATACTCCAAGTAAAATATAATTAGATTTGGCATACTTTTGAATTACATCAAAATAATTTATTGAAATGAGGGAATCCCATTTTTATATAGAATACAAAGAATATAGAATTTAGAAATCTTATAAAAATAGTGTTTTGTGAAATAATTTTTCCATAATACAATAATTTTAGGTATTGGGGGAAAAGTAATGAAATCCAATATTGTTACCATAATTATATATATATATATATATATGATTATACATAAAATAGTTCACTTTACATATGAGAGAAGCTAATTACATGAACACAATGGAAATTTACTATGGACAAAGACATTTTAAATTTTAATGTTAAAAATATGTATTCTCATATCTAGATATATTATACACATGAATTTTTATACTTTTGAGATTTTTAAATTATATTTCTTTTATTTTTTGAGACAGGATTTCTCTGTGTAGCTCTGGCTGTCCTGGAACTCGCTCTATAGACTAGGCTGGCCTTGAACTATATTTCTTTTTTAAAGTCTACTTTTTAAATTTATTTTGAAATTTTTCATATATGAATACTGTATTTACATAATTTCTGCCTCTCTCCTCTCCCTCCAGCTCTTCCCCTGTCTCCCTCCCCTACTCCTACTCAAATTCAAAGCCTCTTATTTTGTATCTACACTATATATTATATATGTATATATAAATGCAGAAAGACAACTGCTTTGCTCACTTACTGTTACTTATGTGTATATGGGTTTAGTAGTCCACATAGTTCTCATGTAGCCAAGGCTGATCTCAAACTCACTATGTACTAGAGAATAACCTTGAATTTCTGATCCTCCTGCCTCCACCTCCTGATTATGTTCTAATTATAGGCATGTGCTGTAATCTACAATTCAAAGAACTGTGCCTTTAGAATCACTGCATGCTAAAATCTATGTGTAACAGTGTTGTGGAATATTACTTTAACTATGTAAAGTTATGTTACATTTGTTTATATTGCATTTGTCTAACTATGTAAAGATGTGTTACACTGGTTTATGCTGCATTTGTTTAATTATGTAAAGATGTGTTGCTGTCTTACCTTGCCTGCCTGAGGCACCCGATTGTTGTAATAAAAAGCAGAACAGCCAATAGCTAGGCAGAGGAGGGATAAGCAGGGCTGGTAAGAAGAGAGAATAAGTAGGAGGAGGAATCTAGGCTTGTGGAGGGAACAAGAGGGGAGAGACGGAGAGAAGAGAGAATGAGGGAGAAAGAGAGGGAGCCACCCTGGCCTAGCCAGCCAGGCAGCCTCCAGACAAACATGGAGGAAGCAGGAAAAGTAGGACATAGAGAAGGAAAGAAAAGTAAAAAGCCCCGGGGCCAAACGTAGATGAGAAACAGCTTAAATGAAGTTTTAAGAGCTAGCTAGAATCGAGAATAAGCTAAGGCTGAGCATTCATAACTAATAAGAAGTCTCTATGTCACGATTTGGGAACTGGTTGGTGGCCCAAAAGAAAGCCTGCTCCATAACAGCACAACCAAATCTTTATAAACCTGGCCCTTTCAAAGACCACCTGGCCACTTCAATGGCTCAGTTTCACTTTCAAAGCCTTCCTTAGGATCAACCAGAGCAGAGCAACAACTAGTATGGAAAGGTCAGGAAGGAATTCCAAGTCAAGACTCGCTGCATTTGGACATTTGGGAAGGAGCCATTTTAAATACTCAAAATCACATTGCAAAGAACTGTTTCTACAGACTCACTTGTGTCTGCAGAAGAGTTATAGGAAGGCAGCTTTCCTGCAAAAGACAAGACTGACTTCACAACTGAGAGGGCTGTAGAAAGAGAAGGCTCAGAGGCTCTGAAACTTTATGGAGAAAAAAAAAAAAAAACGGGGACACTGGCCATTTTAGCAAGGACACATTTAGAAAGGTCACATTCTCCTGTGAGTATATCTTAAGACAAATCTTTTGAAAACATCCTCTACACAAAAGCCAGAAAATCCTGGGACGGGGAGGATGGTCACCTTACACACCATAATAGGTCTAAGAATGTCAGAAAGCCAGCTCAAGCTCCATACATTGCACAAGACCAAACCAATCCCAGACAGACATTGCAAATCCAAGCTAAGGCACCCAAGAGCTCTGCATGCTGGGTCATTGCCATAGTGCATGGCTCTCTCTGGGGTCATGCTACAGATTATACTGGAAACCTTAACTCATTTCTACCACAAGATCACAAGTTCATTTGCCTCTGGACCATTCTTAGCTTGGAGGAAGTTGATCTGATGAAGTTCTTATGTGGACTGAGGTCTTTCAGTCTGAGCAAATGATTATAAAGATGTGTTCCCCAGACAAAGTAGCACCAGTGTAACCGGAAAGTTACCTGTTAGAAGTATAAACTTGGAGGCCTCATCCAGGGCCCATTGAATTGGAAATATTGGGTGGGACCCAGTAAGCTGTATAATATATCTCCAAGTTGTACTTTGCTAAGTGTCTCAGGGGAATCTTCAGCTCAAGAAGGGCCATGGTTGGCCCCTAGTCACACACTAGAATTCTAGTTCTTAGCCAGCTAGTCAGAGGAGGCTTAGCTCTTAGACTAAGCAAGCTCTCCTTTTCCTGCAAAACCTTCTGTAGCTAAATACATCTGAAGGTTTCTGAGGATCTGAAAATCTAGCTTGGTGGAGGATGGAGAGATGGGTTAGGGGTTAAGAGCACTGGCTTCTCCCCCAGAGGACCTGGGTTTGATTCCAAGCATCCACCCACATGGCATCTCACAACCATCTGTAACTCCAGCCCTCTTCAGGCCTCCAAGGGCACCAGCCACACAAATGCTGCAGATATATATGCAGGCAAAACACCTGTACACATACAATAATAAAAATTTAAAATATCCAGGCTGGCCTCAAATTCTAAGGGATCATCTTGACTCCAGCTCTCAAGTGCTGAGATTACAGGCACATCTAGCAGAGGCCTAAGACTGTGTTCCTTTCTTTCTTTGTTCCCTTGTTTTTAAGATAGGGTTTCATCTAGCCCAGGCTGGCCTTGAACTTCTGATCTATTTGCCTCCACCTCCCAAGAAGCACATCCTCATTCTCCAAGATTTTGTCCCTTGAAAGCTTCCAGGTGATGCCGATGATGCTGATCCACCGGCCACACTGGGAGTTCTAAGGCTCTAGTTCTGACCTCCTATGTGAGGTTCAAGCCCCAAGGTAGTGATTCCCCCAACCTGGCTTTGCCTCCAGACTTAATTTCCTGAGGAGCTTTCACATAGGAACCTCTAGATTCAGCTCTCAAATTCCTGAGTGAGAATCCCATGCAGTCTGCTTCACTTCCTTTTTTAAAGCTCCTCGGGCGAAGCTGATGTGGCCAGCTTTGCCTGTGAGTGGCATTTATGAAGTACTAGCCTATTTTGCATTCCTGCTGACTTACATGATTTTGCAGTTTTTGCCTAACCATTCTAAAGAAAGGGGACAGGAGCTTTGTTGAGAAGACAAACCATATTTGAAGTGAGCACTGATTATAGCTCTTACATAGAGGCCTTTGATTCATTATGATTTTTCTATATAGTGTGTATTACTTACATTTCTCCTCACTGTGACAAAAGACATAACAGAAGAGCTGGACAGTAGTGGCGCATGCCTTTAATCCCAGCACTCGGAAGGCAGAGGCAGGTGGATCTCTGTGAGTTCGAGGCCAGCCTGGTCTATGCTGTGAGTTTCAGGACAGTCAAGGCTGTTATACAGAGAAATGCTGTCTTGAAAAAAACAAAACAAAACAAAACAAACAAACAAACAAAGACCCGAAAGAAATGACTTAAGAAAGAATTGACTTACTGTTTCCGAGGGTCACTTGTGATCATGGCAGCAAAGGCAAAGTAAGGTGACTGTCTGAGGAAATGGGAGCATGTGGCAGCAGCGTATTCACTTGGCAGTGAACTAGGAGGCAAAGAGAGATAAGAAGAAGCTGAGATAAGGGCCCATCCCTAATGACCTACTCCCTCCAACTAGGTCCAGCCTCCTAGACTATCCAGAGCCTACCAATGCAGTACCACCCCCCAGAAACAGGTGCTGAAAACAAGAACCAGTGGGGGGCATTTCAGATTCAAATACTAACAAGATGTAAAGGATGGGTCCAAGTGCATTGTTTTTACTAGAGGATATTCTGCTTTTCCAGAACCCTTTGTCCTTTTCCACTAAGTGTTCTTGGTACCTTTACTGAAAAGAAAAAAAAACATAAACAGGTATGTGAAGGTATATTTCTGAGAACTTGATTCCACCCCACTGATCTATGTATCTACTTTCACTCCAGTAACACAGTTCAGCTTTCATTAGTTCCGTACTTAGTTCTGAAGTGGAAGAAAACAGGACCAATGACATAGCTCGGTGAGTAAGGGTGCTTACCACCAAGGCTGACAACCTGAGTTCAATTCCCGAACCCCAGAATGTGGGAGGGAAGATCATAGTCTGCAAGTTGTCTCAGCTCCACATGCATACCATGGCATGGGTGTACATGCATATACCATACCACCCCCAACACACACACACACACACACACACACACACACACACACACACACACACACAAATGTTAAGGTTTTTTTTTTTTTTTTGAAAATTGAGACCTCCAATTCTATCATTTTTCAAGATTATTTTGGCTATTTGGAGTTCCTTGAAATTTCAAATAAGGTATTAGATGACTTTTTCTATTTATTTAAAAAATCACTAGTAACATTTGGGATTCTCTTTAATTCATATTTCTAGCTGTCTTAGTTTGCTTCTCTCTTGCTGTGATAAACAATATGAGCAAAAGTAACCTGGGGAGGAAAGGGTTTATTTCAGCTTACAGTTTATAATCCATGATGGGATGTTAAATCAGGAACTCAAGCAGAGAGTTCCTGGAGGAACTCAACCTGGAGGCAGGAATTGAAGCAGAGATTATAAAGCCGCTTACTGGCTTGCTCCCCATGGCTTGCTCAGTTTGCTTTCATATCCACCCCTGGACCACCTGCCTAGGGATGGCACCACCCACAGTGGCCTGAGCCCTCCCACATCAATCATCAATCAAGAAAATACCCCACAGGCTTGCCCACAGGCCAGTCTGATTGAGGCTTTTTCTCAACTGAAGTTCCCCCTTCCCAAGTGACTATAAGTTGGCAAAAACTTACCAGCATGTATGTTAATAAAGAAAATAAAATTGACACATGTTAATAGAACACCATGGCTACACTGTGTAATGGGGAAATCAATGCAGCTAGAGCTTTCTGCTGAGCATGGTTGAAAGTAGAAGGAATGTAATCTCCAGCACTTGGGAGAGTAAGAAAGGGTTGGTGCAAATTCAAGGTCGTCCTGTTCTTCACAGTGAGACACTGTCTCAAAAGTCCGAAAACATTCTAAAGATAAAGATAAGTGTAACCTTCTCCTCAAACGTTTATTATCCTTTTGTGGTGAAAAGTTGAAATTCAAAAGGTGTTTGTTCTGGTTTTTTGTTTGTTTGTCTTGTTTTGTTTTGTTTTTTAAATGAAGTAGATAACTGTTACCTATGGTCACTTTACTTTGCATTAGAACAGCAGGCCTTTTATTCTAACTATAAAATAGCATCTCTATTCCATCCTCCTCCTTACTCTCCCCATCTCTGGTAAACACTGTTGTTTCTCAACTTTGTTGCAGTCATTGTTGTCTAGACAAAATGCCTGTGTTCCAGGCTGGCCTGATACTCCCTATGTAGCTAAAGAAGACCTTCAATTTCTGATCTTCCTGCTTCCACCTCCAGAGTGCTGGTATTAAAGAGCTGTGCCCCCACACCCGTTTGTTGAGGTGCTGTAGATAGAGTGCTCATGATTTCATTTGTGCTAGGTAGGCACTTTACTAAGTGAGCTACATCCCAGTCCCTCTGCTCTCAAATTCTATAACATCAGCTTTATTAGATGCCATGTGGTATATTAGTGATCATGTGATATAGCCTTCTGTGCCTGGCTTATTTCATCTAACATAATAATCTCCAGTCTCAATCATGTTACACATGACAAGATTTCATTATTTTTTATGGTTGAATAGTATTCCATTATATATGTATAATGTGTGTGGCACATTTTTGAGACAGGGTCTTGTGTAACCCAGGGCATTCTCAAATTTGAGATACTCTTGCCTCAGTCCCCTGAGTATTGGGGCTACAGGTATGCACCACTGCACCAGGCTTCCCATTTATCTTATTTAATTTTATTTATAATTATTTTTCTCATGGGTATGTGTGTGTGGCATGTAGCATGAAAGGATATATGTTAATGTGGATGTAGGTGCATGTACACATGTGTGCTATGTATGTGCATGCAAAGGACCAAAGTTGACAATGGGAGTGTTCCTTGATTGCTCTCCACATTATCCATCAAGCCAGAGTCTCTAAATTGAATGCAGAATTCACTAATATGGCTTGTCTTTCTAACCACCTTCCCCTGTGATATCCTGTCTCTGCCTTTTAAACACTGGAATTACAAGTGACTCACCATGCTCATATAACATTTATGTGGGTTCTGGGGATCCAAATTCCTGTCTTCTCACTTGTCAAGCAAGTGTTTCAGCTGCTGAGCCATCTCCCCAGTACCTTCCTATTTATTTTCTTTTTTAATGCCTTTCATTGTTTTTTTCCAGCTGTTAGTAAATATTTCTTTTTGTTGTTGTTGTTGTTGTTTGAGACAGGGTTTCTTTGTGTAGTTTTGGTGCCTGTCCTGGATCTCGCCCTGTAGACCAGGCTGGCTGACCTTGAACTCACAGAGATCTGCCTGGCTCTGTCTCCCAAGTGCTTGGATTAAAGACATGTGCCACCACTGCGTGGCTTGGGAAATCTTTACATCTTTACATGACTATGAGGTACTCTCTAGCATTCTTTATTTTCAGCCTGGAGTCCCCTTAGCATGTCTTGAAGGGTGAGACTACAGAAACTCCCTTTGTTATTGCTTATCCAAGAATGTATGTCCCCCTAGCTTCATTTATCTTCTTTTTTCCTTTGTGGAGAGGGTGTTGAGACAGTCTCCCTATGTAGTCCTGGCTTACCTGGTACTCTCTATGTAATTCAGGCCAGCTTGAACTCATGGGAGTCTTCTTGGGTTAGCCTCTAGAGTTCCAGAGTTAAAGGCATACACAACTATCACCAGCATCAATTTTCTTAAGTAATACATCAACAAGGGGATTGTATAGGTAAAATTCTACAGGTTGAACTTCCTGACAGACCCCGTGATAGATACTGAAGTATTTCAGATTGGTTTTATACTGTTTGGGGTTGTTTTCTCCTCTTACTCTTTTAGCTCTTTTGGAGGGCCTGCCACCCAGCTCCCAAATAAATCACACTCGAAGGCTTATTCTTACTTATGAATGCCTGTGGGGGCAGTGGGCTATGGAGCCAGGTGCTAGTAAAGATGGCCCCAAGGGAAAGGGTAGAGGGTGGAACCCAAGTTGCTTACAAAAAGATATGATTGGAGCTTCAGGTCAAGAAAGATGATGTCAGTACATGATTCCCTTGTGGGCAACACTGTAACTACTGTAGACTAGGCACATGATTGGGTAACCTTCAAGCTGATTGGCCCAATGGAACATTTACCCCGCCCCTTGTTGTCTTTATGCTTTAAAAGAGCTTGCTTTTTTTAAATAAAGGAGTCCTTGCCTGACTTGGCTCCCCACTGTGTCTGATTGTCTCCTGGGAAAAAGGGGGGTTGGGGAACGGGCAAGCAGCACACTTACTTTCTTTGGTTCCAGGTCACCTCTGCTCAGGAGACCTAAGTTCCTGGTGGGGCAGGAACCCACATATGCCCAGCCTTAGCTTGGCTTGTTGCTAGCCAGCTTTCCTTAAATTATCCCACCTATCTTTTGCATCTGGGCTTTATTATTTTCTTACTTCTGTATATTTTACTTTCACTCTTACTCTGTGGCTGGCTGGGTGGCTCAGTGGCTGGCCCCTTCTTTTCTCACTCCTTGATCTCTCTTGCTCTTTCTTCTTTCCTCCCAAATTTCTCCTTCTATGTATCCTCTCTACTTGCCAGCCCTGCCTATCCTTTCTCCTACCTTGCTATTGGCCATTCAGCTGTTGATTAGACCATCAGGTATTTTAGATAGGTACCATAACACAACTTCTCAGAGTTAAACAAACATAACATAAAAGAATGCAACACATCTTTGCATCATTAAAAAATATTCCACAGCATAAACAAATGTAACACATCTTAAAATAATAGTCTATTACATTATATTTCTTATAATATAGATCAATTGATTATCAAAAGTCCTCCAAAGGGGGATTGGAAGATGGTTTAGGTAGTAAAGTGTTTTCTGTGCAATCATGAGGACCTGAGTCCATACCCAATATGCACACAAAAAGCCAGACACAGTAGCAAGTGCTTCTATTCCTAAGTGGGGAGGCAGAGCCAGACAGGAAGATCTCTGGAACTCGCTGGCCAGTTAGAATTGCTGAGTCTGTGTGATCCAGGTTCAGTGAGAAGAGATCCTGTGTCAAAGAAAATGTGGAGAGCATTATACAGTAAGACATTCTATATCAAGCTCTGGCCTCCATTCACACATGCACACATGTGCATTCATACCAGCACGTACACATGCACACATAGAGAACATGTACACATGCATAACAGACACACACAAATCCTCCTTGGCAGTTCATTGAAAGTTGTCCTTTGAGTGTACCCTTACAGATAATTTCATCACTGGACATGGTTGTGCTCACTTACAATTGAATTTGAGGGATGGAAATGGCAGGATCAGGAGTTTTCAAGGTCATCCTAACTAGGTAGCAAGTCTGAGGCCAGCTTAGGCGACATGAGACACTGCTTCAATAAGGGATGGGAATGAGTCAGAGGGTAAAGTTGCTTCTTGCTGCCAAGCCAGATAATCCCAGTTCAATCTCAAAACCCACATGGTTACAGGAAAGAACAGACAGACTCCCACAAGCTGTCCTACACAAGAGCACCTTGCCGTGGGAACACACACTTAAACAAAGAACTAAATGTTTAAAAACATTTAAAAATAAGAAAAAATAAAGCAACATAGGTTTTTTTTTTCAAATGTAAAACCACAAGATCTAAGGGCAAAAAGGGACCTTAGAGATTTCTACAAAGATAACATTCAAATAAAATCAAGTATCTATTATTTATCCTCCTTTTAAAAATATTGTCTTATGAGAACCCTGAACATTAAGCTTACAACACAGCATGCTTCCCTGTTCAAGCACTCTAAAAATAGACGAAAAAGATGGTCCTTCCTGGCATGATGCCAGGATCTTGTCTTTTAGGATAGAAGTTTAAGATAAGTGACACTTGTGATTCTAATTTCTCAGGGAAGAGGGCTTCTCTACCTCACTCCAATAATAGAGTGGTTACCTGGGGCTGGCAGCCTGGGGATTTCACAAAAGGCTGAAAATGTGTACAGCTGATAATTAAAGTCTATATCCACCTGACCTAAATCTTTCTTTGGCATTTGTGGAACTTTCACACACACCCTTTACAGGGAGATTCCTATTTTAACGGGCTTGGCAAGACACACAAATTGCTAGTTTCACCCTCCTCTCCATAAAAGGGACACCTACTGTTCCAAGGTGTAGAGAAGAGGCAAACTTGGTGCCTTTTAGTTTTCTTACATGAAGCAAATGCTTGTTATTGTACTTTGCAAACTGCACGTGCTGGGGGATGCTGGGAGATGCACGATAAAGACAAACTTTGCCCATTCCAGAGCAAAAGCATTTGGGAAACAAGATGCAAACTCAGTTTTCCATCTCTACAGATGTTCGGGGGGCTCTTGAGATTGCGAGAGATCACTGTAGTATGTGACTTCCTTCATGAAGCTTGTGTTCTGCAAAAGAATCACGACCTTCTTAGCATCCTACCCTTTCTGCTTACTTCCATTGCCAGCACTAGCAGCTGCTTTTCTGTTCAGTTAGTTTTAAGGAAAAAAGCCTGGGCACAGGAGACAAAGTTGTTCTAACTCTGTAAGAGTTCCTGCTCTGAGCTATAATAGCTGTGAGATTAGCTACGCCCAACAAGACTAAGTCCATGGGTGTCTCTGCATATCAGCCTGATAGGGAATGAAGTTCAAATGCATGTCTCTGTCAAACTGCAAATCATCACAGGATACAAATAGCCTGGGTTTCTCCTAAATGTGGGGATCACAACCATTAAGTGAAGATAGAATTTTTTGGGGGGCTGCCAGCTGACAAAATAATGACACAGATTTATTATTAATTATGAAAGCTCAGCCTATAGCTTAGGCTTATCCTACTAGCTCTTATAACTTAAATTAACCCATTTCTATTCATCTATGCGTTGCCACGTGACTTCTGGCTTTTACCTCTCCTTCTCCTGTATGTCTCCTTCTCCCTGAGTCCAGCTTGTGACTCCTCCTTTCTTCATCTGAGAGCTCTCTGTCCCCAGAAGTCCTGCCTAACCTCTTCCTGCCTAGCTAATGGCCATTCAGCTCTTTATTAAACCAATCACAGTGACACATCTTCACACAGTGTAATGGAATATCCCACAACAATTAAGGCCATAAGTACCAAATGTTTACACAGCATTGGACTGGTGCAAGGTATGGTGGTACAGGCTTGTAAACCTAGTAGTCAGAAGGTGGGGGTGAGAAGATCAAATGTGGTGGTATTGTGTTCCCCAAAATATTGTGTACCCTAATAAACTTATCTGGGGTCAGAGAACAGAAAAGCCACTAGATATTTCGGATGGGCAGTGGTAGCACACGCCTTTAATCCTAGCATTCCAGAGGCAGAAATCCATCTGTTCAAGGATACAGCCAAGCATGGTGACTCACGCCTTTAATCCCAGGGAGTGGCAGTAGAAAGTATAAAGGTATATAAGGACCAGAAACTAGAAGCATTTGGCTAGTTAAGCATTTGGCTGGTTAAGCTTTCAGGCTTCTATCAGCAGTTCAGCTGAGATTCATTCTGGATGAGGACTCAGAGGCTTCCAGTCTGAGGAAACAGGATCAGCTGAGGAACTGGTGAGGTGAGGAAGCTGCGGCTTGTTCTGCTTCTCTGATCTTCCAGCTTCACCCCAATACCTGACCTCAGGTTTGATTTTATTAATAAGACTCTTTAAGATTCCTGCTACAATCAAAAGTTCAAGGTCACCCTCAACCATGTATCTAATGGGCAACCAGTTGAGCTGCATGAGATTCTGTCTCAAAGAACACACACAAAACTAAACAGCAAAAGCAAAGCTGAGGATGAAGCTGTAGCTCAGGTGATTGTCTACTATAAACAAAGCCTTAGGTTCAATTCGTAGAGACCCCATGAATCAGACATGCTGGAATGTACCTGTAATTATAGCACTTGGGGTAAGGAGGCAGGTGAATCAGAAGTTCAAGGTCATCCTCAAGTTCATAGCAAGTTTGAAGCCAGTCTGAGCTACATGAGAGCCTCTCAAACAAACAAACAGAATTGGAGATATGGCTCAGAGATTAAGAGCCTTTGTGCTTTTGCAGATAGTCTAGGTTCAGTTCCTAGCACCTACTTGGTTGATCACAGCTGTCTATAACTCCAGCTCCAAGAGATCCAATGCCCTCTTCTGGCATCCTCAGGCACTGCAGTCATGTGGTTCACATATATATGTAGGCAAAGCACTCATAAACATAATAAAAAAATCTTAAAAACAACCAGACAAACAGCTAAGAGGTTGAAGTTTGAGGATATTTTAGGAATGATTAGCTTTTATGAGGGTACTTTATTTAAATATTAGATAAATGTTAGTTAATGCCCTTTATATAATTATGTTCTTATTTTTTATGGTACTACAGTAATAATGGAAGAAGGAAGAGCCAAAATATACTTTCAGAATTGTGGTGACACACATCTACAATTCCAGAACTTAAAGTCCCATTAAGAAGGTAAGACTAAGTCGGGCAGTGATTGTACACACCTTTAATCCCAGAACTCAGTAGGCAGAGGCAGGTGGATCTCTGTGAGCTCCAGACCAGCCTGATCTATGGAGCAAGTTTCCAGGACAGCCAAGGCTGTTACCCAGAGAAATTCTGTTTTGAAAAAAAAAAGAAAAAAGAAAAAGAAAGAAAGAAGGGAAGACCAGCAAGGAAATATGATGTAGGGGCACTAGGTGACTTTTCGTGTGTAAAGGGCAAATAGGAACAGCATTGACTGAAAAACAGGAGACATAAGTTAGGTTTGAGCTTTCTGAGTTTGTTAGAGTGTCATGAGAAAGTAACAGAGATTGCAGATCTCAAAGAACTCAGTGTACTTCCCCACAGTTCTGCAGGCTAAGAGATCAAGGTGTTGGAAGCATTGCCTTTTACAATAGCTTGTCCTTGACCACATTCTCTGTGTGTCTTCACACAGTGCTCCCTCTGTACAAGACTGTGTTCTATGTCTACTCTTTTGTTTCTTTGGGATTTTTGTCGGTTTCTTTGTTTTGAGGCAGATTCTTACCTAGACTGGCCTCTAACTTGTAGTCCTCCTACCCCCACCCCCCAAGTACGGATATTACATGTGTGTGCCACCACACTGGCCAAATATTTACTCCACATTAGGACACCAGTTAGATTGTATTAGGGTTAGCCTAAGGACTTCATTTTTATTCACTTGCTTCTATGACCATCTCTTCAAATTTGGTCATGTCGTGAGATACTAGAGGTTAAAATTTTTTGGGGGGGTGCAATTCCACCAATAACAGCTTGCATATTGCTGAAAGTGATAGTGGGCCAGGCCTATTAGGTATACAAGAAGTGAAGAAGAGTGTCTAGGAAAAGATGATTGGAGGATCAGGAGAAGGAGATAAGGAGGAAAGGAGAATGAGATGAAAGCAGAAGACAAGAAGGAAGAGGAGAAGGACAGAAAGGAGAAGGAGCAGGAAGAGAAGAGGAGGAAGGTAAAGTGGGGAGGAAGAGAGAGAAGAAGATGAAGACAGAGGAAGAAGCAAAAGAGAACAGGAAGAGTAGAGGAAGAGAGGGAATAAGGGAGGAGATGGAGAGGAGGGGAAAGAAAAGAAGGAAAGATGAAAGACAAGGGGAGAAAGGGAGATACAGGAGAGGAAGGGGAGAAAATAAAGAAGAGAAGAGGAGAAACAAGAAGGCGAAGAGGAGGAGAAAGTGGGGAGAGGATAGGAAGATCACTGAACTGGCTCGCGTAATGCCTGCAGGTAACCACCATCTGTTGGGAAACATTCGTTGAAGATGAGTTACATTTCTTTATGCTGTGGAACATTTGTTTAATGATGCAAAGATATTACATTCTTTTATGTTGCATTTGTTTAACCGTGAAGCAGTGTTCCTTTGCCTGTCTAAAACGCCCGATGGTCTAGTAAAGAGCTGAATGGCCAATAGTGAAACAAGAGAAAGGATAGGCGGGGCTGGCAGGCAAAGAAAAAAAGAGAAGGAGAAATCTGGGAAGAAGAGATGAAGGAGCAAGAAAAGAAGGGGCCAGCCACCCAGCCACCAAGCCAGACATGGAATAAGAGGGAAAGAAAAGAAATACAGAATAGAGAAAGGTAAAAGCCCAGAGGCAAAATATAGATGGGATAATTTAAGTTAAGAAAAGCTGGCTAGAAACAAGCCAACCTAAGGCAGGGCATTCAGAAGTAATAATAATAAGCCTCCATGTGTGATTTATTTGCGGTCTGGGTGGCAAGCCTCCAAAAAAGCCAAAAGAGTGAAAACCAACTAACTACAGCCATCCATTATGTTATGGCACCCAGGACATAACAATTTTAATGAAAAATCAGAGGCCAACTAATAGGAACAGGGGTCATCTTCACATCCAGAAGTGAGTAGTGGTACATTTTAGCACCTTTCATTTCAGTGATTTCCTGCCATCTCTCATCCCCTGCTTTGCCATGTCAGCTAGCTGGCAGTACTTTATTTCCCTTCTCTTCATCATTCTACCATCATGCCACACAGAGGTTGGTTTAGTTCTAGTTAGACTACATTGTGCAGCTAAACCGGAAGCTTGCAAGGTGAAATTTAACAGCATCAGCAGATTAATGTTCATGACTTGTACATAAATGCATATGAATATCAGGCTGGGTAAATAGAGCACTTTCTCTGGGTACCACACCCAACAATACAAAAGTGGAGCATGGTGGCATATATCAGTGATCCTAACACTCAGCGAGGAAAAGCAGGAGGACCAGAAGTTCAAGGTCATCCTCATTTACATAGCAAGTTCAAGGCCATCCTAAGGTATGTGTCACTTTTTCTCAATAAGTTCTTGGCATGATGATTCACATCTTTAATCCCAGCACACAGAAGGCAGAGGCAGGTGGATCTCTGTGAGTTCCTGGCCAGCCTTGTCTACAGAGTGAGTTCCAGGATAGCCAGGGTTGCATATTGAGACCCTGTTTTTTAAAAAGTACACACACACACACACACACACACACACACACACACACACCCCTACCTATATCTTCAACTCTTTTCTACCAGTTCGCAGTATATAGATCCTAGAGGGAGGAAAAGGTGTGTTAGTCTTTGCTTATAACAAGCCGCTCCAAAATGGCTTCCTTAGTTAGTTTCTGGTGGGCACAACTCAGACATATGAAAATGTTGTTGCACTTAGCACTACATAGGTTCCATTTAGTAAATAGAATACATAGTCAGCAAGGTTGTGTTTTGTTATAATTTTATCTGGACTGCCACTCAGTGGCCATTTGAAGAAATACCCAGAAGAGCATCTGCTGCTTTGATTAACTTTCTACTGTTTTTGGGGAGGCCCAGACACAAAGGTTTGTGCATTCTTCATGGCTGTAAACATGCTGAAATTCAAGTAAGCTAGTGCTACTGAACTTTAGTCTTCAACGTCAGGACTTTGCAAACATCCAAATCACTGTTCTATTTATTTAAAACTGTCATCGTGAGTATCTCCCAAATGTTCGCAAAGAATTTGGAGAATTCTGTATTTTCTCTATCAAGATCCCCTTTAAGCCAGGCGGCGGCGGCGCACGCCTTTAATCCCAGCACTCGGGAGGCAGAACCGGGTGGATTTCTGTGAGTACGAGGCCAGCCTGGTCTACGGAGCGAGATCCAGGACAGGTACCAAAACCCTATCTCGAAAAACAAAACAAAACAAAAAAATCCCCTTTAAAAGGAGATAGTGGCATGGGCATTGTTCCAAGTTCAAGGCCAGCCTGTTTTAAAAGCAGGAGTTCCAGGCCAGCCTGAGCTATAGTATGAGACATTCTCTCTAAAAACAAGCTAACAGGTAGAGGGCCTCACAGACTCCAACCATCCTCAGGGTCTATAGGCAATCAATGGAGCACACGTGCACACATGATTTAAAAATTTTTAAAAAATTAAGCAAAGACAGAAAAGTTGATCTAAACACATGTTCTGTCCTTCCACCTGTGTGCTCCTCCACCTATCTTTCTTGAACAACTTTATGTCATATATTCGTCATCCTCTTATCAGCCCATCCATACTTACATTCCGCTGTTTATAACCCTGAAAGGAAGAAAGCATGGGAAGTGTTAGAATCAGATGCAAGTCCTACTAGAGGGAAACACTGAGTGACGGGGGAAAGATTCTAAAATGATAACTTCAGTAAAAATCTCTTAATTTTTTAACTTCATGGACGATTTTAAAGTACGTTTTTATCTCACTTTATTGCAATAAAAAAGCTTTTAAAGCCACATTTTATTGCTGACATTGGAATATAGCATTGCTTAGTTCATTTTAGGAGTTTCCCAAAGTCTGCGAGCAAAATTTACAACCACCAACTATGATTTTATGACATCCAGTGATTTCATGTCTCAGAACAAAGTAAGATACTTTAGTAAATTATACAATGTTCCCCCATCATCTGACCTCCTGTCCCCTTTCAGATCTCATTTCCTGCTATCATCCCTCCCACATCTAGCTATATTGACTGATATTCCTGGACCACTTACTTTCCCCTCCTAGTCTCCTGACTTTCTTCTTGGCTTCAGATGAAGCATTCCCATCAGTACTTTGTCTTATCTCATTTGAGTATGGCCATCCCACCCTCTACATTGCTTTCCTACATCTGGTCTAGAGAACTTACTACACAGTGTTGTACTACATATTTTGTTCTTTGGTTTCTTGTCTACCTTATTACCTATAGAAAGTAAGCTACAGGAATCATGGAGTTTTGTCTGTTTTTATAGATCCAGATTCTCAGTGCCTTGAATAGTGTGCATTGAGGGTAGTCCTTAAACAAACAATGAATGAATGCAGACACAAATGATGTGAGAAAAAACAGAAAGCTATTTTATTTGTATAAGGAACATTTTCTCCTCGTTTTGCCTTAAAATGAGCAGTTGTCTGATGTGGTGGTTTGAAAGAAAATGGCCTCCAAAGGGAGTGGCACTATTAGTAGATGTGCCCTTGTTGGAGGAAGCGTGTCACTGTGAGGGTGGGCTTTGAAGTCTCTTTCTCTCAAGCTTCCCCCAGTGTGACAGTCAGTCAACTTCCTGTTGCCTGCAAGATGTAGCACTTTCAGTCCCAGCACCTCTGCCTGCATGCCGCCATGCTCCCTGCCATGATGATAATGAACAGAACCTCTGAAACTGTAAGCAAGCCACCCTCGATTAAATGTTTTCTTTCTAAGAGTTGCCGTGGTCATGGTGTCTCTTCACAGCAGTAGTAAACCCTAACTAAGAGATCTGATCTCAATAATCTGATGAATCTTTGCAAGGTTTTGATGAACTCTACATAATCCTTGACACAAAATATGTGGCAGTCTCCCCAATGATATCCTACCCTAAGATTGAATTCATTAATTCTTCTGTGATCCCACAGTACATGTACATGCTTTGCTTTCATTGTTTATCATACTATAGTATTATAATAAAAATAATTAGTAAATACATCATAAGTATTGGCACTGATAGTGTCAATTTATTTATATGTGAGGGCCTCTAGACTAAAAGCTGCCTACTTAGATGTAGTATAATCCCCCACAGTTGGGAAGACAAGGCAGGGGAATTGTGATTTAGAGGCTAGCCTGGGCTGTATAGCAAGACCTTGTCTCAAAAATAAATAAATTAATAAATAAAACAAACACTACCCTAATTTGAGTATAGTGGCTCATACCTGTAATTCTGGCACTTAAGAAGCAGAGTTAAATGGATCACTGTGATTCTGAGGCCAGCTGGAGGTACATAGTAATCTCCAGACCCATCTGAGCTACAGAGTAAGATCCCCTGAGAGGTTACCCATGCTCTACTCCATGGCTTTACATCCACACACATGTTGGATCCCACAGATTAAACAAAAAAGAGGAGAAAACAGGAAACTGGGAAGGACTAATGGGAGGGAGGAGGATCTGGCAGGAGGGAATGGAGGTGGACTTAATCAAAAAACATTACATGCATGTATGAAATTCTCAAACAATAAATTTAAAAAGAAAGAAAAAGAAGGAAAGAAAGCTCTCCCATTTACCTTTCTACCCCCTAAGCTCAGTGCTATTCCAAACACAATTCTGTGCTTAGTATATATTTGGCAAATGAATGGATCATTAAATAAACTAATATGTGAATCAATAAAAGAGGATAAGACCTTGTTAGTGTAGAGATTCTCTATATGCTAAACATTTTTTTAATATCCCAATGAACTACTATGCTGGCTGCTGCCTTTTCAGACTTGCAATGGCCAGTATCCTGGACCACCTACAAGACTAGCTTATTACATTCTGTTATCAGTAGGAAATGTACAAAAATGGTTTTTCCAGTAATAAGGATGGTTTGTAAGCAGTAACTTATAAGTTCTTCTGCTTTAAATATACTTTATTTTTTTAATCAGCATGTTTATTTATTGGGGAGCATGTGTAGAGGTCAGAGGACAACTTGCAGGAGTCACTTCTCTCCTTCTGCTACATGTGTTTCTAAGATTGAACTCAGGAACCATCTTACCAGCCCTTGAATATAGTTTACAGAAAGGCAGTCCATGGACTTTTTGTTCCTGAAGGCGAGTTTTCTTTTTCTCCCCCAACAGAGTATTTTTATTAATTACTTGGGAATTTCATACAAGGTACCCTGATTCCACTTGCTTCTCATTCCTTCCTGGTCCACTCTCCTACCATTGCTCCCTCTCCCCCCGCCCAAAACCCACCAAGTCCAATTTGTCTATATACTCAATGGAGCATGTTCAAACTCCTAGTGGTTAGCCCCTTAAAGAAAACTGAGTTCTGTCCAGTCCCTTTCCACCCTCCCCCATCAGAAGCCATCAACTATGGAGAGCTACATTTCAACATCTTATCAAAACTTTTAAGGACTCTCTTCAATAGCTTCCTGTATGGACTGTTTCTCGTGTGTGTGTGTGTGTGTGTGTGTGTGTGTGTGTTACAGTGTGTGTTACAGAAACCTTCAATTGTCAGTTATGAGTCTGCAGCCATCAATACTACTGCAAAACAGCTTCCTTGCCCATAGCGGTCAGTGCCAGCACCATCATGGATATCCACATGGTCTCCAGCAGCAAAACTGACCACAGACCACAGAAGTATTTCAAGGAGACTTAATCAAGAAAATGAACCATTCTTCATCTCAGATATTTTGTTGCTCAGAGTCGGGGTGATGGCCAATCATGTTTGCAGCTGAGGCCCCATGCTCTCCTCCCTGCAGGGCCAGCAGCTGCAGGTGCCAGGCTTCGGTCCAGGCCTATGGGCCAAGAGGCAGCACTGACCTACCAGCAAGGCAGGCCTGGTGGCCCAAGCCTCCAAGCAGCTCTAAGACTGACCCTACTTGGCAACAACATGCTCCTTTGTCAGGCCTCAGCCACACACACACACACACACACACACACACACACACACACACACACACACACACACACTCCCATACCTGTTGCCACTGCCACCACGTCTCCAGTCTGCTTCTCTGCTGCTCTGTTCTGCCATCTTTCCCATCTCTCTTCCAAAAAGTGGTGTTACAATCTGCTATGTGTCACACAGTATATTATTTTTCCCAAAACCTTTACATGCAAATAGTTATTACAGTGAGTCATTGATCTGGTTCAAAGTTTCTGGAGCACCATAGATACTGGAATATTTCCGAGACTCATCTTGGATAGATGTTGTTGCCCAGAGTCAGTGTGATCATGGGGCTGGTCAGTAGGGAGTAGGACCCTTTCGAGCCCCAGACTGTAGTAGGACAGGCCCATAAGGTCAAGGAAATTAGCTCAAACCTGTTGCCAAGGCATGCACATAATGTACTTCCTTATGAGCCAACCTGGAATCTGCCTGAGTGCCTAGCAACAGGTTCTGTTAGAGTTCCTGGTCACTGTCAGAGTTCCTGATCATGCCCAACCAATGAGGGATGACCACATAATGCCAGCAGATTGGGACACAGCCTGGGTGCTGGGAGGAGGGTATATGAGGCCTTCCCCATTATTGAATAAATGAGTCTGCTGTTTGCTTTCAATTGACTCCTGGTGTCTGTGTCATTGACATTGCACCTTCTCACCCCCTCCCCGGAGGGAGCTGTTAGGATCAAGCAACATCTGGTGCCTGAACATGGGGCTTCTGCTTCTTTCTCTTTCCCAGCCCAGGTTCTGATTGGCTCTCTACCTTCACTTGGCATGCTTGATAGTGACCCCAAGATGGTGTGTTTCAGTGAGAAGGCCCTTCAGTGTTGAGTTCTTTTGGTCCCTTTTTCAGGTAATGTTGGGACCCCCATTTCTTTCCTTCTTTTGTGTTGTCTATCATGTTTATCTTCCCCCTTCCCTGAGGGAGCCATTAGGATCCAGCAACACCATACCACTGCACACTTCCCTGCCCTTGCTGCCCGCAGCCAACAGGGATGCAGCTCCATGCTCTCCTGCCCACAGCAGGGTGGCAGCCACAGGGCCAGGCAGTGGCCACAGGGTCAGGTGGCTGGTGGTAGCCCAAGTCTGAGGACTTGCCCTACTCAGCAACTACATCCTTGTTTGTCCACTGTGTCTCTTCAGCTTCTCTTATCTCTTCTCAGCTCAGTTCCACCATCTTTTTTTCTAATTCCATGAAACCACTTTTTAAAAGCATCTTCCCATAAGACCTGCCATTTTTTAGATGTTCTGGAGATACTGCATGCTCTGCAGGCTCATCCTCTTTTGCCTCGTCTCCTGGTGAAGCCTCTGTGAGTTTCTCAGGCTCTTTAGAGTAGCCCAGCAGGTGCTGGTGGCCACCATCATCTTGAATCCAGCAACTTTTCTTGATTCTATAGTCTGCCAATAGATTGTATTCCTAACACTAACCACCTAACTTGGCTAACCTGTCACTGTGAGCCAACTGTTGCAAGAGCATGGTGTATGAACCTTGAAGACCTTGATGAACCTTGACAATAAAATTATCTTTCTGGTAAGAATAGTCTATAAGAAATTTCTTCTTAGAACAGGATATCAAATCCATATGAGGTCTCCTTGCTCCCTGAGAATACCAGGTTTAAAAAAATAGCTGCCAGGGGTGGCAGTGGGGCTGGACATCCTTTGAAGCCTGCTATGGTTTGGATGAGTGTCCCTTCCTAAAGGTCCATATGTAATGGCTTGATCGAATCCCAAGGTGGCTGTAGTGGGAGATACTGTGGACTGCTAAGAAGTGGGGCCTAGTGTGAGGCCTTTGTTTTTATTATTTGAAAATGTATTTTTACATGTATTCATTCATTTTGTGGAGGATGCATGTGTTGTATGTGGAGTTCCGAAGACCACTTGCAGGAATCTATTCCCTTCTTCCACTGTGTGGGTTTCAGGGATTAGACTCAAGTCACCAAACTGAGCACCAAGTCCCTTTACCTGCTAAACTATCATTGCCTGGCTCAGAGATAACACCTTTTTTTACTGTTTGCTCTGACAAAGCCTCACTGACCTTAAGTACAGAGAAATAGCCATGACATGCCATCCTCACCAGAAACCCAAACACATGGGTCCATCTGGAACAATACTTAAACCTCAGAACCATGAGTCACAAAATTAGTAGTCTATGGAAGATAATTTCATCATAGTGACACAAATTAGTATCTAGCTAATATAGATCCATTCTCAGTTGGAAAACCACTGTGGTCCACTGCTTCCACTGTGCAGAAGTGACGCACCACCAGATCTATCTCAAAAGTGCTAAAGCCTTTCTCATGGGTGTTTCTAGAAGGTAGAGACATTGTCACTGTGCTAAAATCAGTCACAGATTACAAAATGTAATATCTCAAAGTTGAATTCAGCTGACACAGGTAGGTAAGTGAAAAGGCTTTCAATATCCTCAAATGACCACATCCTATGGAGACCATGCACCTACCCCTCACTGAGAGGAAAATCAAGCAGTACCAACTCCAACTAGCAGGGGATACAAAATAGATTGAGTCTGAAAATGAAACTTGCTTCCTTAAAGTAAAAGACCACTGTGATACCAATAGCAACCTGCCCCTAATGAGCAGCAACACTGATTGACAAATTTCTATGGAATCTTGCAGGCTGGTAATATTGCCATCTCTCCATGCTTAAGATCACTGAAGCTTTGTCAGACATCAACAGCAAGAAAATGAGAAAGATGTTAACTTGGGGTCATTGAGATGGATCAGCAGTTAAAGGTGCCTGCCACCAAGCCTAACAATGTAAAGAGTTTGATCTCCAGGAGTCACAGGGTAGAGGGAGAGAACCTACACCTGCAAATTGTCCTCTAACATGCACACTGTGGCATGCATGTATGTCACACACACACACACACACACACACACACACACACACACACACACACTAAATGAATATAATTTTATAATGATGTAAATCCTGGAAGAAAACAAAGCTGATCCAGTACCAGCACCTTGTGGTATACATGTAAAGAATTCAGCTAGATAAAGCTGATAGAAAGTGAAGGTCTCATAAATGAATGAAAGTCAGGTTCACTTAGAAGTGAGCCCAAACAAGCAAGGGTTGTTTCAAATCTTGTCTTCTAGATTCGGCTGAGTGAAAAATAACATCAAGGAGCCTACCCCAAGAGGGACTAGATGGCCCTGTAACAATATGTACTAATTAAATTCAACTTGGTGAGCTTTTAGTGCCCATGTGATTTAATTCGTATTGTCTTGGTATTGATTTGTGGCCAGAGTTAAGCAGAGCTCTCTTAACAGTGAGCACATTTTGAAGTGCCACCCACAAGTAGAAAAACATGTAAATGTGATGTCTTCTAAAGTGCCGTGGTCCCACAGTGGAATGCTCTATGGCTGTTAGAGATGACAAGAATGTAGTCTGTGTTGATCTATGTAAATGTGTATGTACAATTATGCTAAGAGAAACCATGTGTACATATTGACTGAAGCCCTGCAGGAACCTAGCCTGTGCATCAGCTGAGATCATAAGAGAACATGAAGTGACACAAATAGAAATGAATGAGCATCAGGTTGTGAATTACGTGCTTTCTTCCAGAAGGGTTCTTTAAGCTTGCAGCGAAAATCAATGACAAGGAAAATAACAACAAACAAATGAAAAGCATTGCTGTGTGCCCAGACCAGGGTACTAGAGAAGCACATATTGAAATCTGAGTTCATAAATGCCAGAAAGGGAGCAAACAATAGCAGGATAACATAGTGACCCAGTAAACAAACGGATCTGCCTGGAAAGATACTAGTGAGGTGGCGACTGGCCCAAGTGAAGGTGGTGACTGGCCCAAGTGGAGTTTTCGTAATGCTGTAGGTTAACTTGGTGGCTTTCAGGCAGTGCGCATTCTGTCCGAACAACAACCCCTTCAGAGGAGACTACTGCCTTTTCATAAGCCTGCACTTCAGAGATCAGTTTTGCAAAGGCATCTCAAGAGAAATTTCAAATGTTTGAGAAGTGTTAAATCCATATCCTGGAGCCTTGTATTTGTCTCTGAAGGAGGGAATGGAAGACCTCCAGGGGTGCTGGGACAGCAGAGAGATGTGGAGAATCAGACACACAGAGACTCTGCAACAGAGCAGACCATTTACCTGGACTTCCCCCACAGGCAGGCAGCAGGAATAGCAGGCAAACTGAGGCACCACTTCTCTGCCTGCTGGCTGGTCTTCACTCCAAACAGCTTGGGAAGACTGACTGTGTGTGACTGTGTGTGTGTGTGTGTGTGTGTGTGTGTGTGTGTGTGTGTGTGTGTGTGTGTGTGTGTGCGCGCGCGCGCGCGCGCAAATGCAAGCAGCACTTACTTGCACCCTTTGCTACTGCTTTTCCCACCTCTTAGCCATTTTCTTCTTCTGAATCTTCAGCAGAAGGAAAAAGATGGAGGCCAATGTACTTCCCATGGCTGAATTACAGCTACCGCACTCCAGCTATCAGGCAATGGTAGCACGCTAAGGAACCCTGAACAATTCATCTCTGTCAGGCTAGCAATAAATAAGGTCTGTGTGGTTTTCCCAGGGCAGGCCTTGCTAGATTCTCCAAGCATTTTATCTGAAGGTCAGACTCTGCTAATTAAATGGAGAAGTTAAGCTGGTATGGGAGGAGTCAAATCCACATGCCCTTTCCCTTGTTTGTGGCTCAGCATTATAATATATTTAGCATATATATAATATAACACATATATAAAATAAGATATATTAGCATTATATTTCCCCTCCTCTTTCTTAATACTCAGGGCTACTGTGCTCTGCTGGAATGAGAATCTGCTCAAGCACAAATACCACTCATAAAAAAACTGTCATGACCAATGTGTCATAGGTGTTAGATTCACATTTCAGCAGCAGCTGTGAAGTCATCTGGATGAGCTATTGTCTTCTAAGAAGAATGTCTTGACCTCTAGAGATGTATAGGACAGAGCTAATGTCCTCTGAACATCATCTTCAGTGAAGAAAGAGGGGGCAAAATTGGGATCTATGGCATGTTGGGGAGGAGACCAGTGTAATGTCTGCCAAAGCTGTAGATTGTGGCCTTATAAAACAGTATCCACAGAAATAAAGTGTCTCTCCATTGAAGGACTGATATGACACACAAATACAACCAAGGAGGCTCTGAAGTAACCCTGGAAGGTCCCACAGCTGAGATCCTGGCAATGCTGCACTCTCTCATTCATCTAGTCAGATGTGAATGGGAGCAAAGAGGTGAAAACTTCAGCCAAGGGCTTGCTTTTATAGATGTGAATTCAGTAAGTGGCTGACCAGTGCTAGTCTGAAGACAGAAACAAGAAATGAAATGGCACTGCATAGACTCTTACATTGGGTATTTATACACAGCTCATTGAAGCCTCTGAACAGGATGACAAAGTGAAGAACGAATTCCAAAGGGACAACGGCTAGAAAAACTGCCCAGAACAATCACCTAGCTGGTACCACTGAGCCAACTTGTTGGGAAAACTGGTACTGACATTTACCCTTGCATGATTGTTGACTTTGGAGTAAGAATCTTGTATTCTATTTTGCTGGCAGAAAAACTTAGGGCTGGGTACAGCCTGATCTCAACAAGAACCTTTCTCAAAACAAAAACCAAAAAGCTGTTTCTAGTTCATGGGCCTCTTCTAGCTCCTCCTCCTCCTGAAGCTCTAAACTTGTTCCGTGGCATTGGTCTCATTCTGTCTCCCATTCCATGATTGTCTAGTCACAACTCTCTGGGTAGCCTGCCTACTCTTGTGTGTGTCATCCTCAAGATGTAGCCCTGTGCTGGACAGACAGTCATTTATCCATGCTAGCTGGTTACTGGGCAGATTTGTCAAGACAGACAGGCCGACTAGGGCAGTTATTTCACACAGTCAAGACTAAAGTAGTTGGAAAACATACTGAATAATTTAGAAGTCAGTATATTAAAACTCACAATAATATTTGAGGTTTAAATATTTTATTTATACCCTAAACAGAATTTATTATCATTTTGCTTTCCCAGATTTAATGGAAGCAAACACATCAATAATATTTTCAAAAGCTACTTCTAGAAAAAAAAAGTTGGCTCTTAAAATATCCATAAAAACATGTATCTAGGCACACATTTTCCTTTTGCCTCAGGCTCTAATATGGCTTGGCATGGCATTGTGAGATCCTGTAATGAAAAGTTTGAAATTTTGTTACTCATAGTTGTTTAGCATTTGTTTGGAGTTTTGAAAATATTGTGTTAGAATGTGAGGCTTGGGTAACCTCCTTTAATGGTGCCCCAGAGGCAAATGCAGCTGCCTACAATGAATGGGTGGATCTCTGGCCTAACCTTAGTACCTGAGGCTCAGTGCAGCAGTTTTGAGCTGGTAGAGAGAAAATGCAGTGGATTACCGAAGAGTTAATACCTAGTATAAATGACACTCCAGCTGCTTCATACTTCACTTCTGAAACAGTCATTCAAAGAGATCTTCTGCCCTTTCATGTAGCCTATGCTGGCCTTGAACTCCCTACATAAGTGAGGCTGGTTTTGAACTCCTGATCCTCCCAATCTCCATCACCCAAGCATTGAACTTTATCTAATTTTAAAACTTTTCTGTGTTGCAAATTATATCTTTTTGTTGCCACAAAATAAGCTGGGTGTGGTAGTGCAGTCTTGAATCCCAGCACTCGGGAGGCAGAGGCAGTTGGATCTCTGTGAGTTGGAGGCCACCCTGGTCTAAGAGCTGGTTCCAGGATGGCCAAGGCTGTTACACAGAGAAACCCCCTCTCCACAAAATAGCCATAGGGTTATGGTTGGTATAGCCACTACCAAGTTGCTCATGTTTCAGTAAATAAGCCCCCACCTCTGCTCATGAAAACAACTTAAATTAAATGCAATGTGTCTTCAAAAAATACATGAAAGTAGGAAGGGTTCTTGTTGGGAAGAAGGGGTTTATATGAGAGGGCAATGGGGGTGAATATGATCAAAATGCATTGAAATAGTCAATAAGTAAAAATGAATGTTTTTGAGAGATCAAATCAGTTAGATTTAAAAACACTGGCCCATGTTTCATGCATCTATCTCAAACTATCAGAATCTAATCTGATAGGTTTTATCTATTTAAATATTTTGAAATAAAGCAAAATGAAATTTTCATAGCAAAAAAGCCACAAAATCATATAGATGATAGATTGATAGGTGACCAACTGACAGACAGACAAATAGATATCTCCATTGTGAAGGCATCTAAGCACAGTTTTCTTGGCTCCCAATTCTAAGTTACAGTCTATCATTGCAGAGAAGTCAAGGCAGCAGGAACTTGAAGCAGCTGGTTCTACTACATCCACAGTCAGTCGAAGAAAGCAATGAATTAGTGCCTGCATTCTAGTGATCAGCTCACTTTCTCCCGCTCATATAACATAGGACCTCCTCCCTAGGGAATAATGCCACTCACAATTAATGGGCCTTCCCTTGTCAATGAATGCAATCAAGACATTAATGCAAGAGATATTCTCAGACGTTCATCTTTACGGTAATTCTAGATTGTGTCAGGTTGATAATTACAACTAACCATTGCTAGAGCGATGGCTTGGCAATTAAGAGCATTTGCTGCTCTTATGGAGGACTCAGGTTTGTTTCTAACACCCATGTAGTAGCTCACAACCATCTGTAAACCCTGTTCTGGGGGACTTTAACCTTCTTCTTGGTTCTTTGAGCACTAAGAACAAATGTGGTGCACATACATGTACATAGGCAAAACACTCATACACATAAATAAAAATTAAGTAATTAAAAATAAGCATCATAGCACACTTCAAGATACATGGCTCTTCAGGCTGGTGAGAGGTTCAGAGCGTAAAGGTGCTTACTACCACATTTAATGACCTTAATTCATTCCCTGGAACTCACATGGTGGATGGAAAGAGAGAACCGACTTCTACAGGTTGTCCCCTGATCGACACATACGTGCCTTGGCTCATGTGTGCACACACACAGGCACACACAAAATAAAAACAAATACAAGTCAGGTGGTGGTGGTGCACACCTTTAATCCCAGCACTCAGGAGGCAGAGGCAGGCAGATCTCTGTGAGTTCAAGGCCAGCCTGGTCTACAGAGTGAGATCTAGGACAGGCACCAAAACTACACAGAGAAACCCTATCTCAAAAAACAAAACAAAACAAAACAAAACAAAACAAAACAAAACAAAAAGCATTGTTTTTGTGACTCTTGGATGCAAATTGTCTGTCTTTTTCTGAATCTGAACTTTATTTCAAAAATAAAGTTTTTTTTTCCATGAAAGAAGAAAGTTTCATAACTGCATACAGATGAAGTGATCATTTTGAGTTTAGACATGTTTTGGAAGGTGAAAAACATCAGCAAATTAACCATCTGCATCCAGAAGTCCTTTGGTCATTTTGAGGTTGACAGAAAGACTCTGAGCTTTTCCTTGAAACTTCTCCATTTGTGTCCAGAAGATAAAGTTAGAAAGCACAGCAGGCCCCTTGGCTCTTTTTCCCTTGGGAGCACAGGCACAGGGAGACTCCATAGGCCAGACTTCTTCCCTTTTCCCATCTTCCTCCTGTCTTCAGGCTGGAACATTTCAAAATAGCAGCCACTGCAGGGATATGTAATAGCCTGTAACTCCAGCCCTGGGGGATCCAATCCCTTCTTCTGACATCCTTGGGCACCCACACACATGTGACACACACAGATATGGACACAAACACACACTCACAAACAAAATAAATCTTAAAAACCAGTAAAATCTATTAGTAATTGGATTCACCATATCCTTGCAATTCACCTTTTATGACAGTCAAAAGTTTGGATCTATCTGTCCTGTTGTCCTTTCTCAACCTGCTTTGATAGCATCACTTTTTTTTTGGTTTTTTGAGACAGGGTTTCTCTGTGTAGCTTTGCGCCTTTCCTGGAACTCGCTCTGTAGACCAGGCTGGCCTTGAACTCACAGTGATCCGCCTAGCTCTGCCTCCCGAGTGCTGGGATTAAAGGCGTGTGCCACCACCGCCCGGCGATAGCATCACTTTTATACCCAGCTCTTACATGGCGAATGTTCCAACAAAAAATGAAGATGTGAAGGAGCTGACCTAAGGTCACATAATCATAAGGGGTAGGCAGGCTGTGACTGACTAGACACTAAATTTGCTGTGTATCTATAAGCCCAAGCGCCTTCATCTTTGCCACCCCCCACCCCCCCACCCCACCCCCCACCCCCCGCCACACACACAGAGGAGTCTGGCTAAGAAGAATTCCTTTCCTGTTTTGCCCAAATGAAAGACAAATGCTAAGATGGAAGCAAAGACATTCTTACTACCCTGATACAGGTGTGCTGTCTAGCTCAGGAGCCTCAGCTCTCAACCCACAGCCAAAGGACTTAGTCTCACATTTCTAATTAGGAAATTATGGAAAGAAAAAATGTGCAAACAATTTCAAGTCACAGCTTTAGAGAGAAACAGTAATTCTCTGAGGGTGTCTCTTCCACCTTTTGAAATGTGTGTCCTCTTGTGTTTCTCACCGTTCTCCCTCTGTCTATTTCTGTCTCCTGAGCCCCCTCCCTACCTCACACTGATTTTTCTACACTGACCAGGTCTGGGCAGAGACTCCGTTTTTAAAGCCTTCTGGATCCACAAAAATCAGAAGTACTTACTCTAAAGCTAGGCTTCTAGAAGATGTAAACTGGGCAAGTAATTCACGGGAAGCAGGCTTCTCCTAGCTCCAGTCAGCTCTGGCGACACAAATCGGACATGATTCCCTAAATCCAAGAAAGACTTCTTACCTCCAACAAGCTTTAAGAGTGTATGTGAAAGAAAGCCCTTTATGTTTCTTCATTTGTTTGGCAGATGAGGCACATGTAAGCATTTCCAGTTTAAACACATGTTGGAACAAAACACTTGACTTTTCTGTTTTGTTCCAGCTACAGGGCATCCTAGAAGCACAATTTAATACCATTGCTGGCAACTACAATTATTATTATGTTTTGCTTCTTCTGGAGGCTCCTGAAAGACAACTGTAAATGATGGTGTATTCTCTTCACCAAATGGAAGGCGATTGAGTCACACAAATGCCTGAAGACTGGACCCGGGAACTCCTATTTGGAACCATAGAGAGAGAAAATTGGACAGTCCCCGACAGAAGATGGACTGATCATTTTAAGCCACATGTTTCTTCAAGCAGACTCCTAATTTTAATTGGCCTTTGACTACATTAAGCTCTTTTCCTAAAATCCTCTCTGTCACTAACCAATAGAAGGATGTTTCTGCCTGCCTGAGGTCTGTGAGGGACAGTTTTCATGGTGAGATCTGACAGACTGAAAACAGTCCTGGGAGGCTTGCTAGCTGGCAGTTTAGAAATAGATGTAAAAAGAATGATGTTGGGTGAGTTTTCTAAACACATTAATGTTAAACTTGACATTTGTTTAGGAGCCTCGCGGACTCCATTAAAAGCTATATTCTCTGCTCAGCACTGTTGGGTCCTGGGCCTGGGAAAGTGGGATTAGGAGATTCCCTCCACACACACCCCCTTCATTTAGATACTCTAATTCTCTATAATTGTATTTATAGTGCTGAACTGTGATTGGTGGAAAGTAACCACAAACAGGTGAGGCTTTAAGAGTTTTCCTGCTTGTCTGAATTCTGATCTAAGGCAGGGCAGACTGTTTGGATTTCATTCAAACACAGCCTAAAGTATCATTGTGTACACAATCGAAGGGAGTAGACAGAAAGAAAGGGTAGCTGCTCTTACCAAAAGGCTGGAGTGTTGCATTATGGAGGGTGGCAGAGAGCCCAGGGCACACAGTCACAGACCGGAAAAGGATTTTGAGTTTTCCTTTTCTGGAGATAGCAATTCTTAGGCGATTCTTTGAGGTTCCCAACACCAGCCCTCTCCCTTTCAGAGATACTCTGGGACACAGAGACCCATCTCTCCTGTCCTCAGAGTCCTCTGTTAGAGGCCTGGGCCTAGGGCTGAGATGATCTCCTTTGCCTTTACCATCCTCTCAAGTAATTCTTCTAGATATGATGCCACTGGAAGTACCCACTAAATTGTGTGTGTGTGTGTGTGTGTGTGTGTGTGTGTGTATGTGTGTGTAGCCGGAAGTAACCTCGGTATTACTCCTCAGGTGCTCTCCACCTAGTCTTTTGAGTCAGAATCTCTCACTGGCCTAGATCTCACCAATTTAGCTGTGTTGGCTGCCTCCCTCCCCTCCAGCACCATTCTTCTATGTGAGTTCTGGGAGTCAAATTCAGGGACTCCCTCTTTCATGGCAGCCATTGTATTGACTGGACTATCTCTCTAGTCCTTTCATTCCACTCTTAAAGTCTGAAGAAAGCCCACGTTCTTTCTCCTAGGGTGTAAGAGAGACTTAACAAGGGACATTAAAAGGGGAAGGGACAGGGCAAAGGGGAAGGGATCCCACAACGGGAACTAAAGTTAGAGGCAACAGGAGAATGGGAAAGTTCAACTTGGGCTGCTTTGTGATTTGGCCTTGGATCCTCCCTGCCAGAGTAAGAGGTCAGCTGAGAAGTCTCCAGCCTTTTGATCCAGAGGGAACACATGGGCCAGCTGCCTTGGTTACTCAGGAGCAAGGACTGGAGAGTGTCAATCTTTTCCCAGTAGTATCCCCATTTCTCTTCTCCTCTCCCACAGCTGTAAGGCAACCATCTCTTTTCCCTCATATCCATGACCCAATGTGTGTAAGTCAGTGATTTCATGCTCCTAAATGTTATCCTTCCTCTTAGAGTTGGAACATGTGCCTTCATTTGCAAGCCCCTTCATGGAAGCCAAGGGGACCTTTCATTGTCCTGAGTGAGAGGCTACTTCTACGGAGGAAGAGCAGATGGTAGAAATGTAACCCTAATGGGACACAAGTAGGCCATCTAGTTTCACAAGGAGTAGCTAGCTACAGCTCTTGGCCCCAACCAGAGGGCCACCTGCCACTCCCTCTATCAGCATCATGGCAGGCACTCCTGGACTCAGGGTCTACTGGGGGCCTCAATTCAACTTTGCCACCAAGAATAATCCTGCAAAGGTCTCTGGAGCTCCTGCTGAGACCCCAGGCTCCAAAACCCTGAAGTCTTAAGTGGAGCGTTTGTTGCATGAAGGAGAAGAGCTCACTGTCAATGTCAAGGGAAGTAGTTCCCAAATAGTTGGAGAAATGTAAACAGAACAGACACCAACCTTCTCTGCATTCCCAGCCTCCCCTTCCTTCCAAGGTCACCCAAGCCTAGCTTCTGGGGCCAGGCAGGAAAGGAAAGGGGCTAGGAAATCCATTCATCTGGAAGAACAGCCAGCGCTGAGGTGGTACATTTTTAAAGCTGATAGTACTTTGCACAAGAATGCTCAGGTGAAATCATGGTTGCCATCAATAGTGAGCAGGGACAATATGGGTTTGGGAGGATCTATGGTGGCTTTTAAAGAATACCTGCCCAGCAATTGTTGTCCTAGAATAGCATTCCTGCTCTGCCCGTTTCATACATCCATTTTGGGCTCCCATGCTTCTACTTGAGCCTTAGAGAGGTCCTGAAACTTCCCTCTGAGAAGCCCTGCTTGAACCTCTCCCCTTGGAAACACACAATTATGGATCTAACTGCAAAGCCACAGCACTGAATACTCATTCTCTGTCCCCAGAAAAACATTCTGCCTAAGCCCACAATTGGATTGCTCGTGGAAAGCTATATTTTCTCTGAGAAGTGAAAGATGTTCTGCCAGAGCTGCTCTCTCAAAGTCTCTGAGAACAACAAAGCATTGTTTGGTACCAGCAGCATTCAGGCTTAGGACAATTATGTAAGGACTCGGCACCATTATAACATTGTCTCTCATGTGACTTACATCACGTCACTGTTTCCAAATCTCTTAATCATCCAGAAGGCTATTATATTTGGAGATTACCAAGTTAATTGAAGGGGAAATCTTGGAATTCAATAAAACCTTAGCAGCCCTAAACTACCTGCCACACCTTTCATGAGTTTTCAAGGTCTATAAATGGTCCTTTGTTGAGTGGCTTTGTTAATGGTCATGGTAGGGAAAGCTGAGGAGGAAAGTGATCACCTCATCTCCTGCTAGTGATCCAAATGTACTAAAAAGTGCGTGTGGGGTTAACAGCCAGAAAATATGGTTCCAAATTCTGTTCCCTACCTCATAAGTGCAATTGAAAAGGAAGGATGTTATTAAGCTGCCCAAGCAAAATATTTTAAAAATTTAAAGGATGCTTCTAAAGCTTTCACTTCATGTGCTAGGAAAGCCAATTGCAGCGATTGCCACACGGAGCCAATCCAAATTGAGATGTCTTTTTGAAAGCAATATATTTTAGGTTCTAGCAAAACTGAAACAAATTGTCAGCACAATGTCACATTTTAATTTCATTTAACTCTCTTGGTAATCCTGTAATATTCTGTACAAACTTACTAAGTAATAAACCTGAGGTTTAAGTGTCAAGCATGGCAAGGCACACCTGTAATCTCAACACTCAGGAGGCTGAAGCAAAAGGATTGTGAATTGGAGCCCAGGCTGGGCTACATAATGAGACTTTGTTTAAAAACAAATAAAAACAGACAACCAAAAAAGAAAGAAAAGAGAGGGGGGGATATAGATGGGAAGGCAGAAAGTCTGGGCGTGGTGGCGAATGCTTATAATCACACTTAGGAGGGACAGGCAGGAGGATCAGAAATTCATAGTCATTTTCTGCTACATAGTGAGTTCAAGGCCAGGCTGGGCCATACTGGACCCTGCCTCCCCCCCCCAAAAAAAAACCCAGAAAAATAAAAATAAGATAGAAACACATTTGAGGTTTGGGCAGTACAGGGAACTCAGTTATGTTGTGTGCTTGGTGAATGATGAACTGGAGTATGGATGGGTCTGCATTCTACATACAGTATTTTTTCACCAAGTCATGCTGGCAGCATACCTGTTATAGGAATGCTATATATAGGTTGAATTCTTTCCTAAAAATGAAGTGACATGACTGCTAAACTATGCATTGTAGATTGTGGAGAATTGGCTCAGAGTTAAAAAGCACTGGCTGCCCTTTCAGAGGCCATGGTTCTATTCCCAGCACTCACATGGTGGCTCACAACCATCTATAACTCCAGTTCCAGGGCGATCTGATGCCTTCTTCCGGCTTCTGCAGATATCAGCATATGCATGGTAGACAGGCTTACATCCAGGCAAACACTTATATGAATAAAAACAAAAAAAAGATTTTAAAAATCTTTTTAAAAAATTATATTAACCACAAGTGACTTACTTTTTAAAGGTACAAGCTGACTTAAAGTAAAAGTTGAGACCTGGTTTAAGACCTATTACATTATTTTTCTGCAAATGCAAAGGAAAAAATTACTCCTAAACACATAAGCCAAACTACAACTCCCAGCAAAGTAATAGAAGATGAACCAGACAAGTGTGGTTCAATCTACAAGGCAACCACGGGCATTTACAAATGAAAGTGACACAGTACTTGAAGAGTCAAATTAAATTTCATTAGACATTAATATTTGAGCTTGGATAGTTCAAATAGGATATGAGGAAGGGGGTATTAGCTGCTGTAATGAAAAGAAATCACAAAATTTCAGTGGCTTAACACATTACAAATTTCCCACCAACTTCGCAGTGGAATGTGAACATTCCTGGTTGGTGAGTAGCTTGCTTAACTGTAATGATTAAGAGACAGTGTTCCCTCCATTCTGTGTTCCCACAGTACCCAAGTCCTCTCCTGCTGACCATCAGAAGGGGGAAAAAGAAAAATAGAGAAAAGCCTGCGATTTCTTAAAGCATCTAGTCAAAATGGAGCTTGAATGGCATCGGATCTCATTTCATTGCAGAGAAGATGATCACACTTAGACTTGAAGAGGGCTAGGAAATTTAGTCCCTGGTTCAGCAGCCACTTCCCAGGAAGAGTTTCACACTATGCCAGAGGAAGCATAGTCTTTTCATGTGGCCAGAGTGCTACATTAGCCACAGAGGAGCAAATATCAAGCAAAGACAATGATACACGAAATAAGGCAGCATTTGTAAACTAGTTCAATGCAAGGCTGAGGGGCAGATGCCACCAAAGATATGCATTATCTGAGGTGACTTAAAGTTGAAACAGTGTCAAAGGAACAGGCGAGAAGGAAGGAAGGATTCACTCGTTTACTCCAAGATCTCTGGCTTGGGATGTGGATCAATTGATAGAGTGCTTGCCTACCATGTTCAAAGCCCTGTTTCCATCCCCAGCACCACATAAACCAGACATACTTACATTTGCCTATAATCCCATCACCAGGGCAATGATGGCAGGATGAGCAGGGAATCAAGTACACCCTTAGCTACATAGGGTGGTCAGAGCAACCTGGACTACATGAGACCCTACCTCAAAACAAAAATTCCAAAGAGTCATTCGAAGGCATCATAGAAAAGATACAGCAAATTCAATGGCTCAGAGGGGAAAACTAAAGTGAACAACGCTCATAAAGAGCAGAACGAGGTGTGAGGTTTGAGTCAGATAAACTCCAGTCTTGGTTTAGAAAGGAAGTTGTGCTCCCAGGAGCTCCCTTTAAGTGGTGGCGCCTGTGAGAGAAACAGAGGTTGGAATGACTTTGTAAAGGAGCCTCATGGGGCTAGACAGCATGACTACATGGAGAAAACTTCCTGTTAAGTCAATGCAAGGCACTTTAGTTTTTGTTGTTGTTGTTGTTGTTGTTAAGAAGGTTCACAAAAATCAGCAACATACAAAGAATGTAAAAATACACTTGTAAAGACAGAGAAGTCTGCACAGCACATTCTCAGACTATAATGAAAGAATGGTAGACATGCATACCAAGAGCTGGAGTGGCCAGGGAGCGCAATGATAGAATACTTGCCCATCATACTGAAGCCCTAGATTCCATGCACAGAACCACAAAACAAAAGGACATGTACATGCACAAGGCGAAAGGTACAATTTCCAGTAATGCAAAATATACATACATGCATATACACATCTGCCTATCTACATATGTATTCCAAATGGAATTAATTAATAAATATGATGTAGCTGGAAGGTTTCTTGGGTCCCACGCAGCCCCATGGTCCCTCCTGGCCCTGCGGTCCTGCAGCCTCTTATGAAATAATTGTTCAGAGGCTTAATATTATTTACAAATTGTATGACGCATGGCAGGCTTTTTGCTAGCTAGCTCTTATAGTTAAATCAACCCATAACTATTAATCTATGTATCACCGTGTTTTCCATGGCTTTACCTGCATCCCATTATGTGTTTTTCCTAGGATGGTAGTCTGCTCTCTCCTCCATTTTGCCTTTCTCTTTCCTGTCTCTCTCCTTAGATTTCCTGCCTGCCTCAAAGCTGTCTTGCCATAGGCCAAAGCAGCTTATTTATTAACCAATAGGAACAACATATATTCACAGTGTACAGAAAGACATCCCCCAACAACATGATGTAGAATTTAAAAATCTCTCATAGGTTATTATCAGGTCAAGGGAGAAATAAAGAACAAAATGAAGCAATTATTTTCTTTTGGGACAGGGTCTCCTGTATCCCAGGCTGGCCTCAAATTCATTATGTAGGTAAGGATGATCTTGTACTTTGATCCTCCCAAGTGCTGGGATTGCAGGTATGGATAACTATATCTAGTTTATGAATGAGTATCAAATCCATGCTAAGCAAACACTCTAATGACTGAGCTATATCCTAGTCCCGATGGAATATTTTAAAAATAAAATACAAATATAGCATTGTATAATACATGGAATGCTGGGGGCCGGGCGGTGGTGGTGCACGCCTTTAATCCCAGCACTCGGGAGGCAGAGGCAGGTGGATCTCTGTGAGTTCGAGGCCAGTCTGGGCTACCAAGTGAGTTCCAGGAAAGGCGCAAAGCTACACAGAGAAACCCTGTCTCGAAAAACCAAAAAAATATACATGGAATGCTGTTCACACTGTACTTTAAAGAGAACTCATCTCCATAAATGGTAACATTGATAAGTAGAGAGTAAAACGTAATAAACTAAATAATTACTTTTAAAAGAGAATAAAGCTCCCTAAAATATAGAAATAGAACAATCAACTAAAGATAAGCAAACAAAAAATTTAAAAGGAACCATTTGGTAAACAAATCAATATTGTTTCTTTGAAAAAATGCAGCTCTAACATCCCCTGCCAAATGATTTACAAAAGAGGAAGAAATACACAGCACAACAAATGAGTGACTAAAGATTTAACAGTGAGGAGGAGAGAAACCCAAAACACTTGGGGCTATTTGCCTCGCTTTGTTTCTGTAGCACCCTGTGTTTCTGTATTAAAACATTTATTGTGCTATCTTTTAACTATGCATTTATTTGTCTGTCTCCTTGTATTAGCCATTCTTCCAGCAACAACAGATGGTACACTCAGAAAGGTTTTATGGAAGGAGACTTGATAAAGGGACTGTTGGCAATGGTAGGTCTCCAGAGTTGAGGGGACCCACAAGGACTGCTGTCGTGAAAACATCAAGGCCATTCTGCCTGAGCCTAAGGGGCAAGGAGCAGGAATGAGTCAGAGTAACCTGGCCAGAACTGAGTCTAGGAAAGAAGGGCTTGCTGATCAGAGCTCAGGGAACAGCTAGACGTGTGAAGTCATCACTAAAAATACAGACTGGAAGCCAGAAGGTGGAGAAGGCGCAGGCCAACATCTTACACCTCCACAATGCTCATTTCCTGCCATTCCTCCAAAAGATGAGATTCTGCCTGGAACCATAAGACAGGAGGGCCCTTGGCATGGTGCCCACAGAGGCCAGTTTCCCAAGGTTGGGGGCAGGACAGAGAGTGAGGCTAAGGAGAAGGCAAATATGAACAAGTCCACTTAACAATCGAAAAAGGGAGTCCACAAGAGCAGAAATTTTGTCTTATTCACATTGTACTACCAGAACTTAGGGGAGTGAGTCAATAATTATTTACTGAGTGAGTGAATGAGTGAATTGAGTGATTTATTCTCAGCAACGTGCTAGTGAAACTGAAAGGTGGAGGATACAGCTCAGTTGTCTAGCTTATACTTGCCTACCACACTGAAGATCCTTGGTTCAATTCCCTCTAACCACCACCTGCGACCCCCCCCACACACACACAATAAAAGAAAGTGATGAATGAGTAGCTATAATATGAATTGAAACCTACACACATATATACAATAGCAATTATGACAAAGGGAGATCAGCAAAAATGAACTCTTAAGAGAGGAAACAATAGAAGGGGAATGATAAAATTAGGTACCCAGCACTGATCAACTGAATGAAGATGTTTTCCAAGAAACAATCCTTCTATTAGTGAGTCTGTTTAAAAACATAGCAAAGGGCCGGGTGTTGGTGGTGCACGCCTTTAATCCCAGCACTCGGGAGGCAGAGCCAAGCGGATCTCTGTGAGTTCGAAGCCAGCCTGGGCTACCAAGTGAGCTCCAGGAAAGGCACAAAGCTACATAGAGAAACCCTGTCTCGAAAAAAAACAAAACAAAACAAAACAAAACAAAAACAAAAAAAACAGCAAAGGGTAAGAATATCTTTGTTTCAAGGCAAATGTGCTTTTAATTTAAATATAAGGAAGCAATATAGGAAACACAATCACAGACTTGTTGTATAAATACTAACACAGAACTTGTCAGAAACAAAGCTGTAACTCAAAGGCTACAGGGCTGACAAGATGCCTAAGCAGGTAAAGGTGCTCACTGCCAATCCTGGTCTTCAACTCACATGGTGGGACGAGAGAACTGACTTCTGAAAGTTCTTTTCTGACCTCCACATAAAGTCCGAGCTCACATATACCTCTGCACACACATGCCTAAAACAAAATAAATGAATGTAATTTAAAAAGAATACAGACAAAGCTGGGTATAATGGTGCACACCTTCATACAATCCCAGGATTCAGGAAGCAGAGGATTGCTGCAAGTCTGAGGCCTGCCTGGGCTACATAGTGAGACCCTGTCTCAAACAACAAACAAATAAATATATGAAAATGGTACAAAAACTGTGGGCAGAAGCCTTCCTACAGATAGAAGAATGTGCGGACGGTATGAACACTTAACATTAGATACAATGTTAGAGGATGGGAGACAGCTCAGAGTATGGGGCACTTGCTAGGCCAGCACCTGAATTGAGGTCTGCAAACTCACACAAAGCCGGACACAGTAGCAAGTATCAGTCATCCACAATGCTCCTAGGACAAGCTAAGGAGCAGAAACAAGAGGCTCCCCCAGAAACCTGCAGGCCAGCTGGTGTGGCATTCTCAGCAGCAAACAGCTAAGGAACTCTGACTCGAACAAGGCAGAAGATGAGGGCTGACAGTTGACATTGTCCTCTGACCTCGATGTGCATGCTGTGGTCCACCCTCACCTGCACACACACACACACACACACACACACACACACACACACACACACACACCAAAAGATACTATGTTTCGGGGAATATTACAAAAACCATATCCGTTTATGCCTCCAATAAATACACACTGAGGATATAGGCAGGACCAGAGCCTTGAGCAACACAAAGAGATTGTTCTTGGAACTTCCATCTTCACGAGGGAGAGAAGGAAGCAGGCCCATAACTAACTAGGATAATGTCACATGGCAGCAAGTACTCTAAAGAAAATAATAGAGCATCATATGGTAGAGTGGATGTGGAGGCGGGAGTTACATTAGATAAGGTTACCAAGGAACTTCTCTCTGGGAATATTTGTGCTGACGTTTTGATATTTCAAAAGTTGCTGAGAAGACACTTTCAAAACTTCCATTGATGAAACAAAAGAAAAAAAACCACAGGAGGTTTTCTTCCTTAACAGGAGCCTTATACATGCCTAAAACCCAGAGTCAGAAGCACAAGGGATGCTCTATGAAAAACATAAATATAATAAGGCTGTGTTTTTCATCAGTCTTAATTAACTTTGCAATAAAATGAGATTGAATAAAAAGAAATGAGTTATAAATATGTGAAAGGAGGAAATAAAAATAACATTCTGAAATGACAGAATTATATAAGGAAGATGTCTGAGACATCAACACAAAATTCATTAAAAATAATAAATATGTTCAGCAAAGTAGCATAATATAAGATAAAGTGACAAGTCTGTTGCATTTCTAATAAGAGTGACACAAAGCTAGACAATATAATGAAAAAGGAGGTTCACAACAGTGACAAAATATTAAGTATGTGGTTATTCACTTAATTTGAGAGAATAAAGATATATTGAAAGAAAATTAGAAAACACCAATGGGACAAGTAAAGGAGACATGAATAAATGATGCTATTTACCAGGAAGAAATAATGCTGGAGAGATGAACTGTTACAAAGACATCTAGGTTTGCATATAAATTTAATGGCGAACAAATAAGAGCCACTGAGAAAAGTTTTACAAGATTTGACAAGGTTTTAGGAAAATGCTTCTGAAAGTAAACAATGAGTTTTAAGCAAAACAAAAGTCAAAAAATACCAATTCTCTATGATACTTGTTTTAACAAATATTGTAGTGTATGTATGTGTGTGTACCTATGTGGAGTCAGGGGACAACTCAGGGCAGTGAGTTCTCTCTCACCACATGTGTCCTGAGGCTAGAGCTCAGATGACCAGGCCGGCAGGTCCCTTTACCTGCCTAATCAGCTCTCGGGTTGATACTTGTGATTCTGCAGCTGACGCTAAAGAATGCACAGGTAGTGTAGATCTTTTCATCTTTTACTAAAGAATATGGTTTTGCTCCAAAATAGTTTTGACTATTTAATAATCCAACATACAGTAAAACAGAAAAAAAAAACAGAATAATAGAAAAATAAAGCACTACCTTAATTAATGAATTGTATTAGGGATAAAATAAATTGAGACTTGAAGTATACAGTGCAACAAATTCCATACAATTTGAAGCAATCTATTTACTTTTTATTTTGAAACAGGTCTCACTAAGTTCCTCAGGTGCTTGCACAAGCTAGGGTCATAGGCCTGCATCACTAGGCCTGTCACATCACATTTTAGTATATTACAGTGATATAAAGGACAAGAAACAGTTTAAAAACTACAGAATACAAAATACATGTGAAAACAAGCTTAGAGAGATTACACTATCAAATGAATTTAGAACGCAGAAAAGATGTGCAAGCAACATCCAAATACCCCAACAAAAGTAGCCAAAGGAGATGGATAACTTCAGGAATACACACAATAAACTATTCTATATAAAACAGAATTCCTGCTACTAAGAGGCAGAAATTAGAGCAGAACAGAACTAAAAGCACATTGTTGCTTGGTTGTTTCAACTTTTATTTTTATTTTGTGTGTTTGGCCTGCATGTATGCCTGTGCAACATGTGCATCCAGCTCCCAAGAAAGCCAGAAGAGGGGAGTAGATCCTCTGGAAATGGAGTTATGGGTGCTAGGAACTGTACCCAGATCCTCTGCAGGAACAGCTAGTGTTCTTAACTTCTGAGCCATCTCTCCAGCCTGGATTTTTTCTTTTCTTCTTCCTTCCTTCCTTCCTTCCTTCCTTCCTTCCTTCCTTCCTTCCTTCCTTCCTTCCTTCCTTCCTTCCTTCCTTTCTTCTTCTTTTTTGATTTTTAAGATTCACTCACTTTTATTTCATGTGTATGGGTGTTTTGCCTGAATCTACATCTGTGTACCATATTTGTGCCATGCCCATCAGATCTCCTGGGACTTGAGGTACAGATGGTTGGGAGCCACAATGCAGGTGCTAGGAACTGAATCCAGATCCTCTGCAAGAGCAACAAATGTTCTTAAGAGCTGAGAAGGCTTTCCAGCGCCCCCTTTCTTTCTTTCTTTCTTTCTTTCTTTCTTTCTTTCTTTCTTTCTTTCTTTCTTTCTTTCTTTCTTTCTTTCTTTCTTTCTTTCTTTCTTTCTTTCTTTCTTTCTTTCTTTCTTTCTTTCTTTCTTTCTTTCTTTCTTTCTTTCCTTCCTTCCTTCCTTCCTTCCTTCCTTCCTTCCTTCCTTCCTTCCTTCCTTCCTTTCTTTCTTTCTTTCTTTCTTTCTTTCTTTCTTTCTTTCTTTCTTTCTTTCTTTCTTTCTTTCTTTCTTTCTTTCTTTTTTGTTGTTGTTGTTGTTTTTGTTTTTTTATTTTGTTTTATCTCACATGGGCTAGACTGGCCTCAGACTGACTGTAGGCGAATATGCAGTTGAACTCCTGCTTCTACTGCCCCCTATCTGTAGCAGGGTTGGCATTACAGGCATGTGACACTCCACTTTGCTTTTTAAAAAATTCCTCTTAGTTTAGGTGGAGTATCTGTTCCCTACTACGCCCCCAGATGCCAGTATCTATCTCCTACTGCCCAACATGTTTGCCAGTGTTATGGTGGATTTGGAACAGAAGAACTTTTGTGAGTCTGGAATTCCATTCAGATCCCTTGCCGGTGTATTAATTTGGTTAGTTATCTTTTTTTGGGGGGGGTGCATTATAAGTGTTCTTTATATAATCCAGATGCTGGGTTCTTGTCAATATGAGTTGTAGGTATTTTCTTCTGTCCTGTCCATTTTCTGACTGTGTCCTTTACGAAGTGAAGATTTGGTCAATTCTCATGTATCTACATTGATGCATTTCTACATAGTTTACATTCTAATTAAATAAATCTGGGCTATGGAACACATTAGAAGGGAATGAATACTGGTGGGGACGGAGAACAAAAGCCTAGCATTTGTGTCCTATATATTGCATTAAATGTTGTTTAGTCTTGGCCTGTTCCTGAGCCACAAATGAGAGTTGTGGCTCTCAAGATGAATCCTTTATTCAATTTCATCCGTTCATTCAAAAAGTATACACTGGTTATTATGAGATGGTAAACATTATGCCAGGGACGTGGACTACAAAAATGCAAGAAGACAGCTCCTGCCCTCAAGGAGCTGACAAAGTAGGAGAGGGAGAAATTTCATAGGACCCATGCCCCTCAGGCAGATGCAGAGCCTCTGTTTTGTGACAGCAGGGAGCGTGGGGAGGAGCATGGGCTGGAGGAGGAGCTCGGGTTACAGGGAGCACATCTGTTTGGGGGCTTCACAAATGCTGCTTTGGCTGAAGACATTTTCAACCAAGGGGAACAAACGGTAACCACGAAATCAAAAAGAAAACCATAGCCACCAAGGAAACAGCAGTTGAAGAAATGCTGAAACAGGAGGGGGACTTCCTAGATGCCTTGCCTAAATTCAAACATCCTAGGGCTTTCTTTTCTTCCTCATATACACACTCTCCCTTCCCATCCGTATAGCTGAAGTAATCCAGCGAGGTGTGCCAGTTATGTTCCTTGTCTAATGACTGGTTCATTCATTTACTATTGTTATTTTTTTCCAAGACAGGGTTTCCCTGTGTAACCTTGTCTGTCCTGAAACTCACTGGCCTCCAACTCAGAGATATATCAGCCTCTGCCTCCCGAGTGCTGGGATTAAAGGTATACACCACCACCCAACTGTCATTGTTATTTTTAAGACAGGGTCTCAAGTAGCTCAGGATGGTCTTCAGTTCACTGTGTAGCTGAGAATGTCCTTGAAGTGCTGGTCCTCCAGTCTCTGCCTCCCACATGCTGGGATTACATGCTGGTGTCTAGCTCTAGGCCTGGCTCGACAGTTTTTTCTAAACAATCCTTATTGTAAGTTTAAATTTATCCCTAGCACTAACTGAATTTCCATGTTAAACATTTCTCCTTGAGGAACAGCTAATGGGCTGCTTGTGGATCAGATGCTGCGAGAAGGAGAGAGAGAGAGAGAGAGAGAGAGAGAGAGAGAGAGAGAGAGAGAGAGAGAGAGAGAGAGAGAGACAAAGAGACAGAGAGAAGTAACCATGAGTAAAACAGTCATGTTTTCTGTCATAGCAGTCTGTGAAGAGGCAGACACAGACACACAATGGGCAATAGTGTGGGGGGGGGGCATCTAGCCTGAATTTGGAGATCCTTTGGAATAGTGGAATGTGTGACACCCAAGCTGGAAACTGAAAAAAATGAATAAGAGTCACCCAGTAAAAGGCAGGAGCTGACTAGAAGGAATTCCAGACAGTAATTATGGTCAAAAGAGGCAAGTTAAGGCTTTTAGAGAAAGGAAATCTCCAGCATTGTGAGTGAGGCCAGGTGGCTGGAGGACAGGAAAAAGACAGGAGTGATGAAAGCAGATCAGAGCCAGGTTACAAAGGATGGTAGAAACTTTGACAACAGAGTGGCCTCATCTCTTTTCTCCTCTCCTATCTGCTCTGCCCTCCCCTTGTCCTGTCCTTCTCCCTGCCTCCCTTCCATCTCCTTTTACTCCTCCTCCTTTTCCCTAGCTCTCTCCCCACCTAGCCCAGGTTGCCCTGGAATTTCCTTTGTAGACAAGGATGGCCTTGAAATATTGATCCTCTCTGTTTTCAACTCTCTTATGCTGGGATTACTGCCATGTGCCTCCATGCCCAGATGACAAGATCAATATTGTATTCCAGATTACCTGATGGCTGGGAGGAGAGTGTAGCCCAGTGGTTCTCAACCCTTTCCTAATGGCTGTGACCCTTTGATACAGTTTTTCAAGTTGTGGTGACTTCCAACCATAAAATTATTTTCATTGATACTTCATAATTGTAATTTTTGCTACTGTTATGAATCATAATGTAAATATGTTTTGGAGATAGAGGTTTGGCAAATGGGTCAGGACCCACAGGTTGAGAACCACTGGTGTAGAGGTAAGGCACAAGACAGAAGCTGGATGTGATGGTGTTCACTTGGCAATACCAGTGCAAGGGTGGCAGAAGCAGGGAGAGTGATGTAAGGTTGAGGCCAGCCTCGCTACATAGTGAGTTCCAGGCTAGAAAGGGTTGCAGAGTGATGCTGTGGAGCAATCTTTGTACACTGTAAAAATGTATTGCTCTCCCTGTTAATAAAAAGCTGATCAGCTAATGGCTAGGCAGGATTTTCAGGGCAGAGCGAATACTGGGAAGAAGGAGGACAGAGTCAGAGGAGTCTCCAGATAGACAGAAAGGAAGCAGGATATGTACAAAATGAGGTAACAAGCCATGAGCCATGTGGCAGCACACAGATTAATAGAAATGGGTTAATTCAAGTTGTAAGAGCTAGTTAATAATAAGCCTAAGCTATTGGTCGAACAGTTATAATTAATATTAAGTTTCTTTGTGGTTATTTAGGAGCAGTTGCTGAGAAACTCTTCCTACAGAGGGAGGATCCCTGTCTAACAAACAAACAAATACAAAGAAGATAGGAGGCTCAGGGAGCTTGCTCAACTCCAAAATTCTTAGCTGGATATCAACACCTTGGTAGGACAGCAACAGGAGAGATATAATTAGACTTGAAAGCTAAGAGGTAGCATAAAAAGACAAAGTGAAGGGATATAGCTCATTTGGTAGAGGGCTTGCCTAGCATGGCATGAACCACCCCTTAAAACCAAGTGTGATGGTTAACCTTGTTAACTTGATGGGATATAGAATTTCCATGAAAGCAAATTCCTGAGCAAGTCTGTGAGGGCTATATAGATAGATTAGGTTAACTCTTGAATGTGCTGGCACCCTAATTCTATGGGTGTTCTAAGCACAGCATTTATCACCCCCTGCTTACCAATTGGAGACAGCTTCTGGGTTAGGGATGGGGTACGTGTCCACTTCTCTTTCATCTCTAGGATGGCATCTGGTGCAGACCTTAGTCTCTGAGTTCATATGTGTGTCCATCCTGTTGACTTAGAGGACGTCATTTCCTTGGTGTCCTCATCCCCTCTGGCTCTTACACTTTTCTATATCCTCTTTCACATTGCTCCTGGAGCCACGAGGGGAGAAATTGGAGGGAGGCATCTCCTTTAGGGCTGGGAGTTCCAATGTCTTTCACTCTCTGAGTAATGTCTGGCTGTGGGTCTCTGTATTTGTTCCCATCTGCAAGAGGAAGCTTCTCTGAAGATGGCTGAGCAAGACACTGATCTATGAATACAGCGGAATGTCATTAGGAGTCATTTGATCGCTATGGTTTTGTTTTGTTTTGTTTGTTTGTTTGTTTGTTTGTTTGTTTTTGAACAGTAGTATTTGGTTTTACCCTAGGTTCTAGTGTTTACTTTCTGCTTCCTAACCGATGAAGAAATACTATCAGCAGCCTCAGGCTCCTATTGCCATGCCTTCCCCTACCATGATGAATTTCCCCTCAAACTGTAAGTCAAAATAACAACTTAAGTTACTTAAGTTACTTTGGTCAGGCATTTTGTCCCAGCAATATGTAAAATAACTAATGCACCTATCTCCAGTTATTTTGTTACAGTAACATAAAATAATAATAATAATAAAATAATAATAATAATAATAAACACTGATAGGACTGGGGAGATGGATCAGTAGCAATGATGCTTAATGTCCAAGCCCAAAAATTGGAGTTTGACCCACATGGTGAAGAGAGAGTACCAACTCCTGCAGGTTATCCTCTGACCTCCATTCTCATGCCATAGTATGTGCACGCGCGCACGCGCACACAAAGTTTTAAGTATAAAACATAAAATGTAAAAAAATACATAAAATTGAAATCTCCATAGCCTAGTAAATTCTCCATTTCCCATCCTTTCCTAGCAGCAATTTCCAAGGTGTATATTATAATAAAAGGTCTACTTGGGCTATTGCTGTTAGTCATTTAGCCCTGATGGGACTGGTTCAATGGTAGTCAATTAGAGACAATGGATTCTAGTAGGCAGGAAATTTCAACCACACTTTGGTGCTCCAGGACAATTAAAATGGATTGATGGATGGAAGGGCTAAAAATGGGAAAACCAATTTTTTTCTTTACCTTTCATTCTATATTTTTTAATATTGATTTTACACCCTGGTCACAATTTCCCCTCATTTCTCTCCTCACAGTCCCTCCTCCCACCCACCCCCATTCCCTCCTCCACCATTTCTATTCAGAAAAGGGCAGGCCTTCCATGGATATCAACAAAACATGGCAATATTAAGTTGCAGTATGACTAAGCTCCTCCCCATGTATTAAGTATTAAGGCTGGGCAAGGTGACCCAGTATGAGGAGTAGGGTCCCAAAGGCCAGTAAAAGAATGGGAGACAGCCCCTGTTCCCACTGTGAGGAGTTCCACAAGAGGACCAACTACACAACTGTAACATATATGTAGAGTGCCTATGTAACATGAATCTTAAAAGTTCTTATTAATAAAATCAAACCCGAGGCGAGTTATTGGGGTCCATGCTGGTAGATCAGAGAGACAGAACAAGCCACAACTATCTCACCTCACCAGTTCCTCAGCTGGTCCTGTTTCCTCAGACTGGAAGCCTCTGAGTCCTCATCCAGAATGAATCTCAGCTGAACTGTGTTGCTCCAAAGCCTGAATGCTTAACCAGCCACATGTTTAACCAGCCAAATTCTTCTAGTTTCTGGTCCTCACGCCTTATATATCTTTCTGTTTTCTACCACCACTCCCTGGGATTAAAGGCTGGCTTTCTGGGATTAAAGGCGTGTGTCACCATGCTTGGCTATTTCCAATGTGGCCTTGAACTCACAGAGATCCAGAGGGATTTCTGTCTCTGGAATGCTAGGATTAAAGGTGTGAGTGCCATCATTTTCTAGCCTTTGTATCTAGTGGCTGTCTGTTCTCTGGCCCCAGATAAATTTATTAGAATACACAATATTTTGGGGAACACAATACCACCACATGCCTATGTCAGTCCCATGCAGGCTCCCTGGTTGTAGGTTCAGTCTCTGTGAGCATCTGTGAGCCCAGGTTAGTTTTTCTGTGGGTTTTCTTGTGATGGCCTTGACCCCTCTGGCTCCTACAATCCATCAGTTGCTGGATGAAAGACTCTCTGATTGACAATTGGGGTAGGTACCAATTTATGAGTATAGCAGAATATCATTAGGCATCATTACCAAATTGTATTAAAAGAACTGATTATTTTCTTAAAAATCTGAGTCAACTTATATCACAGAGGAAAGCTACAATTTCCTAGTCAGACCAATGAAGACAATTATAATTGTCCTTAAGTATATTTGTTAATTATATCTATGAAAAGCATTGCCTCGGAAGTAAGTCTTAATAAGGTCCCCGAGAGTCGCTGCTATAGCAGCCAGAAATTCTACCTATTTCCCAGTGATTGTTTCTCTAATGAAAATACAACTCAAAACATACCTTTTATTTATACCATTGCTATTCTTGGAAAAAATCTGTCTTGCTTTATAAACAGTCTCACACAAAATAGAGAAGCTTCCCCTACTTTTTAGCTGGAAACTGTGGAAAGCTCGGTAAGAAACAATAAGGCCTTGCTTCAACATTACTCCAGCTAGTAAAACGCAAGCTGTGATTCAAATCTTCAACAGTCTCAGCTCAAGGTACCTGGTTTTTTGTTTTGTTTTGGGGTTGTTTTTGTTTTTGCAAAGTCATTCTATGTATCCATAGTTGGCCTGGAACTTGCTCTATAGATCCTGCTGCCCTTGAACTTGTAGCAATTCCTGCTGCGGTCTCTGCCTCCCAAGTGCTGGCATTATGGGCATGCACCATCATGCCAGGCCATAATAGTTACTGAAAGCCCAATATGTAACTAACAACCGACCAAAGTCCAGCTTGGAGAAATCAATGAGTCCATTAGAGTTACCTACAGAAATATGGAAGACTCAGTGGGCAGCTGCATCACTATATAAAGCTCCCTGAAAAAATTCCAGGTAGGCAGTTTGGCTGGTAAGTTCCCTAGGAGTGGCTACTGCTTTTGGAGGGGCCTTCCAACTCTTGTAAGTTTGGGGGATTTCTAAATGATATGAGTTGTTTATTTCCTGAACCTTGTAAGTTTTGTTTACTTGAGTCTAAGACAGCTCCTTCCAGGGTGGAATAGTTAAATTTGGAAGAACTTGCTGTACAACAATTCATTCTGTCCCTCTGGTCATTGCTTAATATAAATATATTTCTGGGGGAAGCAAAAGAAGGAGGGATAGTTGATATGCCACAGGCTATACAGCTAGCAGCAGAATAGTACAGGAAACCGGGTTTGCCTTTTGTTGGTTGAGTATGTTCCCACACCCCTTCCATTTGCCTGTGAGTACCTGTCCCTACCCCACAACGCTGTTGTCAGTGTTTATGGAGTCATACATTCGAATATGCCCCTAAGCTTCTGAAGGGTAGAGACTAGCTCTCCTATTTCCCAATAGTTCCTAAAATGATTATGCATTTCTTCAACTCCTTCCACTTACGTTTCTCAAGTAAACACTATGTCTCATACAATGTGTTAAAGACTAGGACAACAAGGACTAAGTTACACACAGCCCAGTCTTCAGGTAACTTGTGAGTAAATAGATACATAACCTACTACTTAGCATTAGTTATAGGGTTTGTCTTGTACCCATTAGTTATGGGGTTTGCTATTTATTAAGCTATTTATGTATCAGATTAATGTGTGTAATAGCTCAAATAATTCTCAAAACAACCCTATGAAGTAGGTTCTGTCACTGTTTTTTTTTTTTTTTTTTTACAAATTAGAAGACTTCAACACACAGAATGGTGAAGTAACTCACCCAGTGTTCCACAGATAACAAAAGAGAATGCCAAGACTGGAGGACTCTTCAAATGACTCTTGGTCACTATTTCATCTTGAGTATAATGGTTCATCCTATGTGTTGGATGAAGACTAACACTGAATAGAAACAGAACCTCGTATTGCTTATCACAGATTTGAGACAGTACTGTTGGTAAAAGGGAATCCTAATAGCAAGGTGACAGTGTTAATGTTTCTGTCTTTGTAGCTGTATGATCCAAACAATGAAAAGAAGACAAGGCAGGTGTGGTGGCACATGCCTGTAATTCTAGCTCTCAAGAAGCAGAAGCCAAAGAACGGTGAACTGGAAAATAGCCTAGGATACTAATTGAGACCCTATCTAAAACCTAAACAAAATGGGGTTGAAGTGATGGCTTAGAGGTTAAGTGTGTTTGATATTCTTACAGGAGATCTGAGTTCTAGGACCTGAGATCTGTTCCCAGCCTCTGTGTCAAGTGGCTCACAACAGCTCCAGGGAATCCCATGTCCTCTTCTGAGCTCTTCAGGCACCTGCACACATCCACACAAACCAACATAGACACATACAATTTTCAATCATTAAAACAAAACAAACTACCATGAAAAAAGACAAAAATGATGAAGACATGGAAAAAAATCGTTCCCTCCCTCATCCACATTGGTCTATCAGCAGTAACCCATTATCAAAATCAAGGCTTGGATTCCTGTTAATGGTATCACATAAATCTTTGAAATACACCCCAAACCCAAGTTTGGTCCCGGGAGAAAGATCTTTTGAAAACGGAGTGGATGTGGCTTGTTAGTTCTCTTAGTGCAGAGCCATAGCTCCATAAACATGGGCAAGCATTTGACAGAAATGTGATTTCTGGTGTGTATCACGGTGAAATTGAGACCACTGAAACATGTACAAAGAAAACAAATTCTCAACTTACTTTAATTACTGAGAGACTTGATTCTGAGTTGGCTAAGACAGAAAGAACCACATACTATTTTCCATAGTCAGTCCATTGTAAAAAAGAATCTCAGATTTTTCCAATGAAAATGACGATTTGGAACGAGTGAGTAAAACTCACATTGAAATCAGGCAAATGCTTGAGGCCTCTTTTTAAAATCTCCTTTATTATCCTATAATAATGCTGGGAGGAGGGCCTTCGAGTGCCAATGAACGTTACCTTGGGTGGGCTTAACACAGAGAACCAGGGCTTCAGAATCTCGATGGCCACCCAAGTTCCTCTGAGCCAGTGGCTCCGGGTTTCAGGGTCTCACAATCTTGAAGAACATAGAGCAAAGGCAGCAGGGAAGCACGCAAAACTTTATTGGGTGGAAAAGCAGCTCTCCGTGAAGGAGAAGGCTTGAGAACAACGTGTGGGCCTTGAGTTCGGCGGCTTCCGTTTGCATGAACGAAAAGGGTGTGGGGCCTCTGGTTGGGTGGAAGATAAGGACAGCATCGGTTGAGAAAGGGGGTCTCACATCCTGCTGAGAAACTTCAAAGGGGAGATAGAACCAAACAGTGAGGAGAGCAATGGCTGGAGGTCTGCTGTTATAGGAGCCAAGGCTTGTGGTCAGCCGTTATCATGGTAAGTCAAGGCTCCCTCAAATGCAAAACTTAGAAGGAACTATGTTCTCAAGGCCCAGTCCAGCACTCATGTGCAGAAGAGCTCCTTAGCTGAATTTACAATGTTGGGCTAAACCCACAGTTTTTGTTGGCGCTTCCGCGTTCAGTGCTGATAGAGTTCATTGGACAGCCAGTTGTGCTAGGTTTGCAGATGTCCCCTTCTGAGGTGAGCTTAAGGCCTCTGCCTGTCTGCAGCTCACTGAGAATCAGCTCTGCCAGTTTGCAAAGGTTTTTCTTCTCCAGGGGCCTCTCACCCTTACCTACCTGTCTAAAACTGAAACTACCTTATTCCTGTCTGTTAATATTAAAGAATGTATTGCGAAAAACAGCAACAAACTTTTCCTCCAGATCCCATAACTTTATCTTTTGTTTGTTTTGACACAGAGTCTCCCTATGTAGCCCTGGCTGGCCTGAACACTCCATGCACACAAGACTGGCCTCAAACTCGCAGAGATCTACCTGCCTCTGCCTCCTGAGTGCTGGGATTCAATGTGTTCCCCACCACACTTGGCCATAACTTTAATTTTTGAAATTACATGTATTGATTCATTTTTTGTGTCTATATGTGTTTGGACTCTCATGCCATGGCATAGGTGTCATGGTGGGAGTGTAGAGGTCAGAGAAGAACTTGGCTGCTCCTCCAGAGGACTCCTGTTCAAGTCCTAGCACTCACATGGCAGCTCACAACTGTCTGTTACTGCAGTTCGAGGGGCTCTGAAACCTCCTATGGCAAAACACTAATACACATAAAACTTAAAAAAAAAAACAACAACAGCTGAGCCATCTCACCAGCTACCCCATTCCATCCAATATTCTGAACATAAGTCTTATAGATATGCCTCTTTTAGCTCTATCTGTGCATACTCAAGTTCTCCATAATTGTATTAATAGTGAAAATGCAATGTGCTATCTTGTTTTTATTATTTTGACATCATACCATAAGTATTTTTGAGGGTGCTTTATAGTCTTCTTAATTGTCACTTAAAGTTTTTCATTGATAGCTTTAGTAGTCTGCTGATCAGAGGGACCAGTATAGATTTAACTATTCCTTTCTTAAGTGTAACCAATGTGATAGTTTACTATTAAATAATAAACACCTTATTTGCAGAGAGACCTCCCAGCCTCCTGCTTTTGGATAATCCCTTTCAATAAGGTCCTCATTGTGGAATTACTGGGTAAAAGCATGTGAAATCTTTGAAAGGTATTACAGCCAGGGCTGGGCACTATGATGCATACATGAAATCCCAGCACTTGGGAGGTTCAGGTAGGAGGATCAGAATTTCAAGGTCATGCCAAACTACTTGAGGACCTGTTTTAAAAGAACCAAATTTAACAAGACCAAACAACGCCCCCAAAAATAAAAGAATACAAGCAAGGTGTTGTTGGGGGACACACCTTTCACGGATCCTTTTAGATCCAGCTTGAACTTTCCCTCATGCTGATGCCTGCACTCCTAGCATCCTCAATCACTCCTTCCTGTGTGGGAGATCTCTGCCTTGTTTACACTTCATTTATGGGATGCACAGTGCAACATTAGTCAGTGCAGATGGCTGACTTAAGCCAAAACTGTCTTGCTTATAAAAGGGGTGTGGAATAATCATATCTAACTTTTAAGGATGTTGCAAGGATGAAAAGAGATAACGTATGTCAGTCCTGAGTCTGGTGCCTGGCATGTGGCCAGGGCTTAAGAAATGGAAGCCATTATTATCATCCCACTGTACTACAATCATGTGTTTATATGGCCACTTAACTGTGAGGTTTTGGGGGCACAGATCATATTTTGGTCATCTTTGTGTCCCCAGCACCCAGCACAGTACCTGCCATACATTAATTTATTCCATTAAACATGTTTTAAAGTATTATCTATCTATGTATCTGTGTGTGTGTGTGTGTGTGTGTGTGTGTGTGTGTGTGTGTGTGTTGGCACGCACACATGGGAGCATGCTAGAGAACATCGTGGAGTGGGTTTTTCCCTAACATGTGGTTCTCAGGGATTGAAGTCAGGTTGTGAAGCTTAGTGGCAGGTACTTTGAGGGTTGATGACCTTGTCCCACTTCCTGTTGTATGGATAAAATATGTGATCAGTGAGCTTCCTGTTCCTCTTGCCAAGCCTTACTTTCTCCATCATGAAGGACTCTATCCCTCTGGAACAGTAAGCTGAAACAAATCCTTTCTTCCTTAAGTTTCTTCTGGCATGATATTTCATCACTGCAACAGAAAAGAAACTAATGTGACGGTTTTAATTTACAGTGGTTTACTGTATGATACATTAATTAGCATCAACAAACTGAAATCATTCTGTAGTTTTCACAAGGTGAATGAATACCTTGTCCACAGGTAAATGGTGTTATTATTCAAACTGCAAAATGGGCAGTGATTGTTCAGGTGGATTTGTCTACAGCACAAAGTCACAGGTCATGCCTCTGTGGGGTATCGGAACAGCATGTCTCTCTGCACAATGTGCTGAGGATGAGACCATGCCAGGGGGCACAGCCTCGGGTACTTCTTATGGTTGAGCCGACCTTTAACCCTAGAATTAAGGAAGCCTATCTCCTTCCTCTCCTCCTCCCCTTTTCCTCCCCTACCCCATTCACTCCAGGCACACTTTCTGTGAGCTCATTGTGTGCAATGAATGACGGTGATATCCAATGTAAGTCCAGTCGAGTAGTAGCAATAATTGGGAGAGAAAGGATTAGCTCCTGCTCACCCAGAACCAGCTTTTAGCTATGACCAAGGGGACCAGATGATTAATCTGACCCTCATAGGCATGGAGAGAGCTCTTCTTGTTTGTAGTTTCTGTTCTGGGGACTCTAGAACCTTGGGTTAGAAAGCCACATTGGGATGTCATTGGCCCTACCTTTGTTCCCTGTGTGAGGCAGATGGCTTAGTTTTATTGCTTTAAAGTCTTGCCTAGCACTTGGACAGTTTGGAGGCTACTTCTGACTCCATCAGTCATCTGAATGGCTTGGACAAGTTCTTTCCCCTGTACTGGGCTCAGGTTCCTCATCTGCAGAAGTGTTGGTCTGAAAAACCTGGTTTTCAGGTAAGACATTTTGCAGGTGAAGTGCAGCCTATGTTTATGAATTTGCCATATCTAACTTATTTCATTTCCTTCTGTTGCTCCAAGGAACTAGATAAAGATGCTAAATTTTGTACATGAAATCACGTGGGTACAGATGACATGAGAGTAGAGGTGATACTGTCTAGAGAAACAAATGGGACTAACGAGAGGGGAAGAGACAGGAAAGGGAGAGGAGGATGGGGGCATATGCTTAATCTACAATTTATACTTGCATAAAGATGTCTTTATGCAATGCAATACCATGGTCAATGAATATATGCTAATATAAAAGAAAAAACATTGGAAAGGCTAAATGGCACATGTGAAGAAAGCATTTTCTATGGTTGATCTATTCCCTTAATAGTGCTATTGGGTAATATCATGCAAATTAATTCTGTCTGACCCTTTACATTTACACTGACTACTTTCACCAGTAAGTGAAAAGCTCATTTGTTGACCTGGAAGTGATCAGGTTTGCACTGAACAGTCCAGATCTGCCTGCCCAGCCTTACCTGTGGCTAACATGACCCTAATATAGCCAATCTGCCAACTGATGTGGTCCTCAGGAGAATCCTTCAGTGTAAAACTAGAACCACTGGGCCGGGCGTTGGTGGCGCACGCCTTTAATCCCAGCACTCGGGAGGCAGAGCCAGGCGGATCTCTGTGAGTTCGAGGCCAGCCTGGGCTACCAAGTGAGTTCCAGGAAAGGCGCAAAGCTACACAGAGAAACCCTGTCTCGAAAAACCAAAAAAAAAAAAAAAAAAACTAGAACCACTGGAGGAAGGAGAAAAAAAATATAGGACCGCAAGACTGAATTTCCCGACCCTCTGGCTAGAAATGAAAAGAAGACTGGGTGTTCACACTCAACTGGTGGGAAACAGGATGGCAGCTACCATGTGACAACAGACAGAGAACTAGCGGGGACAGAAAGCCACTAAGATACCTGCGAAGCTAGATAAGTTCCCTAGGAGTACAAGTAAATGATAGCAGGTAAAAATTTCAACTTTGAATGGCTGTTTGAAGTGCTGCTTGTATTTCTCTATAAAGCATTTCATTTATGATTTCTCTTTAGTGTAAAGGGGAACCCCTCAGCCTGCTTTAGTGATTGATATTGAGAGTAACTCTCAGAAAAATGTTCTGCCCACCCTAGGACTAGACTGCTAAGGAGGAACCTGTGCAGTTCTGATGATCACAACTGATGTGGAAAGCTCTCAAGGAAAAGCAACCCAAAGAGCCCGAGTCTACCCACTGGGACGGTGTTGCTTTGCTTCCTAGCTGACCAGCTTGCTGCCTGCTACGCTTGCCCTCAAAGCTGGGGGACTCTGTATTGTGTTTTCCTAAAGTCTCCCTGTCTTCCGGCCGGCCGTAAGTACAAAGTCCTTTGGGAAGCCAAGGGCACTGTTAGCTTCCTGTGTGGAGTCAGACCTCCATGGCTAAGCCCCTTTCTCTCAATCTTACCCACTTATGAACGTGGCTATATTTCTTTCAACAAATATTCCTCACCTTTAAATAAGTTTTGCTCTCCTAATCCAAGCATTTCAGGCGTGTTTCCGATTGACATTCTCTCTTCCTGTCTACCCCCTCCCCCAATATTCCCAGGCCTTGCCACCATGTAAACCTGTAATTTTTTTATGCCACTATCCGTATTGGTTTATAAAACAGAGGTATGCAACATGCTGGAAAGAAAAATGGCACCTGTCAAATACCAACCCCTATGAAATGCCTGCGGAATTTCACTTTTCACCTAGTAAATATCCAATTATTTTCCAGAATAGCTCTTTCCAGAATTCAAATCTGTTTCCATTAATATTAAAAGTTTAGAGGTCTGGGAGAACAGGAAGGGGCTGATTAAAAGCAGACGGGGTTCATGATCTGGTTAATGACAATCTAGTATTTCCCACCCCCGGTTTACCGCTCCCTCCCTCCACAGGACAGTTCTGCCTGAGAAAAGGTTACCCTCCATTTCTACAAAGAGAAACTTATCCTATAACACCTCAAGGGCGCAGCTGCATTTTAGAGGGGTTGGAACACTGGTCATTGTAGAAGAAATTTCCTACCAATTCAGCTGGGGATGAGAATATCTTCCAAACTACTTCCTCTCATTGTGTTGCAAAAAATAGATGCCCAGTGTGCTTGTAGAGCCGGCCTGAGCTTGAATACTGATCCTAGGATATTAAGATTTAGGAGGGCTTGGCCTGAGGACGTGGCCCACTTGGGTGTGCTTGAAGCCTGATGTTTGATTCCCAGCACAGAACTTGGAAGACAGAGGCAGGAGGTTCCTTTGCTACGTAGTGTATTCTAGTCCAGTCTTGGTATACAAAAGACTCTGTCTCAAAACAAAAAAAATTGGAACTGCTCCTTCAAGATGTCCTGTTTATTTATTTATTTAGTAGGTGGAGAAACTGAGATCCAGAGAGGGGAAACGGTTTCCTAAAACAGCCCTGCTGGGTAGTGGTGGAGCAGGGACAGAGATGCAAATTCTTGTGGGCATTGCTGGCATGTGGGGAGAGCGCCGAAAGCATATTAATTGAATGAGTTGTAGTCATCTCTTCATATACTGCATCTCCATGGGCCACATGTTAATGGCTCATCTTTCACTGCTCCCTGGAGAACTGACTCAAAGTCGAAGCCAGAATGGGCATTTTAATACAAAGCACATTAGGAATGTGGAGGGCTGGAGGAGGTGTTGTCTTGAGCTGTCGGCTGCTTGGCTGGCAGGCTCTGCTTCAGGCTGCTCATTCATGTGCTGGGGGACTAATGGAGCTAAGGGAAAAAGCTGACCACTCGCCATGGCAGTGGTGCCTTCTTCTAGACTCTAACTCTGGCAAACAGGGTCAAGGATGACAAGTAGAGTCGGGTGGTATGTTCCCAGGAGCTGAAGGGATAGAAAGTCCTCCAAAGTGAGGTGACCATGGCAAGACTTGTACGGGGAAAGGCATATGTTTTCAACACAATTTTGAAGTGTATTTAGGCCTGGCAAGATGGCTCAGTAGGTAACGGGACTTGCCACTAAGCCTGGCAACCTGAGTTCAGTTCCTGGGATCCACCAATAGAAGGAGAGAACAGACTTCTGCAAGTTGTCTTATGGCCTCCACATGTGCGTAAACACACACACACACACACACACACACACACACACACACACACACACACATTTAAAATGTGTTTAAAAGGACACAAGAGGAAATGGTTTTAAAGCAGTATTATTCTGGGCATGTCAGGGCTAGTGGTTATCCCAGCACTTGGGAAGTAGAAGCAGGAGGATAAAAATACCACCACCACCAACAATAATAATAGGAGATGTCAAACCCAGAATGTGGTGGCTCACACCTGCAATCCCAATAATGGTAGGGCTGAGACAGAAAGACTTCTGGGAATTTAAGACCAGCTTGAGCTTCATAGATGAGTGCCAGGCCAGCCAAACTACATAAGAATTTGCATGAAAAATAAAACAACAAAGAGAGAGAAATAGGAGGTAAGTATATAATAACATGCTTCCTTCCTCTTCTTTCTCACTACACTCTCTCTGATTAAGTTTCTCCCCTCTCTATGTGTATGTGTCTGATGTATGAGTGTTTGTGCATGCAAACAGAATCTTTGTAACTATTAAACCATAATAGTCCATTTCTCCTACCCTCCGCCCCTGGAAACCACATTCTCTTTCTGTCTCTGAATTTATATGTCAGTGAATCAAATCCCACATTATCTGTCTTTCTGAGTCTGGCTTGTTTCACTTAATATATCTCTGAGGTTCGTCCACAATGTGGCACAGGCTAAATAATATTGCATTATATTACATACCCTGCATTGTTTATCCATTAAGCATCAATGATCCTTGGGTTCCTTCTACCTTCAGGTTATTGTGAATGATGTGAATAATCTATTCCATTTCCTCATCTCAATTCTTTTGAACAAACATCCCGGGATGGAGTTTGCTGAATCAAATAGCTATTGTATTGGAAATATTCTGGAGCACCGTAAACTGTATTTCAGAATGGCTGCACCATTTTACATCCCAACCAGCCAGGTATAGTTTCTCTTGACCTCCACAGCCTTGCCGACACGTGCTGCCTCCCGTTTGCTCATCTGTGGCCATCCTCACGGCTGTGCAGTACGGCTTCCTGTTGGCTCTCAGACTTTTACTGTCACGGCAGTTAATTGAGTGTCTTTTTGGTGTTGAACTGCATGCTGTCATTGTGACGACATCCTTGAGAAAAAAACATCTGACAAGAGGAAGGCTTTATTTTGGCTCACTGTTTAAGTTCATGTTTAGTTTACGACTGCCTCCATAACTTCAGGCCTGAGATGGGGCACAATACCATGGCGGATGGAAGCATGTTGGGCTGAGGAAACTGGGGAGCAGCATCTATAGGCCTCCCACAGGCATGTTCATCAAAACCCAATCCTTTTTACAAGGTCCTGTCTCCTAAGTGTCTATAAGTTCTCAAGAGCTCATCAAATTATGAGCCAACAAATGAATTGTTCTACCAGGGGAGGTTGGAGCCCTCAGAACACAACCAATCTCCTACAGCCTAGGAGCTAGTAACCAAGCCTTCAACTCGTGCCCTTGAGTTGGGAGCAGGGGGTTTAGATCCCAAACCAGAACACTTCTCCTCTTAGATTTACCTGCAGACACATTATTGCACACAGTTGGAAGCATGCTGCTTGTGAGACTGTGCTTGAGGAATGCAACAGCGCCCTCTACTGTCTCCAGCCATACTTCTAGTAGACTCTCCTCAGGTGAATGAGCTTACAGTGCCCTACTCAGTTTCTTTTACCATACCAAGGCATTCCCATGGGCTTTGCTATTGCTCTCCTACCACTCCGACAAAAGGCAGCTCTAGGCATTCTGCTTCCGGGCACCAAATGGTTACTGGACAGACATGTCTGGATTGTGAGTTGGGAGCTTGCAGCATCCTAAGGAGACTGATGAAGAGCAGGTGGGAAGGCCTCTTCAGAAACATCTGGCACTTCTTCCTGACCATTGCCCCAGAAGAAGTTGGCTCTTGGCTCCTAAAGATTCTATTTCTTCATTTGTTGCTTAAGATAACGTCTGTAGTAGAGAGATCTGGGAATGTGGCTCAGTTTGCAGAGCATTTGCCTAGCATGCATGAGGCCTGGGGTTCCATCCCCAGACCCGGATAGAGTTGTGGAGGCAAGCATCTGCACTTGGGATGGCGAGGCATAGAGATCAGTGTTTCAAGGTCATCCTTAACTGCTTAGTTAGTTCAAGGACAGCCTGGGATACTCGAGGTGCTGTAGAGCAGTGGCTCTCAACCTGTGGGTCACAACCCCTTTGACAAGCCTCTGTCTCCCCAAATATTTACATTACGATTCACAACAGTAGCAAAATTGCAGCCATGAAGTAGCAATGAAACTAACTTTAGGGTTGTGAGTCAGCACAGCATGAGGAACTGTATAAAGGGTCACAGCATTAGGAAGGCTGAGAACTGCCGCTGTAGAGGAATCCACTTCTCGTGTGTCCATTCAGACAGCTGCACTAATGATTCCTGGAGAGATCAAGTAACAATAAGTCAAAGGAGGCAGTGCACAATACATTCATTTGTTGGGCTGTGGGACAATCAGTAGGCTAAGGTCACTGTCCATACTTCACTTTGAAGGCTTCACACATTGTCAATGAGAAATATACTAGAAAGAAAACATGACAAAGCCCAGCAGTGGTAGAGGCTCCCATGTCATCTTTGTCCTCCCTTAGCCCCAACCTTGTCCCTTTCACTAAGTGTGCTAATAAGCACATTGTGCAGGGCCTTCTTCCATAGGTAAGCCTGCCCCTCTACTCCCTTCCAACGCCCGATAGCAATGTGCACACAGTCACAGTCTTGCCTGCACCTCAGCCCTGTACACACAGAAGGACTTCCTCAGCTCAGACTGGCATAAGAAAACACCATAGAAAGTATGACTTCCACACTATGCATTTGTTTTCTCTCCCTTCTGGAAGCTGAGAAGTCCAATGTCACGTTTCCAGTGGGGTTGATGACTGCTGAAGGGCTCATTTGCTGCCTTGCCGATGGCTCCCTGTTTGCTATCCTTTTGTAAAGGCAAATGCTACTTTATCTGAGCACTACACTTAGAATCAACCAGTATAGTCTAAGACTTCAACACAGAAAATTTGCAACAGGAATAGAATAGATTTCAGTCCAAAGCCTTTGTTAGGGAGAAGCAAAACCATGGGGCTGGAAAAAAAATGGCTCAAGCAGTCAAGAGCACTGACTTCTCTTCCAAAGGACCCAAGATCAATGCCCAGCAACCACGTAGGGGCTAATAGCCATCCATAACTCCAGTGCCAGGAAATGTGATGCCCTCTTCTGGGCTCCACAGGCACTAGGCATACAAGTGGTGCGTAGACATACATGCAGGCCAAACACCCATAGACATAAAATAAAATGATAATGGAAGACTGGGGAGAGTGCAAGCAAGGCTGGATGTTGTGATGCACACCAGCATTTGAGAAGTGAAAGCTAGAGGATCAAGTGTGAAAGACCATCTTCATGGCCTGAGCTGCATGAAACTTTGTCTTATAAAACAACCCTCCCCCAAAAATGCAATTTACAAAATAGAGAGGGGGAAGTACAGCCAGACACGAGTTTTAAACGGCCAAAGATTTTTATTTAGAAAGGACTTTCAGTGCAAAACTGGGCTCGTTTTTTGTGTTTTGTTTTGTTTGATACAGGCTCTGTTATATCCCAGGCTAGCCCCAAACACATATGTAGCCAAAGATGACCTCCTCTCTCAACCTCCCAAGTACTTGGATTATAGGTATGTTTCACCATGCCAGAATTTTGGGTGGTGGAGTCGGGGTAGGGCATGACAGAGTCTCACTCTGTAGCCCAGGATGACTTGGAACTCAGTATGTAACCTAAGCTGACATCCAAGTTCCAATGACCCTCCTCTCTCAGTCTTCTGAGTGCAGATATTAAAGATGTGTGCTGCCACACCTAGCTTCACTCCTGAAGCTAATTAATGATCTCTATCTATAGCCAAGAAATAGCATGGTAGGGCCAGTGGATAGGAAATTACTAAAAGGAGATACCAAAGGTAGGGAGAATTCTTAGTATTCCACTGTAGCAAAATTCCTACTAAAGACATGCCAGGGAAATTAGAGACTATTGTGGGATATTTTGATCACACTGTGACACTCCTGAGGCTTCCAATAAAATTTACTTTGAATCAGAGGAAGAAGCTAGCTACTAGATGACCAAAATTAGCCACAGAGGTTTTGGAGGACCTAGGACAGATTCTTGGCCCTTTTGGATCAAGGAAGGAGAGAGTGAGGTCACTTCTCTGATCATTCAGATTCTTACCCTGATATCTGACTCCTGAGTTTTTATTGATAAAGAATAATTAGATAAATAATTCAAGAGATCAAGACTGGGAGATTCTCCCTAAACTGACATCTGGTGATTCTGCTAAAACTGAACCCATCAATGATGGAGATTGGAAAATGACCCTTTCAGAAAGAGTGCTTAGAGGACCTGTCTTGTTCAGTTAAGGAAAGCCTTAATACCAAGGACCCATCCACCAGATTCATGTTCTTCCCATATATAAGATACACATGTTCAGGGCTAACAGTGCCAAAGCCTTCAGTCACAAAAGCCAACAGCAGCTCCAAAGTCTGAAGTCTAAAATTTCACTGAGATATTATCTGAATCAGACAAAGGTGAGGCAGGAGTTATGATTTCCTCTTTGGGCTAGATTTCTTTCCAACTGTAAACCTGTGAAACTGGACACTTTATGTGCTTCCAAAGTACAAATGTGGCAAGCAGAAAATAGACATTCCTACAGCAAGAGAAGAAAGTCTGAAGAAAGAGAGAGATGAGCTCCAAATGACTCCTAAGTTGAGCAATGCAGATGCCATTAGATCTTAGGGCATAAGAATTACCATCTTCGGTTCAATTTTGTGTCCTTCAGGCCCCCTTGGGTGACAGAATCTCAGTGAGAGTCCTGCTCTATCAGTTCCATGCCAGAGTCCTACCTACAAAACTGTTTTTGTGGGTCACACTGGCCCTAGGACTGGAAACACGGTCCTACTCTTAGAAGCTGAAGAGGAAACTGTCTTGCCTCTTGGGTCTATGGTAGGACTGTCTCTGAATTTCTCTCCTGCAATACTAGAACATTCTGCCTCTGAACATATAGCTTGATCCTGAGATCCATGCACTCCAAAGCCTTTCTTCATTCCATCCATCTTTCTCTAGTCCCTTTAGTTCAAACCGGCAGTATCTTTGAGGGTATCACCCACCTCTATTCCTGACTTTGGATGGAATGGAAGACTAAAGCTGTGAATCCCACCCATATTCTCTCCCTTCCTGTCTCCCTGCCTTCCAGTGCTCCTTCTTTTTTTCTTCCCTTTCCAATTTTTGAGACAGTGTCTCACTGTATAGCCCTATCTCCTGGAACTCACTGTGTAAACAAGACTGGCCTTTACTTGTAGTGGGAGGTGATTCTTCTACCTCTGCCTCCCAGGTTCTGAGATTACAGGCATGTGCCACTATACCTAGGTACCTGGCTGCAATTCATTTATTTTTTTTCTTGCATTTTTCTCTAAATATATAGGAGAAAGTAAGCTAGCCCCTCAATCCTTTGTTTAGAATCTCCTCAACTGAATACCTGGTTTCATCACTTGCAAGTTTCACCTTCTGCAAAACATGAGACTATAGGTCAACCAACTTCTTTGCCATCATTCCTCCAACTTCCAGTAAAATGTCTTTTGTTTCTTTATAATTGTGTCCATGTTTGTAGCAAAAGTCCTGACTCTCCCCATTGCCCAGTTACAACGCCATTTCTGCATTTTTAGCTATCTTTTCCATGAGTAATCTACTACTTAGGATCAAAATCTGTCTCATAAAACATGATGAAATCAAGCTGGTATGTACAGATCTGGAAGCTTCCTCCCTACTGGTTAGTTTTATAGTGCTGGAAGATTCTATACATACTATTGGTAGAAAAAGAAAGTAATCAATCTGACCCAGCTGTGAACTCTATGAGCTATAATGACTGCCCTGCCAAGACATGCTCAGTGATGCAATAATGGCACAAAGGTTGTGGAAGTAACCAACCACTTCTGCTTAGATTTAAGTCTTTTTTTTTTTTGTTTGTTTTTTCAAGACAGGGTTTCTCTTTGTAGCTTTAGGGACTATCCTAGAGCTTGATCTGTAGACCAGGCTGGCTTCGAACTCACAGAGTTCTGCCTGCCTCTGTCTCTCAAGTGCTGGGATTAAAGGTGTGTGTCACCCCTACCTAGCAGATTTAAGTCTTATTCTACATGATGAAATCCATGACTCATGCCATTATTGGACCAATAATCTTTGACTGGACAGGTCATAGATCCTAGAGAAGAATCTACTACTATTATGCTGCTAAATTGACATTCCTAATGAGTTATCATTATGCCTATAGATCAGTGCATCTCTCAACCCTCATCTAAAAAGCTCTTACATATAGTAGATGGTGATTAACACAGAAACCCACAACTGGTCAACATACAAATAATAAAAGGCTGCAGAGTATTCAAGCCTCAATAGAACACACACAGAGACACCCCCACACCCCCCCACACACACACACCCACACACAGACACCTCCCCTTTCAAAGCTCAGGGATCATCATGGAAGAGGGAGTGGATAAAGAATAAGAGCCAGAGGCAATGGATGAGTACAAGGAAACAGGTTTTGGATGTATCGGGGCAGCTATACATATGAACTCAGAGTAGTTGTGACAGCATGCACAAAACCTGTGCAAGCTCAAGCCAGACCAAATCCTAGTTTGGAAAGGGGAATTAAGCACACAGTTCCATACCTAGCTATGAACTGTTTGCCAATGGTTAGTTGCTGGAAATGGTCAGTTTTCTCTAAGAGGGTAGCCCCTGGTAAGTTGACCATATTCCTGTGGACTACACATCCAAGAACATTTTGAGTAGCACAAATTGATCTTGAAGGGTTAAAAAAAAAGGATGTAAAGTTGAGTAGCTAGAAAAAGGGGGTGTATATGGGAAATGTTGCAGGGTGAATTTGATCAAAATACATTGATTGAATCTCTCAATGAACTAGTAAAACTTTTATTGTATTATTTATTTATGTGGCTGTCATGTGTGTTGGAAGGTGCCTGTAGAGGCCAGAAGAAGTCATCAGATCCTTCAGAGCAGATCCTTTGATAAGCAGTGGTGAGTCATCTGACATTGGTATTGGGAATTGAATTGCAGTACTCTGAAAGAGCGGCAAGCACTTTAACTACTCAGCCCTCGCTCCAGCCTGTGTCTTTTCTTTAAAGAGTTTTTATTTATTCTTTGGTAACTGTACACATGTATGCAATGTATTATGATCATATCCTCACTCTACTCTTTTATGTATGCCTGCTGACCTCATTTTTCTTCCCCTTCTCCCTTCATCTCTTTTTTTAACCTACTCCGTTTAATTGGGCTTGCTTTGCATGAACATGGGTGGGGAGTTATTTACTGCAGCACAAACACCACGAAGAAAATGATTCCCTCTGCCCCCGCAGTTATTAACTGCCTGCTCCTCAGGCAGGGACAGTGCTTTATGAGGCCCTCCCCGATTCACGACAGTGTTTATGGCTCCAGTCTCACACAGCTGTTATATAGGTAACCACAGCCACTATGAGTTCATGAATACAATAGCCCTGTCGTGTCCAGAAGAGGATTTCACAGCATTCATCTCTAGCCTCCAGTTCTTATATTCTTTCTTCCCCCTCTACTGAAATATGCCCTGGGCCTTGGAGGTAGTGATATAGATGCCCCATTTGGGCTGACCACTCAACATTCACATATTCTCAACACTTGACCAGTTAGTAGTATCCGCATTAAACACAACTCACTGCAAATAGTTTCAAAAAAATACCCTTTTAAATGATTTCTGATACCTATTCATTGTCATGATTATAGGTAATGATGACATCTAGCTCCCATAAGAAGTAAGGAGCTCTGAGCAAGAATGCAAGCAGAGTAGGTCATAGGCCTAATGATAAAAATTATAGGTGAAAGCGATAAGCTGCTATATAAAACATTCGATCGCCTATTTTTGGCAAGTAAATTTTCATAAGAGCACAATCAGTAGATACGTGTAAAGTGATGGTTTAATACTCTTCAAAGTCAGCACAATATGAAAGATGACTGAATTTAATTATGACTGTGTGTGTCTGGGTGTTCTTTTGATAGGACAGAAACGTTTGCATGATGAATTACAGAAAGACATACATAATTCAGGAATTATTTTGCACACATTCTGTAAAATCTCTTTGTGTTCTATAATCCATATTTTTCATAAGGCTTGTAGACATCTCAATTGTGATCTAAAACAGAAATCAGCAAAATTTGTCTGTTAAGGGTCAGAGAGTAACAACTTGAAAGCTTTGCAGTTCATAGATCAGTTTCAATTACTCAGCTCTGCCAGAGAGCACAAAAGCCATGGCACACAGTGTGCGAATAAAAATGGTTATGGTTAGACTTTAACAAAATTTTATTTACAAAAATAGACAGTCTAGTTGTAGGTCATAATTTGCCAACCCTTGACTCATACACATTACATCTAGACCTACAGATTCTCAAATTTCAAAGTGATATGATCATTTCCTATTTCAAAATGCTCCGTAGCCATTGCTGGGGAATAAAAGTGACACTTGACACTAAACAGAAATCATTTTTATTCAAAAATCTACCTTTCTGTCCCCAAAAATGATTTTGCAAATTCCTTTGATTTTTGTAGTTGCTATCATTATTGTGGGGCAGGATATCACTGTGTAGCCCAGGCTAGCTCAAGACTTGTGCTCCTTTCACCTTAGCCTCCTGTGGACTAGAATTACAGACATGGACCATCAATCCTGGCTTTCAAAAACAGCTTTTTAAAAAATCCTAGCACTCAGATCTGTTTTGGATTACAAACTAATTCTAGCCATTATTTTGTATCAGCAATCACAAAACTCAGAAATCCCCTTAATATTTTGACATTTTGTCCTTGTTATTGCTGGAACAGAAAACAGACTACACAATATGAAAAAGAATTTCCCTTAAACATGACTTGTTATTCATAAGACTAGGCATGCCTCTAATTCCAATACTTGGGAGGCAGAGATAAGTGGATCTCTGTGAGTTTGAGACCAGCCTGGTCTACATAGTGGGCTCCAGGACAGTCAGGACTACATAGTGAGACCCTATCTAAAAAAAAGGAAAAAATGTCTAGAGTTATGGTTGAAATAACCATGTGTTTGTTCATTAATTCCTTTAGTGTCTCAGCTATAATACAGTGGATATACTAGAAGTGCCTTATACAAGCTTGTGACAAAAGTTTGGGACATTTCTTCTCCACGTGGTTTTGGAGATACAACATTGGTTACCTGAAACTGGCTGTGATGGGATTCTTTCCATCAGGGAATTCGGGAAATACTATAAACCAAGGCCTTTTTTTTTTTTATACCACTGTACCAGTGGACAGGGCAGTCTTCTTAAAGGGTAAGGCCCAGAGTAGAGGCTCTCCTTATCCAGGCCTTAAGAGGAATCCTGACCTTCTCAGACTGCCTATAGAATTTGTAGCTTACAAAAAAATTATGAAAATTTGGAATCCCTTGTTTAAAATTTAAAGTATTTGTTTGTATTAGTTAATTCATTCTGGGGTAGGGGCATATGCCATAGCATGCATGTGGCTATAGGAAAACAACTTGTAGAAGTCAGTTCTCTCCATCCACAATGTGACTTCTGGGGATCAAACTCAAGTCATAAGGCTTGGCAGCAAGTATCTTTACCTGCTGGGCCATCTGGTTAGCACAATTTTAAAGTATTTTAAGGTGGTGAAAAGAGGGCCAGAGAGCCAGACCAGTGCCAAGACAGGCTCCTAGTAGCCCTTCCAGAGAGCAGAGCTCAGTTTTGGTTTACTGGAGCTGAGCAAGCAGTTCTCGAAAAAAACCACAATTCAGGGGCAACCAAGCAGCAGGCGCCCCACAGCCTTCGGCTAGCTAAAGAGAGCTTTCCCTCCCCTGCCGCTGGAAAGTCCCTGACCACTAGAGCCACCTACCAATCCTATAACAATCCACAAACGTTTTGTTTAAACCCACCTATCAGTCCCCAGACTAACCTCCCTCCCTGGATTTCCCCTAATCTTACTTAAAAGGAACCTGCAAGCTTCTCTCCAGGCCGCCATTTTGCCAGTTTCTCAGATGGTTTGACGCCAGCATGCTGGAATTTTTATTCTCGAGAAATTAAACACTTTTTTTCATTGCATACATGTCTGGTGGTCTTTTGTGGGACTTTTCATGGACCATAACAGGTGACAGTGGAACATTAAAACAAAAAAGGCAGAGAGAGACTGGAACACCCAGGAGTTAAGCCCCAGGGCTCAGGAGAGGAGAAAATCATTTCAGGTTTCTACAGAGCAAAGCCACCTCCGAGCAAGTTTGTTGTTTCTCACTTAGAAGGCCAAAGACTCCAGGGCAAACTTGGGGAAAGGAAAAAGATTTATTCAGACAGCCAGCAAGGTAAGGAGCAATGTTGCTCAGTTGATGGAGTACTTGCTTAATATGCATGAAGTCCTGGGTTCAAGCCCCAGCACCATATAAACTGGGCATGGTGACACATATCTGTAATCCCAGTTCTCCAGAGATGGAAGTAGAGGTTGGGGAGTATCAGAAGTTCAAGGTCATTCTCTGCTACATAGCGGAGTTGATGCCAGCCTTGGATACATGAGACCCTTTCTCAAAAACAAAACAGAAAATCAATGAACTAAAGATAGAAGCTATGACCAACAAAACCCATGTTGTTTTGCAGTTGTAGGCATGAGGCTTATATAGGGAGTTGTAGAGAGAAAAAAAAAAACTCTGCTGCTGTTTGCTGCCTCGGGGTCACTGGAAGGTCCGTGCAGTGGTTTGAATGTCCCCAATAGACTCAGATAATTGAACATTTAGTCTCCAGTTGGTGGCACTATTTAGAAGCTATTATGCAACTTTAGGGGATGTGACCTTGCTGAAGAAAGCATGCCACTGGAGACAGGCTTTGAGAGTTTATAGCCTTGTAGTTAGAGCTCTCTGCTGTTTCTTGCTCCAGCCATTATAGACTCTCCCTCTGAGACTGTAAGCCCAAATATTTTTCCTTCCTTAAGTTGCCTTTTATCACAGCAACAGAAAAGTAACTAATACAGCTTAACTTCTGCTAATCTAAAGTTATTGATTATAACTATTTAATAATTTGTGTCTTTTGGGTTGTTTTCAGTTACTCATTAAGATACAAAGGCACCCTTTCCCTTGAGTACAGAAGATAAGCCAGAGGGCTACTTTCTCCTGGAGGACAGGGAAAATAGAAAAAATGTAATCCTTCTCTCCCCAGCCTTGAAAACCCCCTTCCCCCAGAACAGGGAGATTACTGAAGGGCAACAGCCATCAGACAAGGCAGCGAGATGCAATTTTTCACTTTAGAAGGGCTTCAGGTAGAGGAATCACCCCCAGAAAAGCCAGTGGGAGAGCAACATCACATGTTTGCCCCGTGCAACCTCCCCCAATCCATGACTTTCTAAGTCAACTGAGGACAAGTGGAGCAGGATGGCTTACTGGAGGTTCCCTCAGTAGCATCCCTGCAGAAGAGTCGTACACAACAGTAAGCCCATCATTGGCATAGCAGAAGGGGAGCCTGATAAACAGAGGGCTACATCCTCACTGTTTGACTTGGAGAAAGCTGCTACATTTATCTAAGCTTCTTTACCTTCCCCCAGAAAACTCTCGGGATGTATCTACCCTTTCACTTGCATAAAATAATTTGGACATTAATTGATCTTCAATTTGGCTTTTTGTTTAATGCTTGTCATTATCAGTTTTTCTTCTGAGACCTTCCAAGAATCTATACCGTTCAGAAAGAATGCAAGTTAAGAAAACAAACCTTCCAGGCCCTCCAGAGCACTTGACAGAGTGCTGAAGGAGAGCCAGCTGGGTGCCTCCCTCCTGAGCCTCTCTGACCAAAGCTTTGTGTGTGGTATGGTTGGAAGGAGATTCCTGAGCTCCTCTTGGGGATATCAGGGCACATGCTCAGGGCATCAGGGGCTTCTAGGATTGGCAGTGGGGGGATGGGTGTGGAATTTGATGCTAAAGAAAATAAGTCCTCTGGAGAAGGGGAGACATGATGAGAGCTGTCTTCAACTGTCTGGAGAGCCGTTCTGTGGAAGGATGCACAGCCCTGAACTCTGGGACTCTAGAGGATGGAATTGGGAGCAGCAGGCAGAAGTTGCACAGATGCTGGTTCTGGCTCCATCTCAGAAAGACTTTGCTAACAACAAAAGTGATTCAATAAAGAAAGAGACTCTTCACAGTAAACTCCCGGTGGCTGTAGTACTCGGGTACAAACCATGAATGTGTCTAAGATGCTACCACAGATCTTACTGGCCAGACAGACAGTTAGCAAAGATGGTCTTTCTAAAGATCCTTCATATGCCATAGTAATCTCCAGGAATACATTGAATTTATTGAATTTAAGAAGGCTCAACTTCATTAGGCTTGAAAAAGTCTGATTACTGCAGCGCAAATGACTTTGGAATTCAGATTCGTCTTTGCTTCTTGAAGCTTGAAGCTTTGTGTACATGTCTTTTCTCTCATGTGACATAGTAGGCAAGGCATGATTCTCCTCCACTGATTGGGAAGCAAAGACTCCTAAAAGTTGTGACTTCCTGGAGGCCTTACTGAATTGATAGAGGGCATTTGAAGCAAAACACAGCTTTCCATCGCCACAGTCCAACTCCAGTGACAGCCCATACAATACAAAGCATGCTCTATTGCTTTGGGATAGAAGCAGCGCACTTGACCAATTTGGAAATCCTCTCACTGTGTTTAGATGAGTAGAAAATAGAATGTGAACTTTCCAAGTTCAAAGTCTATTTCCTACTGGGAAAATGAGACATCTGGTTCATAGTTAAATAAGATGGATCCTGAGGGATCTTTGACAATGAATTGCTTTTCTAAATCTGCCTTTTAGTAATTTAAACATGCATGCTTCAGAAACATATGGAATGAATGTACAAAAACCAGAGGATGTTGTTGGACTGGTGAACAATGAGGAAATCTTGGAATAATGGGGACAAGGGACTTGGAAAAGGCTGACATTATTCTTATTCTGTCTTACCCTTTCTCTGCTTAGTTTGCTTCCATCAAACAAAAAGGATGTGGTTCTCAGCACCCGCTGTGTTCTCAGCACCTGTTGTGCTGAGGCGACAGTTAAAAAAACAAAACAAAAAAGGACCAAAAATAATCAGGATGTTGGGAAGATGGCTACATTATTTTGAGGAAGATGGGATCCTATGGACTAAACATGGTCTGGTAACCCAAACTATAAAGGATGTCGAGGGACCAGATTATTAACAAAGAACCCCATCACCTTCTAGAAAATGGAGCAGACTTCCTTCTACTGTGCACACTGATGATTACAATAGAGCATTGAAAAGAGAGTGATGAGAGCAGGAGCTATATAAAATACTAAGACACAGCCCAGCTAAATTACTTGCTATTAGCTGGATTTGATGATTGGTCTTCGGAGGGTAATCTATTCTGCATTAGAGCTATCTGAAACAAAGATGCGCCCACATCAAAAGCCTTAGAATTACTGATCCAGTCTCTCTGAGCATGCCTCTGTGTGGTACGTGTGTGCCCGTGTTTATGTACGTGTGTGTGTGTGTGTGTGTGTGTGTGTGTTGGTTGAGTGCTCATCAATAGAAACTTATAAATACAGCCTTTTACTGCCCATAAGTTATCAGCTTTGTAGCCAGACTGTCAGTCTTGGTGTCTGCCCACATGGAAGAAGGGTCACATGAATACCCAAAACGAGGCTGTACCTAGTGACCCTGGGAAATCAAATTCTTCTACAATTGTAAGGGAGCAGAAAGCAGACTGGCGGCAAGAATATAGAAACACTGAAATGTATTTCAATACAAAGGTTGCACTAGAGGGCTGGGGCTGGTGGCACACACCTTTAACCCCAGCACTGGGCACACAGACGGAGCTCTATGATTTATAAACTCCCCTGGTCTACATAGTGAGATCCCGGCCAGCCACAGCTATATAGTAAAACTCTGGTTCAAAAGAAAATATTACACTACAGTCACCAGATATGGTGCCTCACAACTATAATCCTGGCCTTCATGAGACGGAAGCAAAAGGATCACTATGAGTTCAAAGCCAGCCTGGACTACATAATGATTTGAAGTTAGTCTGTGAGACTGCCTAAGAGGAAAAAAAGAAAAGAAAATTGTCCTAGAGATATAAGGACCTATAGCTGTTTCTGGAAAAATAATCAAGCAATTAGGAAGTATGATCATAGATTTTTAAAAGCCACTGCTAAGAATGTAAACTCTCTCTAAATACAAAATATAGTCATTGTCTCCCCAGTATCTGGTAGACTCACTTAAAAGACCCCACTTTTTAACTCCACTTCCTCCAGAAGCAAGCAGTCAGCAGAGCAAAGGAACCAAAGTGCCTAACCGTACACCACCCTCTTTTTTTAGTGCCACACCTGGACTACACAGAGTGAACAGTTTCTGATTAGCTTTGTGCCCAATTTCATCACCCGTGCAAAGCCACCGTCCCTGGTCCATCCTCCCAAGGGAGACATACCACCAGTGAAACAACTCCTTGGGCATGGGATCAGAGTACTGCATGTGTGTGAGGTCCCTGGTGGTACAGAACAGAGATGGGATAGAAAAGAAGGAGATCAGGAGGTCAGATACAGTCATGAGACACCACAGGAGACAGAGAGGAAACAGGACATGCAGGAGAGAGAGAAAGCCATGAGCCACGTGGCACAACATAGATTAATAGAAATGGGTTAAATTAAGTTATAAGAGCTAGTTAGAAACAAGCCTAAGCTAAGGACAAGCTTTCATAATTAATAAGAAGTCTCCATGTCATTATTTGGGAGCTGGCAGTACAGTGAAAGACTGCTACACTCAACTTCATAGTGAGTTCCAGGCCAGCCAGAGCTACATAGAAAGACTCCATCTCAAAAGAATATTTTGAATGTGACCCTGGGCTTCCAAATCATTTGAAGATATGTTTCACTTGTCAAAGTAGGAGCAAACCACACACTTCTCCCTTTTTGCTTGTTTTGTGTTTTTAAGATGAGGTGTCACCCTGTACCCTGGCTAATATGGAACTCTCAGCAATCCTTCTGCCTCCAACCTCTTCAGTGCTAGGATTACATATGTGGACCACCATGCCCAGTTCAAGAACATAGTATTAAAGTGTTAGCTGAAGTTCTATCGTATAAACCTGTAAGCACATGGTTCTTGGAACTCCCTTCCTCCATTTCCTCTGGACCTCACATATGGTGGGGATCGGTTTGTCTGCCATAGTAGCTGTATATTATGGAATCTGCTGAAGGAAGGTGGTGGGCTGCTGTTCTCATTCAGGTCTGCACTTCTATTTGAGTCCAGATGTGATTACATTACATTAAATCCTACCCATGGCCCTGATATGGAATAGGAAAGATGGCTGTAGTTTAAGTTAATCATCCTACACTGCATGAGCTCCCTTCTACCTCCCAGAGGCACACAACTACCCATGATGATACAAGGTGAACTTTGATTGGTTTTGCCGGGGGGGGGGGGGGGGGGGGGGAATCCTAGATTTCTTGCTCACACTTTTTTTTTGTTTGTTTTGGGTGCTGCTGGACATCAAACCCAAGGTTTAATGTGCTCCACTATTGAGATGCATACCCAGCCCTTCCATCCCCACATTTTGATTATTAAGTCAATTCTCTTCTGTGAGGTTATTGTTATCTCCCTGTCATCTACAGGCTCCAAACAGAGGACTCTGACTACAACTCATCTTGCTTCTGAGCTAGCTAGGCGGTCCTGAGCTCCCCATCACTGCTAAGGGTTGGGCACACAGGAAAAGCTCATATTTTTGTTTTATTTTATTTTTATATTTAATGTTTCATTTCCCATACTACCACAAATTATGCTATCCGGTTTCCCACATTTGGGGAAATCCCAGGGCTCAGCACAGCTGTGTGCACTGGATAAGCCTCACTCTGAGAAAAAACACCTTCCTGATCATAGTACACCTCCTGCCAGGTGGTTATTAAGGGAGGTTTCAGAGATGATGAGAGGCACACATTCGCAGAGAGAAGAAGGGAAGACATTTGCAACAGAGTACCTGGAGTGTGGACAGGCTCACTGGGGAAATAAACAGGCACCAGGCATAGCTTGGTCATAGCCCAGTGCACGGCACATACTCCGTATAAAGCAAATATGAATTGACTAAAATAACAACAAAGTAATCAGTAAAGGAACGCTAATAAAGTAATCAGTAAAGTAGGGAGTACAGCTATGAAAAAGAGGGTGAAGTGTTTGGACTCAGCAGTAGGGGTAACTGGGAGCTATTGAGAGTTCTTGAGCAGAAGAGTGATTTGGTAAATGTTGTGCTTCAGGGACTTATGTCTCATAGAAAAGAGACTAAAAAGACCTTACTGTTTCCTTCTGTTCCCCCCCCCCCACCCCCCCACCCCCCGCTGCCTGTAACATGAGCCTGGCTATCCCTCTGTTTCTCAACAAGGGAGATCTCCAAGCTAGAGGAAAAATGGTTATTGTGACTTGTCATTGTCATTCAGTTTTCCGTGTATTGGATTTTGTATTTTCTCCACATTGCAGTGCCTGGACCTGGGGACAAGTGCCATATGCCACATACCAGATTTTACAGAACTGACTGAGCCATAGGCCTTAATACTGTTGGGGCTAGGGACTGCTCATCGAAGTAATGGAAGCTTTTATATGCAGAGACGTTTACGGCTCACTACAAGAGATGTTTCTCTTGCCTTGCAATCTGAATCACTGAAAGCGCTTTCATATCAACTGCTGGATTTTTAGAGCTATAGCAGTCCCATAGGACCAATTTGTAAACACACAACTAATTCCAATAGGACTCGTCTACCAGAGCCTTCAATTGTCAAGAGCTCCCTGCCCAATTGCCCCAAGCTAATAGAATTGGCATACCTTCCAGTATTTGCACTGAAGCGTTCACACTGCTCGACCAGAAGGAGAGACAACAGATGTGCACGCTGGCAGCTAAGTGAAACCTGCTCCACACAACATGGCTCCAGGTCTCCTAAGCCACTCCTCTCACTGATGAACCATTGGCAATGCCATTGAAGGGGTCTGGAAGAGGGACAGTCCTTGTCTTTAGTTGTGTGCCCACTGCTGAACCCACCAGGCTGCAGGGGCTAGCAGCTCCAAACGTACGGTCACACAGATGGTCCTGGTTAAATTCCGGGTGTCCCAGAACAAAACAAATAGACATGCATGTGGGAAAGGGGATTTGCAAGGAAGAGTGGGGGTTGACGGGGGTGGGAGGGGGAGATAAGGAAAGGTGGTTGGAGAGGAATCAGAATGAACTACATGCATGTAAGACAAAGAACAAATTTAGTTAATGTCGAAAAAGAATGGTTCTCCATTAATTGAGTTTTGTCTGTGTGCCAGCTGTGGGTGCTGATGGTCTTCCTATTCACAGCCTCCCTGGGAGGGAGGGATTTTCACCATGCCATTTTTCTTTTCAGAAAAGGCGTAGGGTGGGGTTGGGGGGAGGTGGTGATACTGTTAAAATAAGACAGATTAGGACTAGGACCCAGGTCCCAGATCAGCACAACACCCAGGACTGGTGATTCCTAATTACAGGGACTTAGGTAAGTCACTGAGCCTAAGTTTCCCCATGCACTGTATTCTACACATGAACTTGTGAAATGAACAAATTAACTTAACAATACTCAACCTCATTAAAGTGTTTAATAAGTACTAGGTATTGTTTTTTCATCTTTATTCAGTACATAAGATGAACTTGTATGTATTTAAAGTACTTGGCTAGATATTTTCCTAGATACATGCATGATGAAAAAACTACAATTAACCTAATGAAACTATCTGACATCTCACAATTTGTTGTTGTTGTTCCTTTTATTGTATTTTACTTTTGCAGGTGATGACACCTAAAATGTTGCTTCTTAGGAAGAGCCCGCCACCCCTGGGTGCCCATGGCCCGCAGAGCTCTGCAGCACACAAGGAGTCCTTTGGCAGATCCATGCTGTTCCTTTAGTTGTCCAGATGTTGGGGGCACAGTGCAGGCAAAGTTGCTAATCAAGGCTTCTCCAGCTCCTCCTGGATCCCCCATTGTATGATGAGTGCTTTGGCAGATCCATGTTGCTTACCATTTAGATGCTGGGGCTGACTGAGGTTTAGGCTGGAGTCAAGGTCTCACCACCCTTTCCTGGCTCTCGTCTTATCTGGCCTCCTGGATCAGCTGGTCCTGCTTTTCACCTTGGTCTGATCACTTCCTGTTTGGCTGAGGAGAGCCTGGTGTGGAGCCCCACATGGAGCTCCGATGGCCAAACACAGAAAGCTGGTGCCACAACACGGTGATCAAAAGGCTTTCATTGGATTTGGGACCTCCTTGGTCTAGGGAAGTCCAAGTTTTATTAGGGATGCCTGAGGACTGCCAAGCTGCTAACCTCAGCTCTGCCCTCCCGTGTCCAACCATTCAGAGCTGTTCCCTCAGGCCAGACCTTTCTCCTGTTCCCTGGGGCTGTTTTGTGCCTCTAAGCCTACCTTTAGTACCTTGAACAGACCCCTTTGTCTCGTCAGAGGGACCACGGTCCTTGCCTTGGCAGCAGCTCATAGCCCCACCTACTGCCGCAGTCGGTTGTCTATGTTACCAGGCCTGGCACTAAAGTTGGCTTTTGTGACAACCGATAACCCACAATTCCAAGCTCAGAAAAAGTCCCTCCCCTTTCTCCCATCACAGAAAGTTAAAGGTCATGGTGGATGTTGAACAGTTTGTTTACAAAATGAGAAAGGATCTATCTTCAAGGGCTAGTGGATCTAGATCGTTTCTTTATTCTCCTGGTTGGTTGGTAGAGCCTTCGTGCCTGGCCCAGATCAGGCAACTTTGGTTTAGCTGCTGCTTCCAAAAGTCCCCAAAGTTCATCAGTCTCTGTGACTCCCAGGCTTTTCGAGGACCCTTGTAGCTCTTCGTGGTGTGTGAGAAGGGAACTTAGTGATCAAGAATGAAGAAGAAGACACTGGTTGGAAAAGAATTCCTCTGGTCACCTCTGTCACTATCTTCAAGAAATCACTGTCACCATGCTCTGGAGCACACGGCCCTTGGTGAGGAAGCCTGGTATTTCCTTCTAACACTGCAGGGAACGGACAGCCCCAAGGCTTCAAATCAAACAGACCTTCTTTGTGCTAGAGAGGTGGTTCAGTGGTTAAAGAACTCGTTCTTACGGAAGTTCTGTTCGACTGCATGGTAGCTCACAACCACCTATAACTCAAGTTCTAGGGATCTAATGCCCTCTTCTGATCTCCAAGATAACCAGGCACATACATGGTGCATACACACACATTCAGGCTAAGTACTTGTACACATAAAATAAATATCAATAAATCATTTTTAATGTGCCTTTCCAGCAAATGTCAACTGCACAAAAGAGTATTCTTATCTAGAGGCCAGACTCCTACATGTCTAAATTGGCAGAACTATTTCCCTACCCTGGCCCCTAGAAAACACTATTATCATCTCTGCCTCCATGACTTTGGCTATCTTAGAGTTCACAAATAAGCCAGACTGCAAGAGACCCTGCCTCCAACACAAAACAAAATAGAGCACTATTCCCTCTCGTTGGCGGTACATAAATATATGTCTTCACATCCTGAACTAGCTTTAACCATGGCAGAGACCTTTGTCTATCCCAGCCACCAAGATGGAGCTTCGGTCTTTCTGGGTTGCCTGCTATTTAGTTCCTTGTCTAGGAGGTAGACTGAGATGGTCTAGGTGGAAGCTTCTTGTTAGAAACCATCCTGACTTCCAGTTTAGTGTGTTAGAATTAACAGCTTTAGAAGAAAAAAGTATAAGAAATAGAAATAAAAATCTAAGAAAGGACAATCATGTCTTACATATATGTTGTTCAAGGCTCAGGGATACAAGTTAGCCTACTCTCACTGACCCAGAGTTCTGTCCTTCCTCCTACTCTCTAGCTTGGTTACTTCATAGACAACTACAGGTGTCTTTGTCTCTCATCCTTGTTACTCCTGGCTTCACTGTTTTAACCCCAACACTGTCCTTTTACTCTAACATTCATTCCCACTGTAACATATTAAGCAACTTTGGTTTTCACTATGACTCTTTTCCCTTACTGCTTAGCATGAACTAGCTCCTGCTTCAAGATCATGCAACGTGTTTATGCCTCTGGCTTATTTTACTTTCATGGTGTTTTCCAGATTCATCTGTTGTCAAAAACAGCAAGATGGGCAAGATTTCCTTCCTTTTTAAGGCTGATTGATATTCCATCACACACACACACACACACACACACACACACACACACACACACACCCTCACATTTTCTCTGGCCATTCATCCATCATTTGACTGAACCGTTCCCTGCTAGGCCTTATGGCTTATGCATTCTACAGTCATTAGAGCTGGTTTCCTCCCTCAGGTTGGAGAATCCCAAAGAAATGAGCATAAATACTCTCCCTGACGATACAGATGTGCTTCTCTTGTTTTCTGCGCTTTTTAATGCTGGGGCATCATCCCTAGAACTTGGGTTTCTGAAAGGATCTTTTAGAGAACACACATACACACACACACACACACACACACACACACACCACACACACCACACACACACACACACACACACACACACACACACACACACACACGAAAGAGAGAGAAAGCACAAGGAAGGAAATGAAAGGAATGGTTTGAGTTAACATAAGTAAAGAACAAAAGTCAGAATCCAAGGGACTGTTCTCCGTGTGCCATTGTAATTCAAAGCAAAGATCTGGCTCAGTCCAAGAGAGGAGATTGCAATATTGTGAGTGGGCAGACAGCCAAAGCTGAGCTCACCAGCCCCAGCCACCACACCCACAGAACTTGGAAGCCCACAGGAAAGCAACTGCACCGAGCCAGCTGCAACCATTTGGCCTCAGTGTGTGTTCGTGCCTTGACAGGTATTTCTCAGCCTGGGCTTGAATTGATGTCCAAGCCACCTCTGCCTTCGGAGCCAATCCAGGGTGAAAAAAGCTGTCACCTTCCCATAGAAATCTGGAATTGTTTACACAAATTAGTAGCACACTCAGACTCAATTCAATTGGTGCCTTAGGCTCAGGGTCTTGGGAAATCTGGGAGACTGCTACTTTGTGAAGGAGAGTTCACTTAGAACATGAAACACATACACATTCATGCTGGCTCATTTTTATGTCAACTTGACCCGAGCTAGAGCCATCTGAGAGGAGGGAACACCAACTGAAAAAAGGCCCCCTTAAGATCAGGCTGGAAGCGAGCCTGTAGGGCATTTTCCTAATTTGTGATTGACGTGGGAGTGGTCAGCTCACTGGGGTGGTACCACCTCTGGGCTGGCGGTCCTAGGTTCTATGAGAAAGAGTGAACAAGCCACGAGAGGCAAGCCACTTAACAGCACTCTTCCACTGCCTCTGCATCAGCTCCTGCCTCCAGGTTCCTGCCCTTCTCAAGTTCCTGCCCTGACTTCCCTCAGGGATAGAATTGTAAGATGAAATAGACCCTTTCTTCCTCAAATTGCTTTTAGTTATGGTGTTTTATCACAGCAATAGAAACCTCAAGACATATTCAGAATGTAAAGGAGGATGTGCTACCAAAGTTTAAGAGAACTCCAGATCATGGATGATGGATCACAAAGAGGTGGAGCGGGGTACAGCACTGACTGAGCAGCTGTTTTTCTCAGGTGTGATCATCTGGAACGAGCTGGCATTGGCTCACTTGTTCCCTCTTCCACACTCCATCTGTGGATTTCAAGGTCCAGCTGAGTCTCTCTGCTCCTCATGTTGCTTCTGCCCAAGCGTTCCATATTTGAGCAACTCGTCTCCATTATCCTCATTCACTACATTGTGCTGCTTCTTCTGAAGTTGTCTATAACGGATAGTAACACCAATGGCAGACTGGGGCTGCAGATCAAGGGGGAGAGTGCTTGCATAGAGTACATGTACATGAAGCCCTGGCTCTCATTGCCAGCACAGCTTAAACTGGGTATGCTACTGCCTGCCTTTAATTGACTCACGAGGTAGAGACAGGAGAATCAAAAGTTCAATATCAGCCTTGGCTGTGGGAAGTTTGAAAACAGCCTAGGCTACGTGAACCCCTGTGTTAGGGTTCCCTAGAGTAACAGAATGGTACACACACACACACACACACACACACACACACACACACACACACAAACACACACACCTATATATCTATATATCTATAGATATATCTATATCTATATATCTATCTATATCTATATATCTATATCTATATCTATATCTATATCTATATCTATATCTATATAGGGATTTATTAGAATGGCTTACCTGCTGTGGTCCAGCTAGTCCAACAACAATAGCTGTCTACCAACAAAGTCCAAGAATCCAGTAGTTCTTCAATCCACAAGGCTGGATGTCTCAAATGGTCTTCAGTATATCCTGAAGAAGTAAACTCTAACACTCCATCTAAAAAATAGAGTACTATTGACTCTTTTCTTGGCTGTGCATATATGTTTTCTCACCACATTCATTCATTCAAATCTGTTAAAACATTATGATCCATCCAATGTAATTTACCATAGGCTTCAAGATATCTAGGCTCATTGTTTTAGGGATTTTTATTGTTCATAGACTATCACACAGTTATACATAAAATCATTGCTGCTTGTTAAACGAAGAAAAGAACAAAGGACTAAAAGTTCAATTCATGGATTTAAGCCCTTTGCCTTGTACTGAAAGCAAAATGTGAGCTTCTGCTCTTCCCTGGTCACTCTAAGCTAAAAATTACGTTAAATAGACAAATGGGAGTCAATGTCCACTGTGCAGGAGCAGCATGCAAGGTATCAGGGAATCCAAGAGGAATTCTGACTCTTCCCAGTTACCTCCCCTATGACACACCCTGTAAAACTTTAAAAAAATAACCATACAGATTCCGATGTCCATGCATCTATTTTATTTATTTATTTATTTTTACTTTTTTGAGATTATAATGTAATTACATCATTTCCTCCTTTCCTCCCTTCAAATCCTCCTGTGTACCCCCTCTCTTCCTTCCTTCAAATTCCTGGCATCTTTCTCTTTAATTGTTTTCACACACACACACACACACACACACACACACACACACACACACACACATTTTCAGGGCTGACCACTTGGTATTGGACAACCAATTGGTGCGCTCTTCCCTGGGAAAGACTATTTCTCCTGCTCTCAGCTTTCCTTAATTGCCTGTAGTTCTTTGCGTAGGGCTGAGTCCTCAGGAGCTTTTCCCTTCTGTGTTACATGTCTGTTGTTGTCCTCCTTGTTCAGCTCATGTTTAGGCAGCCATGTTGGTGAGACTTTATGGTGTAACCTCTGAAATTTCTAGGAGACATAATTTCACAACAAACTCCCTGTTCCTCTGGCACATGCGGTCTTTCCGACCTTTCTTCCTCAATGATCCCTGAGCCTTAGGTGCAGGAGTTATGTTGTAGACGCATCAGTTGGGACTCACCACCACAACTCTACATTTTGATTGATTGTGGTTTTCCATAATGGTCTCTATCAGTTGCAAAGACAAGTTTCCTTGATAAAGGGTTAGAACTACAAATAAGTGTATGAACATGAATATTTAGGAAATAGGGATTATGCTGGTTTTAGTAAAGTAATGGCTGTAGATTCTCCTCCAAGATCCATGACTTCACTACCCCTGAGTAGCTAGCTAGGTTTCCAGTACCAGATATGCTTTCCCTTTTGTTGAGCAGGGTTAAAGAGCTGTCAGTTACTCCCAAGGCACATATGCTACTACTGCACCTTTAGGGTTATCTTGCCTGTTGATCATTGTGGTTCAAAGACATTTATCATAGCTAGGTAGGACTATCGGTTGCTTCCCTCCCTTGGAAGCTTGCATGGTTTCTTCTGGTATGATGAAAGCTAGTCCCCATGGAGGATGTTTCTAGGCTAAATCTAGACCAGGGCTCTGGGCTTTGTCCAAAGTGTATGGTATCTTCAGCAAGACGACTTGCCTTCCACCTCTGAGGGGCAACCAAGGGCAATAGCAATAATCTTAATGTTTTGGGAGTCTATTGGGCAACCCTGACCAACAACTCAAAGAGGACTTCTCATGTCGATGTCAGGTTTCTTTGGGGGGTAGACTATGGCTTTAAGCTTTTTTATGTATGTATATATACGGTTCACAAGCATTTTATTGAGCACTTGAGATTCTGTTTATCAGGAACATTGGCCTGTAGTTTTCTGGGTTTGTTCTATCTTTATCATTAGGAATCTTCCTTGTTCACATTCTACCTGATATGGTGAAGAGAGAGGTCTCTCACTTTAACTCAGAAGTCACTGATTTGGCTAGCCTAGTTAGCTTACTAGCCAGCTTGTCCCAGGGACCCTCTGTCTCTGCCTCCCATGTGCTGGAATTACAGGTGTGTTGCCATGCCTGCCCTTCATTTACATGGATGCTAAGGATCTGATTTCCAGTTCTCACACTTACACAGCAAACACTGTACCCATTGAGCCATTTCTTCAGATTTACAGGACTCCTTTGAAAACCCTAATTCCACAAATGAGAAAACTGCGGCTCATAAAAATTAAGCAGCTAACCCAAGACCCTAAGCTTATGAGTCATTGTCTGGCCTGTTTAACCACATATATTCATAGGGTGAGAAGCCATGCAACTGATCCCAGGTACTTAAAACAGCAAAGGGATAGGTGGTTGGCTGAGAGCACCAAGTGGCTGCAGAATGGAATCATTGAGCCTTGGAAATGTCCCAACTAGGTTTGATGCATTCCAGCACCTATGTCCATGCAAGGTAGCTGTCTCTTACTAGAATGTCTTTTTCCCTCTTCAGTACATGCCCATTTCCTCTTCAAAAGTTGGAGTTCTTTCCTCTTGCTATTTGAAAGGGGATGTGAAAGATGCTGGAGTAGGGGTGTCACTGAGGCTGGATGAAATGTGAAGGATCCAGATTTCTACTTGGAGGTTTAGTTGTGTGGCTATAGACAAAATTCTCCAAAATCTAGGGCCAAAAAGCAGCAAGTGAACCATATCTGCCTTGTGATCAGTCCTGGCAGCTGAAAAGTAATGAGAGTTGAAAGTCAGCTTGGTAAACAACAACAAAGTCACTCACAGCATCCCCTTTGTGATTGGTCCCAGCAGCAAATGTAAGCAATATAGCAATCACTCTTCTTTCTCGTCATTGAGAGTTTTTCCTTCCACTTGTTCTATAGGAATAATTCCTTCCTTTGAGCTTCCAGCATTTTCTCCTCTCTGAAACCGTCCCTAATCTCATACTCCTTCACTCCTAAAAGTGATAGTCAATAGAGGTAGTCATATCAGATGGGGATCATGTAGAGACCATGTCATCCATTTATCCACTATTCATTTTCTCCTCCCCCAGGTGGGTATGAGTTTCATGTATGAGTGGTGTATGTACAAATGTATACATGAGTACACATGCCTGTGCAGGTGTGTGCTCATGCTTGTATGCAGAGGTCAGTGACACTGGATATCTCACTCTATCATTCTGTGTGGTGGTATGGTGTTCCCCAAAATATTGTACACCCTAATAAACTTATCTGGGGTCAGAGAACAGAACAGCCACTAGATACAGAGGCTAGAAAATGGTGGCACTCATGCCTTTAATCCTGGCATTCCAGAGGCAGAAATCCCTCTGGATCTCTGGTGACTCACGCTTTTAATCCCAGGAAGTGATGGCAGAAAGCAGAAAGATATTTAAGGCGTGAGGACCAGGAACTAGAGCTGGTTAAGCTTTCAGGATTTAGCAGCAGTTCAGCTGAGATTCATTCTGGATGAGGACTCAGAGGCTTCTCATCTGAGGAAACAGGATCAGCTGAGGAATTGGTGAGGTGAGGTGGCTGTGGGTTGTTCTGCTTCTCTGATCTTCCAGCTTTAACCCAATACCTGGCTCAGGTTTTATTTTATTAATAAGACCTTCTAACAGTTCTGCTACAATCCTGTCATTGAATCTGTAGCTAGCCTGGCAGCCAGCATCCCCAGCAATCCCTCTATATTTTGCCCCTATCTTTGTGGCAATGCTGGGGTTATAGGCACGTGTGATGACCATAATTGCTTTTACGTTGGAATCAGGTCCTTGTGCTTGCATAGCAAATGCTCCAATCTACTAAGTCATATCCCATTCTTAAGCAGCAAAAGTTAGATTTAAACCCTAGTCTTGCCCATGTGACAATGTTAAGCTGACAATAAGACCTGTACATGCCACTTCTGTGGCAGCCGAGTCTCCACTGGCCAGTTAAGTACAAGACAGACAGACAAATATCTAGTGACAATGTGTTATCAGGACATCCACTAGAGCACATTTCTCCATAGTGATGGCCCTTCTCCACACTGTCCCTTTCTTTTGTCTTAACTGGGCAGTAGCAGTGTTCCGCAGTTTCTAAGACTCAACCACAAATGGAAGTTGGGCAAGAAAACAGTGTACTACAGCTAGGTGCAAGATCCTCGGTATTCTGGCTCACTCCGGAGACACACTCAGGATCATTTTCTGGGCTCTTTTTTCTGGGCTCATTTGGTGGGGTGGCAGTTAGTTCTGGCTATGGCTATCCAGGAGAGTTACCTCTTAACCCCCACTCTGGAGTTCTTCAGAATCTGAAATCAGCCTCTTCTCACTCACACCTGCTCTGTCATCTCCACCCATCCCTGACTCCGTGCCTCAGCATCTCTTTGATCTAGTATTATCTTGGTGTTTCTGAAGACTACAATGTCAAGTGTCTGAAATGTATCAGTCAGATTTGTTCCTCAGAGAACATACCCTACCACACACCAGAGAGCACACCCCAGGCAGTGACAGAAGCAGCTACATGAGAGGAAAAGACTATGATAAAATGAAACAATAAAAGGCTAGGCATGCATCAGAAGCACACAAAAACATGCATACAGATCATCTTTATCATCGTCACCCACATGCATCCATATAATCCATACACAGCATAGAAGTCCTGCAAGTTTGAGTCTAGCCCTGTCCTCTGACCTCCACATACATCAGCTAATTTGATTTTTTTTTTTCAGATATGGTCCATGTATCTAAAAAAGTCAAAACAATTAGTTAATTAAATAAAAGGCATGGGAAATGTGCAAGCTCCAGGTTAAAATTCTCTAGACAGGGATCTCAAGATCTGATTCATAGACCACTGGTGTCAGAACTATCTAGGGAGCTGTCTTAGTCAAGGTTTCTATTGCTGTGAAGAGACACCATGACCACAACAGCTCTTATAAGGAAAACATTTAATTGGGAGAGCTTGATTACAGTTTCAGAGGTTCAGTCCATTATCATTATGGCAGGGAGCATGTTTGCATGCAGGCAGACATGGTACTTGCAGGCAACACAAATGGGATTAGACACTGGGCAATATCCTGAGCATAGAAAACCTCAAAGCCCACCCCTAGAGTGACACATTTCCTCCAACAAGGACATACCACCTAATAGTATCACTCCCTATAAGATAGCTTATGGAACTTAATTACATTCAAACTCCCACAGGAGCCTTTACAAATGTATAATCTTGCTGGGTATGGTGGGGCACAACTTTAACTGCAGCAGCAGTGTGATCTTTGTGAGTTTGAAGCCACCTGGGTCTATATAGCTACATACAGGCCAGCCAGGACTCCATAGTAAGGCACTGTTTCAAAATAAAACCTCATAACCCCAAACCTAGACATTTTAATGTTTAGACAGATTCATATGTGTTACAGACTAGTCTGGAACTGTGCAGCTGAGAATGATCTTGAATTTTTAATGCCACTTCCTCCACCTACCAAGTGCTTGGATTACAGGTATGAGTCACCATACAAGGATTCATGTGGGGCTGATGAGCAAGCTTAGGACTTCATGCATGCCAGACAAGCACTCACTCTACCAACTTGAGACCCTGAACTTCCATTTCAACAACATTGCTTAACTCTTACAGATATGGAAAGGGGATAAGAAGAAGGGAGAGAAAGGTAATAATGGGGATGCATATGAACAAAGTATATTGCATGCATGTATGGAAAGGTATGCCTCTATAATCCATGGCCCTCTCATGCTAACAATAATCACCAGATTATTCCACTATGCACTGATCTTAGAAACCCACTGCCTTTGTCCATCTTAATTGCTTAAATAAATGGGCACATCAGAATCATTTGGTGAGCTAAAAAATTACTGGCTTGTGAGTCCAAAGCCCGGTGGTTGTGATACTAACTGTCTGGAGTATTTGAGATGTTTAAGGTTCTCAGGTCATTTTAATGGGCAGCCATAGTCATGTTTGTCCAAGAACAAACACTCTCCCACCCTGAGATAGGAGCTTTTCCACCCATGGGGTGTGTATGCATACAACTTCAAATTCTTTTTTTTTTTTTTGTTTTTTTTGTTTTGGTTTTTCGAGACAGGGTTTCTCTGTGTAGCTTTGCGCCTTTCCTGGAGCTCACTTGGTAGCCCAGGCTGGCCTCGAACTCACAGAGATCCGCCTGGCTCTGCCTCCCGAGTGCTGGGATTAAAGGCGTGCGCCACCACCGCCCGGCACAACTTCAAATTCTTAAAAATCTATACTGGGTCTGAAGTATAAAACACCATGGATAAATGCAGAATTCTCTTAAGAATGCCTATGGCTCCTCCCACCAAAGAGATATGGGGTAGAGGCAACTGCCCAGTGATGGAAGTGATCATGTCTCATCAACCCTTTGCCCAATCATCCTCAAATATCTGAGCCGCAGCTACATCCCTATCACAGGTGACCTGACAATGACTGCTATTAGGTCTGTTTTTTTCAGTGCCAACATAAATCAATGACATTTGCTCCACTGAGTTTTATGCTTTCAGTTGGGCTCATTTGAAGTTTGTTTATTGACAAGTTCTTGCTGCATAGCCCTGGGTTGCCTGGAACTCACTATATAGCTTAGGCTAACCTTAAATTTACAGCCATCCTCCTGCTTCTTCCTGAGATTACAAGCAAGTGCTACCCACACCCTGCCTTCTCATTTGAAGTTTTCTTAATTCTTAAAGAGCAATATAAAGTTAAGATCGAAAGCATTGACTTTCAGTGGGCATGGTGGCACACACCTTTAATCGAATGCTAGTACTTGGGAGGCAGATGCAGGTGGATCACTGTGAGTTTGAGGCCAGCCTTGTCTATATATTGAGTTCCAGACAGCCAGGGCTATATACAATAGGAAGACCATGTCCAAAAAAATAATCAAAACCCAGAACAAAACAAAACAATAACAGCAACAACAAAACAAAGTGCTGACTTTGGTTTTGCTATTCACTGCTCTCCCATCCCTATCCCACCCCAAAAAACCAAGATTTTCCCAGAGTAGTCCCTTCATTCATAGCTTTGGCTACATAGAAAGGTTCAGATCCTTTTATGTGTTTCATCTGTGACTGATGAATAGCTATCCATCCTCCAGTGACTGGAGTTGCTGCTTCTTGTTGTAGTAGGTAAGCAATTGTATAAATTACCTCTCATCCAAGTCACAAAATATGTTTGCCAAAATGATTTCTTCTGAAATTGCAAAAGTGGAAATAGAGTGCACAGAGAGAAATTGAGTTTGCTCCAAGGGGCTGTGAATGCACCATTAAGAAGCCATAGAAAGAGATTAGCAATCCATCTGGTGTGTTTGCACATCATTTAGTGCCATTTTGAGGCATTTCTGAAGCAGTGAAAGTCACGATGGGGAGGAAGAAGAGGCAGTTCCACTAGCCATTAAGACGATATACCAAGAGGCTGTGCTTATCAGGGCATGCAGCTGAGGGACACTTCATGAGTGCTGACCTCAGTTCAGTAAAAACTCCAAAATCTCCAAAGCTTAATAAAAATCAACTCTTGGATTTCAATTCCAGGGTATTCGTTAAAGCGTCAAGAGCTCAAACCAACTTCTCATAACAAAACAACTTTCTCCTCAGATTAAAACCTCTCTCAGGGTGGAGAGATGGCTAAGAGAATGTACTGCTGTTGCAGAATACCCAAGTTCAGCTCCCAGCACCCATGTCTGGCAGCTCACAACTACCTGTTATTTACAACTCCAGGGGACTCTATGCCCTCTTCTGGCCTCCACAGGTACTGCACTCATGTGTACAAACCCACACTCAGACACATGCACATATATACACACAATTGAAAATAAAGATAAACTGTTTTACCCCTCCCCCTTGCACTAACAGCAAAGAAAACTGAAAAAAAAATGGTTTTACCTCTGATATCCATCATTTTAAAAGCCAATCTGGGGAAAATCTTCGTTAAATATGGAACACACCTTAGTTAAGTTTTTGTTGGAAACTCATTTGTTAGATATAAATATAATCAGAAATTCACATATAAATCAGACCTTAAAAAACAAGTTACAATTTAAATAAAATAATTCTTTAGTAAAGAGTGCCTCTTTTCCAATGATATTCAGTTTACTATTACTAGAAAATTCTACTCCCCATGTATGGTTAACAAGAACACACTTTGATTCATCTCACCATGAAAGTCAGGGAATACACACCTTCTCTCTGTGAACATGACAATAATGGAATTCAGGTGTTTCTGATACATGGACTGCTCTCACCCAATGTGAGGTTGAACTGTTGACCTTGTGTATATCCTACTTCACAAATGAGTCTGTCAGATATGCTAAGCCTATAGGCTGAAGATGATGCCCCAACACTGAAGAGAAACCTCAGATGACTGTCCAAGCAGCTGGCTGTTTCTGTCAACTCACAAATTTTTTGGAAGTTGCTTGCATGCACTTCCTGTTTTTATTTTTCATTAGGTAATATTATTTTCCTTCTTGGATCTCTGAGGGAGTTGAAGATTAGTTAGTTATAGTTGAAGATTAATTAGGGTAGAAAGTGAATTAGATACATTAGCCTCTTCAGCCAAGAGACCTCTCTGAAAGAGAGCTACTTCCTGTGTTTTTGTCTTTATACAAAACTTATATAGTATATAGTATACTTCCTGTGTAGCTCTCTTTCGGAGAGGTCTCTTGGCTGAAGAGGCTAGCTGCAGCAGGCGGGTAAGGCTCTTAGCTCTGATCTCTTGGCTTTCTTCTTTGCATTGGTTCTGTGTTTCTTATTTAATAAGACGGTTGGTTTACATCTACAGTTGGTCATTGGGAAGGTTTCACAAAATGACAGGATGGTCTTAAACAGTGCATACCAAGTGTATATGATGAAAATGCATACTTCCTAGAAGCAGGAACACACTCGATGAAACAAGGAGCCAAGATTAAAGAGAAGGGCCATGTCATTGAGAAATGTGGACACATTCAGCTAGTCATCACTCCAGAGTTCCTGTGCCTAGTCCTGTTTTGTCTGCTCCGGGTTGGGAAGTTATCACAACAGAATATGAAGTCTATGAACATAATATCCATAATATCCACACTGTTTACTACTGTAGCTCCATCACATAAGTGTCTGATTTATAACCATTCAACAATTCTGTTCTTGTTCTTAACTGGAAGGCAATCTAAATCCAGATCATTGTTGTAAGCATGTGTTCAGCTATCCCTAAGGACAACAGGGAAAATAATAAGGTAGTTTCAATCCTACTCTGTCTCTTGACCTTGGTCCTGCTCTTTTCTCTACAGTATTATAAATCTAAGTTGAGTGGTCATGTGGATTGTGAGTCAGAGTGCCACATCCCATCTTGAGATGGCCACCAAGACAATGTATCATGGAGGAGGAGGTATGGTCTAGGTAAGGACAATTGCTCAGAGAACAGATGGGGAGAAAGAATCTGCCTGCTGGGAATGCTCACAACCCTGAAGAGTTAGTGCTTCTAGCCTTACATACTGAGAACCCAAATGGAGCCATGTCCAAGAGCAGACCAAGGGCAGAGACTTCGGTTCTTCCTGGTTACCACGGCAGGAGCTTCTCGCTTTCCAAAGTCCTGGAATGATTCAAACTCTGTGAAGGATCTGCATGGCACTGAGTGCCAGAATTAAAAGAACTAGTAACTGCTAGAATGAAGCCCATCAATAGAGTGGTCAACATATGGTCTACTTTGTGTATCCAGACACAAATCTAGATGCTGAAGAACATTCCCTTCTCAGAATACTGTCTCTCAAGAACACACTACTCTCCAGGCAGTGGTGGCCCATGCCTTTAATCCCAGCACTTCGGAGGCAGAGGCAGGCGGATCTCTGTGAGTTCAAGGCCAGCCTGGTCTACAGAGCAAGATCCAGGAAAGGCACAAAGCTACACAGAGAAACCCTGTTTCGAAAAACCAAAAGAAAAAAAAAAAAAGAACACACTACTTAATTGTTGACCACAAATGAATTTAACGTGCTGAAAAGCATAGGCATGATTTACAATATAATTTCTATAAGCTGAAACTTTCACTTTTAACGATAGTAAAGTGTGGTGATATTTTATTTGTACTGAAATGTTATTTTAATTTTATGTTAATAAATAAAGTTGCCCTGGGGTCAGAGCTATTAGAGCCATAGTAAGAGCGTGGTGGTTAGAAGAGCTAGGTAGATTTCTGTGTGTTCAGGGATACAGCCAGTATTGGAGACATACGCCTTTAAGACCTGGAGGGCAGTACTTACAGGCAGTGATGAGGCAGTCATGTGGTTGGGTTTACAACCAATGAGAAGACAGAACAGAAAGATTATTTAAACAGGGACACAGGAAGTACCTCCCTCTCTCGGGGAAGCTAGGAGCACTGCAGGAGGTAAGATTTTATCTCTGAGCTCTGACCTCTCGGCTTTTCTCTTTTACCTTGGCTCTGTGTTTCTTATTTTAATAATACGATTGGTTACATCTACATCTGGCGCCCAACGTGACAATAATCCATTAAAAACTGCTTGGGGCCGGCTCCCTAGCCGGAGCAGCCGGCTCCCTAGCCCCGGCCCAGGTCTGGGCTCAGGCTGGACTGTGAGCTGCTTGCTTAAAGCCAGTGCTACAAACAGCTCAGGCCTGCCCTGCTAAACAGGGCCCCTGGCTGTAAAGCCAAGCCTTGACTCGGCTCAAGAGGGAACAAGTGGCTGGCTTTAAGCTTTAGCTGGCTACCCCTTCGCTTTCACTTTCACTTTCGCTTTCGCTTTCGCTTTCGCTTTCTCTCTTGCTTTCTCTCTGTCTCTCTGTTTCTCTCTCTCTCTCTCTCTCTCTCTCTCTCTCTCTCTCTCTCTCTCTCTCTGGATTTACACCTAGGACTCTAGGTGGCTGTTTTGAAATTCGCTCGGATTTCTACTGTTCTACGCAGATTTGGTAAGTCATAAAGGAAACTATTTAAAAGACAAATTTTTTCCACATTTAAAAAAATGGGTTTCCTGTGTACATTGGAAGAAAATTGGGTTTTGTTTGAAATTTTAGGCAGTCTGACAATGGAACAACTATATGAAAAGATTAGTATTATGGGAATTATGCAGTTAATCACCATGCTTATTCTCATTTTACTATTTAAAAAGATAGTCGATTTAAGTGCCAGGATAACAGTTTTAGAAAAACCTGTTAATTTTAACAGTGAAGTTGGTTCAAGTTTGGATCATAAGGTTACAGAAAGAAAGCCTGTTTTCACACAGTCATCCTTAATTTATCCTGTAACCGTACAGCAGATGCCTGATCAAATGGCTACACAAAATATCTGGGCTCCAATTGAACTGATGGATTTTAAAAGGTTTAAGGAGGCAATAGTATCTTATGGCATGCATTCCCCATATGTAAAGCAAATGTTAAACTCTTGGTCAACATATAATAGGATTATACCACAGGACTGGCGGGACCTTGCACAAGCTGTTCTGGAACCCAGCCAGAGACTTCAATTTCTAACGTGGTTTAAGGAGGAAGCTAGAAACGTAGAAACACAATGGAGGGATAAAGGAATACAAGTTTGTCAGGATCAGCTTATTGGAGAAGGCCAATATGCTTCAATACAAACACAATGTTTATATGATGTTCAAACCGTAATTTTATGTCGAATGGCAGCCTTGAATGCATGGGACAGAGTTGATGAACCAGGAAAAAAACCTGAGTCATTCACAAAGGTTATGCAAGGCCCAAAAGAATCTTTCACAGATTTTTTAGAAAGACTGGCTTCAGCAGTAAACAGAATGGTCTCAGGATCAGAAGCTAGTAAGGCAATAATTGAAGCTTTGGCATTTGAGAATGCGAATGCAGCATGCAAAAGAATAATCAGGCCGTTAAGGGCAAGATCTGCACCTTTGGAAGATTGGATTAGAGAAACAATTAATGTTGAGGTTGATGAGCATGATACGTGGGTAGGAGAAGTAATTTCAAAAGGTTTGAGGAGTGTTAGATGTTTTGGGTGTGGAAAGCAAGGACATTTTAAAAGGGACTGTAAACAGGTCATTCCTAGAAGCAATGTTTCTTCAAGGAACAATGGCAACAGAATGCCCCTTCCTTCTGGAGTATGCAGAAGGTGTGGTAAGGGAAAACACTGGACCAACGAATGTAGATCAACAAAGGACAGACAGGGTAATCCTTTGCCTCAGTTTTCGGGAAACTCCCGGAGGGGCCTCATGCAGGCCCCCATAGCAAAACCAGTTCAAACCTTTCCTGCAGCTGTAGAGGAAATCCCTGCTCTGAGCGATTAAATAACCAAATGACTATTGGAATAAATCATGCTGGTCAGGATGATGAAACAGAGAGAATAGAAAATTCAGGAGAAAACATAAAGAAAATTTTTTGGCAAACTTCTATTAATGAACAGAGACCAAAATTAACGATAAAAATAAATGGTGTTTTGTTGTCTGGTCTGGTAGACACAGGTGCGGACATTACCATAATTGCACCAGAATTTTGGCATCCAGCTTGGCCTCTTCAGGAGGTAAACGTTCAACTGTTAGGAATTGGGACATTATCTGGAGTGAAACAGAGTGCAAGATGGCTGGAATGTATAGGTCCAGAAGGACAGAGAGGAAAATTAAAACCATATGTCGCTAACATAGCTATGAACCTGTGGGGTCGAGACTTGTTGCAACAATGGAATACTCAGATTAAAATCCCTCCAATCTCAGAAACAAATAATAAACTAGCACATGTTTCTGAGAGAAATATTAGAAGGCATTATTTTGAGTGGTCACCAGCCATCCATATTATACAAGAACAGGGCACAACAACTGATAATCTTCCAAAAATACCAACAGCTCTACCTTTAAAATGGTTAACAGACAAGCCTGTATGGGTTCAGCAGTGGCCTTTAACAACAGAGAAACTCCAGGCTTTAGAAGAGCTGGTAGAAGAACAGTTAAATGCTCAGCATATTGAACAGTCAACCAGCCCTTGGAATTCTCCTGTATTTGTTATTAAAAAGAAATCTGGTAAATGGAGAATGGTAACAGACCTTAGAGCAATTAACAAAGTAATTCAGCCGATGGGCTCTCTACAATCTGGAATTCCTTTGCCTACTCTGTTACCAAAAGGATGGCCTCTCATAGTTATTGATTTAAAAGACTGTTTCTTTTCAATACCCTTACAAGAAAAAGACAAAGAAAGATTTGCTTTCACAGTGCCTACTTATAATAATTCTCAACCGGTTAAAAGATTTCAATGGAGGGTCCTCCCACAGGGAATGTTAAATAGCCCAACTCTGTGCCAATATTTTGTACAACAGCCATTGGAAGTGATACGTAAAAAATTTCCTAAATCTATAATTTATCATTATATGGATGATATTTTACTAGCTGACTCAAATGCAGATACTTTAGAAAGAATGTTTGAAGAAGTAAAGAAAATTTTGCCTTGCTGGGGATTACAAATTGCTCCTGAAAAAATACAAAGAGGAGATTCTATTAATTATTTAGGATATAAAATAGAGCTACAAAAAATTAGACCCCAAAAGGTGCAAATTAGGAGAGATAGACTACAGACTCTTAATGACTTTCAAAGATTATTTGGAGATATTTCTCATCTACGAACTATTGTTGGGGTAAAAAATGATGAACTGACTAATTTGTTCAAAACCTTAGAAGGTGACAAGGACTTAAATAGTCCAAGAGAATTATCACCTGAAGCTGAGAAAGAATTGGCCTTGGTAGAAAAGAAAGTACATGAAGGGCACGTGGATCGTATTGATCCAAAGCTGGATTGCATTTTGGTTATTTTACCTTCTAGGCATTCCCCTACTGGAATATTAATGCAGAGGGAAGATATTATATTGGAATGGATATTTTTACCAAATAAACCAAATAAAAAATTAAAAACTTATGGGGAAAAAATCTCTGACTTGATTTGGAAAGAAAAATTGAGACTTCGTCAATTAGCAGGAATAGACCCAGCAGAAATTGTCGTACCTTTAAGGAGGACATTGAAAAATTATGGACAGAAAGTGAACCTTGGCAAAGAGCTTGCAGTAATTTTTTGGGAGAAATTAACAGCAAATATCCCAAAAGCAACAGAATTGATTTTATAAAGAGAGCTGATTGGATCTTGCCTCGAATTGTACAGCAAAAACCCATATCTGGAGTTCGTACATTTTATACAGATGCCAACAAACAAGGAAAGGCAGGTTACAAATCAGAAAATTTAAGTAAAGTGGTACAAAGTCCTTATAATTCAGTGCAAAAATCAGAATTGTATGCTATTCTGTTGGTATTAATGGATTTTTCAGAACCTCTCAACATAGTAACTGACTCTCAGTATGCTGAAAGAGTGGTGTTACATATTGAGACTGCAGAATTTATCCCTGATGCTTCAGAATTAACTTCACTATTTATTCAATTACAAGATACAATCAGGAAAAGGAGTCATCCTTTATATATAACTCACATCCGATCTCATACTGGTCTGCCAGGACCTCTAGCACAAGGCAATGATGAGATTGATAAATTATTGATAGGAAATGTGCTGGAGGCCTCAGACTTTCATAAAAAACATCACGTCAATAGTAAAGGTTTAAAAAAGGATTTTTCCATAACCTGGCAACAAGCCAAAGAAATAGTAAAGAAATGTCCTACTTGTTCCTTCTATAATCAAACGCCATTACCAGCAGGATGTAACCCAAAGGGTACTCAGAGGAATGAAATCTGGCAGATGGATGTGTTTCACTTTGCAGAATTTGGAAAATTGAAATATGTACACCACACTATCGATACTTATTCAGGATTTCAATGGGCAACTGCTCTGAGTTCTGAAAAAGCTGATTCTGTAATCACTCATTTGCTAGAAGTTATGGCCATTATGGGTATACCTGCACAAATCAAAACTGACAATGCTCCATCATATGTCTCTGTTAAAATGAAACAGTTTTTTGCTTATTACAATATAAAGCATATTACAGGTATACCACATAATCCTACAGGTCAAGCAGTTATAGAAAGATCAAACAGAACTCTAAAGGATATGCTAAATAAACAGAAAGGAGTAACAAAAACCCCCAGAAATAGACTGCATAATGCTCTATTAACTTTGAATTTTCTGAATGCCAATGAGAAAGGAACAACAGCTGCAGAGAGACATTGGGTAATAGAAAAAACTACAGAATTAAATCAGCCTATATACTTTAAGGATGTGCTGACCTCAGAATGGAAGCCAGGGTATGTATTACGTTGGGGACGAGGTTTTGCTTTTGTTTCTACAGGAGAAGATAAGCTGTGGGTACCATCAAAATTGATAAAGGTTCGATTTGAACAAGAGAAACCTCTTAATTAGAGGAGGTGATAGTTCATCAATCAGCATGAACATCCAATTTAAACTAACTTGTACAGTAACACATGCCTTTTCATTTAATCAGATAATAACTTGCCAAAAAGGAACATCCCCAAAATTAGTCTTGGGGGAAGGTTTTTGTTTTTGTCTTTTAGGAGAATGAAGGTTAAGGAATCTGAAGGACACAAGACAAATGAGACAACTGAAGAAAAGGGACAAATCATCTATCCCAGGAAACAGAGTATATGGGAGTATATGGCATATGGGTATATATTATCTAAAAAAATTTTATGTCTTCTTAAATGTTTGTTTCTGCTTTTCTCTAAAGATTTAACACTATTGGTTTTCTAATAGTCCCAGTTCAATTAAAATTTAAAGCTGACTTTGGAGTTGGAGAATGGCTCTCTCCTTCTTTAAACTCAAGCATGTTGTTAAAAGGAAAATGCAAACTCCCTGTATCATGACAGAATAAAAGAGCCATTTTCTGCTATGGGACAGGACAAAAGCCAAATTAATTAAGGGACTATTCTATTACTAATCTCAACTCTTTGATTCTATTCTGATTCTTTAAACTTTTCTTAAAGTATAAATTTTATATCAAAATTTACAAGATTAATAGATACATATACATTTTAAACTTTGTTAAGATATGAATGGTCATATAGAGTACTAACTAATTCTAGAAAAAAGGCTTCAATTAGCTGCATATATATGTCTTTGTGTTCGAGTCTCTTATCAGTTTTCTGCAGGAAATCACGGCCAGGCCTAACATCAACTGAAGTCTCCGGAAAGAAAATGGGGCCCCACAACAACAACAACAATTCCACGTGGACAATAATAATATCACTGAACTGACAAACATCATCTACAGATCAGCTTTGAACTACAAGGTGCCCAGAGCAATTTTGACATGACACTAGTGGAATTCAGGTGTTTCTGGTACATGGACTGCTCTCACCCAAATGGAGGTTGAACTGTTGACCTTGTGTACAACCTACTTCACAAATGAGTCTGTCAGATACCATAAGCCTATAGGCTGAAGATGATGCCCCAACACTGTGGAGAAACCTCAGGTGACTGTCCAGGCAGCTGGCTGTTTCTGTCAAATCACAAAATTTTTGGAAGTTGCTTTTGTGCACTTCCTGTTTTTATTTTTGTTAGCTAATATTATTTCCTTCTTGGGTCTCTGAGGGAGTTGAAGATTAGTTAGTTATAGTTGAAGATTAATTAGGATAGAAAGTGAGTTAGATACATTTTGGACTTACTAAAATAGGATAGATAAGGGAATTATTTTCTCTGATTTGTCAAATACAAATGGACTAGACATCGTTTAGGTATTTGTTACTTGTATATATTGTATATAGTTATTGTACTTTTGTATATAGTTTTTCTTTTGTTAGTTATAACCTTTTGCCTTTTTTCTTTTTATTAAAATAGAAAAGGGGAAATGTGGTGATATTTTATTTGTACTGAAATGTTATTTTAATTTTATGTTAATAAATAAAGTTGCCCTGGGGTCAGAGCTATTAGAGCCATAGTAAGAGCGTGGTGGTTAGAAGAGCTAGGTAGATTTCTGTGTGTTCAGGGATACAGCCAGTATTGGAGACATACGCCTTTAAGACCTGGAGGGCGGTACTTACAGGCAGTGATGAGGCAGTCATGTGGTTGGGTTTACAACCAATGAGAAGGCAGAACAGAAAGATTATTTAAACAGGGACACAGGAAGTACCTCCCTCTCTCGGGGAAGCTAGGAGCACTGCAGGAGGTAAGATTTTATCTCTGAGCTCTGACCTCTCGGCTTTTCTCTTTTACCTTGGCTCTGTGTTTCTTATTTTAATAGTACGATTGGTTACATCTACAGTAAAGCAATAACCACATAGCAAATTCAAGGGCAAAAAAAACCCACTCATAATTCCATGGCCCTAAAATAATTTTTTTTCCCTCTACCTCCCAACTTCTATCTATATATACCCATATATTCTATTTAGGGTTTCCTTTTGCTTTTTTGAGACAGGATTTCTCTGTGTAGCTTTGGAGCCTTCCCTGGAACTCACTCTGTAGCCCAGGCTGGCCTCGAACTCACAGAGATCCGCCTGCCTCTGCCTCCTGAGTACTGGGATTAAAGGCATGCGTCACCACTGCCTGGCTTCCAGTTAGGGTATTTATTGCTGTGATAAAACACCATGACCAATAGCAACTTGGGGAGGAAAGAGTTTATTTCATATTACAACTCTTAGAACATACTCCATCACTGAGGGAAGTCAGGGCAGGAACTCAAGGCAGTAACTGATGCAGAGGCCATGAAAGAGTGCTTCTTACTAGTTTGCTCTTCATGGCTTACTTAGTCTGCTTTTTTATATTATCCAGACCACCTGCCCAGAGATGGTACCACCCACAGTGAGCTTGCTCTCCCACATCAATCAAGACAGTATCCCACAGACTTGCCTACAGGCCAATCTTATGGAAGTATTTTCTCAAGATACCCTCTTCCAAATATATTTAGGTTTTTGTCAAGTTCATGAAAATCAACCAGCATACCATAATTTCATTATACCTTTCATCTTATTTTTATAAATAGTACTGGAAAAATAATACAAATAAGCAAGAAGAAAACTGAAAGCACAGTCTGGACTGAGGAGCTGATTCATCGGGCAGCATCATTTTGTGTGCAAGCATTAGAAGTGGAGTTCAGGTTTTAGGATCACACACTAAAAAATGCCAGCCTTGACCATGTGCACCTGTAACCCCAGCACTGGAGAAGGAGCAAGAGGGAGCAGGAAGGAAGATCACTGGGGCTCCCTCGCTGCCAGCCTAGCCAAACAACATTGATCTATAGGTTCATTACAAGAACTTGTCTCGAGTGGAAGACACCCCGTGTCCTTTGGTCTCTACATATGTGCATGGGTACACACACACACACACACACACACACACTGGTCTGCAAACCTCTTAATCAGAGATAATCACTGTTAGATTTTGGTGCATAGTTCCCAATTAATATCACAAGTATACACATACACATATGCAAATACATTCAGACCCTAACATATTATTTAAGAAACTGCTTTTGGGGGATAGTTTCTTAAATATGATTGTGAACATATTTCCACACCAATAAATATACCATAAAAACATGTCTTCTTAAGTCCTCATCTAGCCTAACTCCAGAATTATATTTTTAAACTTGAGAACTTAAGTTCAACCACTCAGAATCCATGTTAAAAAACAAAACAAAACAAAGCCAGAAAGAAAACCAAGTATGTGCGAAGAATCCCAGAGCTGGTGAAGCAGAGCCAAGTGAATTCAGGAGAACTCACTCTCCAGCTAGCTCAACCTAGTCAGAAAGCTCCGGGCCACATGAGAAGTCATTTCTCAAAACACAAGAATGGCAACACTGAAGGTGGATGACACCTGCACGAGCATGCACACACACACACACACACACACAGACAGAGATACAGAGAGACAGAGAGACAGAGAGAGACAGAGACAGAGACAGAGACAGAGACAGAGAGAGAAATACATTACATTTGTACTAGGCTTTTTCTTTTGGGCTGCCACCCAGTTCCCAAATCAAGACACAGAGACTTACTTACTCTTAGTTATGAATGCTCAGCCTTAGCTTAGGCTCATTTCTTGCTAGCTCTTATAACTTAACCTGTTTCTCTTTATCTACATTTTGCCTTGGAGCTATTTACCTTTTTTTCCTTCTGTCTGTCCTACTTTCCTGTTGTCTCCATATCTGGCTGGCAACTGCCTGGCTTCTGGCCCTGGGCATATCACTCTCCTTCTCCCTCATTCTCCCCTCCTCCTCCTCCTCCTCCTTCCCTCCTCCTCCTCCTCCTTCCCTCCTCCTCCTCCTCCTCCTCCTCCCCTCCTCCTCCTCCTCCTCCTCCTCTTCTTCTTCTTCTCTCTCTCTCTCTCTCTCTCTCTCTCTCTCTCTCTCTCTCTCTCTCTCTCTCTCTCTCTCTCTCTCTTCTTTGCCTAGATTCCTCCTGCTACTTAGTCTCTTTGCCTGCCAGCCCTGCCTATCCTTCTTCTCCTGCCTAGCTATTGGCCATTCAGCTTTTTATTAGATCAATCAGGTGCCTTAGGCAGATAAGGTGAAAGAGCAACCCATCTTTACATAATTAAACAAATGCAGCAAAAACAAATGTAAAACATCCTTACATAATTAAAATAATATTCCACAACATACACTCATTAATCCATCCAGGATTTATTTTCCCACTACGTACCGTGAAGTGTGCTAGATTTTATAGAGGAATACAAAGAAGTGCAAACATCCAGCATTTATTACACCTGCTAGGCATTATACCACTGGCGTGTTGTGGATACTCTCTTGTGACAACCTTGTGCAACAGGCACCATTATTTTGGTTGGATGAAAGAACTGAGAGAGACTTCAGAGGGATTTAAACCATCCACACAAGGGGAACATGAAGGCCTCAAAGTTGCAGCTACATCTGCCTTTCAAGCCCGCTCTTGTCTCTGAGGGATTCATGAAGGAGTTGAGCTGTTGCGGTTCTGATTTTATGATTAGAGAATTGGCTGGCGCATAGTGTATGGGGACTGTGACACTAGCAGACTTTCAACTTGTGTGATGGAACTAAGTCCCATAAGTTAGGAGACATTGGAGGGCTTCCTACTGTCCGGAGGAATCACAGGAAACTTCATGGGATGGTAGAATCAGAGATGGGGCTTGAAGGATCAAGGAGGAGGCTCTGTGTGGGGTTGAGAGGTTGTAGCAAGGTCAAAGGCTTGGAGGGGGAAATCTTACCATTGAATCGGCTGGGCGTAATATGTAGATGCAGTTTAGGAGGGGAAAGGGTTTGTCTTGGCCAAGAATGTGGCACTTGAGAATGACTGCCTGCTTGTATGTTCCTGCACAGTGTCAGTGGGAGACAGCCTACTCTGACAATACTTGAGAAGCCAAGATATGGAGAACATTCTGTTTCCATATGCTTACTTAGTTATGAGTTCCAGAACTTGGAAACCTTGCAAACTTTGGAAAGAACCAGACTACATATTAAAGGATTAAAGTTTCAAATGTCATTTTCCATTTCTGTCCAAATGAGATTGAGACATTTTTCAAGAGAAAAATAAATTAAGCTTCCCATGAGTAGTCGTTTGCAAGATATCTGAATGATTTGGGTCACCTAGTTACTTCATGGTAGTCATGAAGTACTAAGACTAAAATTATCTGCAATTGCATGCATTTTTGGCATCAATGATAGACATTGTGTTTCAAGGTTGAACATTATATTTTAATCAAACTTTCTAACTCCATCCTCTTAAAAAGCAATCTTCATCTCTAGTTCCATCTATCATTTGTGTCTGACCTACCCCAAAGAATAAATTGGATGGACTCTGACCACTCTAAAGTGAGGTTGCATCTTTACATATGACCTGGTTTCCTGACTCCTGCGTGATACTCAGACTGTTTCATTGTGTTTTTATATACATGACACCATATACATACTTTGGCTACATGCATACATATGCATATACAGATGATATAGGTACAGATAGAAACATAGGTATACATATAAGATGTAGATATAGATGAACTAGAGATATAGAGATATATGAAATTGACAAGTCATCCCAGTGTGATGAAACAGGATCTCTGAGGGGACCTGGAGCTTGTTGATTGGTTAGACTGTTTGTCCTCCAAAACCTAGGGATATTCTTGTCTCCTTCCCCAATCTGGGATTACAGGTGGGAGCTGCTTTATACATGGGTGCTGGGGATTTGAACTTAAATTCTCATACTTTCACAGCAAGCACTTTACTAACTCAGCCTTCTCTTCAGTGCCCAAAGTTCACATTTGAAATGGTAGCAAACACTAGGCTCTGTCTATATTGTTAGGCGTGGATGTAGGTGGAAGGGCTTGGGAAAGCATTGTGCACTAGCATCTTAAAAACAAGCAAGCAAACAAACAAACAAACAAAACCTAGATTTTAGCACTTCCCCAGTTTGCTTTTAGCATTCAAATTCTGTTGCTGATCAGAGCAGGCTCTCAGTAAAAGGGGGGTGACAGAAAAACTTGAGCCCTTGGACTTGGTAAAAAGGATGGGGTATTGGTCAGAGATTTACAAGGTGACCCACATTGAGTGTTACTTTGGCCAACTGGTTTGGACTGTTATTAATCCTTGCTGTTTTCAGATGTGCAGTAGTGAGTCATCTGCTGGAATAGGATTAATCCTATTTTGTAGGAGTGGACAGCCTTAAAACTCCACCCAGATCTCATATAACCCTGTCCTTGGAGCTCAGCAAGCTCTCTCTTCCTGTAATAATCCCGAGCCACAGAACCTTCTGCCAAGTTGCAGTATTTATTAAGTCTTCTGAAAGAAGAATGAAAGTGTCACCATCCAAAACTCAGTCTTGGGGACTGTATGCTAACTGATAACCCAAATTTGCCACTTCTCCATATGGGCAACACGCTCAGAAGCTAGCCTCTCTAACCAGCTCAGTTAGTGTGGTTCTGTAAAATAGGGTTCGAAGATCTGCAATGAACTTCTGATCTGCATTGGCTGCTTGGAACTAACTGGGAGCAGTCATTTGAATTTTCTAGACCTCCATCTCTTGATTTGCCGAGTGGGGACTTGCATTTCTATCCCACCCATCTGCCCTCGCTACTGTAAGATCAAAGAAAACAATGTGCATAAGTGGACTGTGGAAAGCATAGTTTATAAAAAAGGACAAGAGATTATTGGGATGGTTTTGGTTTTGAAGGGCTATGCTATGAGTTTGTCAATGAATCCGAAGTCAAAATGTCTAATACAAACATTATGTTTTTTTGAAAACCCAAACATTTGGTTTAGTGTGAAAAGTTGGTGACTTGTCTATTGGATAGAAGGTAATCTGTGTCCCCAGTAACTCATTTGAGACAAATCATCTAAAAAGAAGTTTTTGGTTTGGGGGTGGGTTTTTGTTGTGGTTTTTGTTTGTTTGCTTTTTCTTTAGGATATTCCAAGTGCCCACCTCAACCAATGGGTCCCAGCTGTAAGTGACAACCAGACCCTTGAAGTATTGTCAAAAGCTTACCACCTACGTATTCTGTACATCTGTTCCATGTTTAGGAATCCTCTAAACTTTCAGAAACTACCTAAGACACATAAAGATGGCATTTACTCCTGGTAAAGACACAGGAAACAACCTCAAGTCAAAGGGAGGACTATGCCTTCTGTGCTGGAGGTCTGCAGGAGGGGTTGGCAACTTCTCTGAAGGAAGACTAATAACTGTATATCTAGTTAACATATAATATCTAATATAATAACTAGTATAATAATAGTAGTAATAATGTAATAATAATAGTAGTAGTAGTAACATAGATAGTAATAATATCTAGTATAATAACTAGTTCCTGTTATATGTACAAACCAGTGACTGGAGAGTTCAGGTCTGGAAGAAGCCAAAGGATTCTAGAATAGGCTCCAGGATAATATCTCACATCTACCATTTCATTACTCATGAACTAATAAATATATTTCTTTTAGAATGTATTCAATCTTGGTGAGTAGAATGATCTATCAGCTACCCAGATCTTACTGTAAATGTCTTTAGTTAATCTTCGCCGAAGTTCTATTTGAGATCTATTACACTAAGACTATTTTTTGAGACAGGATCTCATGTATTCCACACTGATCTCAAACTCACTATGCAGCTAAAGGTGGGTTTAAACTGCGGATCCTCCTACTTCTACACCTTCCAAGTACTGAGACAATAGGTGTGCACTACCACACCTGCTTTATGTGGTACTAAGAATCAAGGCCTAGGCCTTATGTATGATAGACAAGCAAAATACTTCACCCTTCCACAGACAGCAAAAACTCACCAAGGAAAATTAAGAGGCTAAAAAATTAAATTAAAATTAAAAATTAAAATTAAGAGGTAAACATAAATTGTACTTTGAGCAAGTAACAAAATAAGGAAAATCTTGTAGGAGTTTCTTTTCTTTTTTATGCATGTATTTATTTATTTATTTTGGATTTTTCAAGACAGGGTTTTTCCGTGTAGCCCTGGCTGTCCTGGAACTCGCTCTATAGACAGGTTGGTCTCAAATTTAGAGATCTACCTGCCTGTGCCTCCTGAGTGCTGGGATTAAAGGCATGTACTTCCACTGTCTGGCATTCTTGCAGGAGTTTTAATGGATAGATGTTATTGGGAACAAATTCCATAGGCAACATCTGCATCTGTGTATTAAGGAACATGATGGAGTAATGGATGGTAGTGGGTGGATGGCCCCATAAGTAGACAACAAAACAAGTATAATCTAATGCTTGTGAGGAAATCTAGGTGATAATGAAAAGATATTAGCAGCAAAATATCTCAATGTTATTGTTCATAGCTTTTAATCATAGAATATTGGGGAGATGGAGATTTTACTTCATAAAAATTCTCCATATTTGCAAAGTTGATTTAGGCTATGGCAATTTTATAGAAGATGATTTTTTTGATTAATTTTTAAACAAGCCCATCGATTTTGAGGAACACCATACACTAATGACGTGAATCACTGTGACATTGTATTAGTAAGCTTTCCGTTTCCAGGGATTAAAGGAACATGAAAACACAGAGATGTCCAAAATTTCCATGATGATGCAACCAGCTTATAATGCTTTTTAATAAAATGTCCCCCCAAAACCCCAAGAAAGAAAATATTCTCTCAGCTTAAAATGTCATTAAATCCTGCTTCTATGTGTATGCATGTTTTAAATTCTGTTCTAGTAATATGAATCCTTTACCAAATGTGTACAGTTCTAAATTGTGAAAATGGGTTAAAATCATGTGTGCAGAATTTCCTGGAGGAAGGATACAAGGGCAAGGGATCAAAAGCCATGCATAAGGGGTTGGGGGGCTTAATTAGTGTTTGCCTTGCAAGCATGAGGACCTCAGTGTGGATCTCCAAAACCCATGCTAAAAAATAAAGATAAAAACAAGAAACTGAGGGTTGTGGCTCACGCTTATAATTCCCGAGCTAGGAAAGCAGATACAGGAGGATCCTTGAAACTAGATGGCTAGCCAACCTGGCCTGTTTAGAGAGCTCTGGGCTATATAGAGATCCTGTCTCTGAAAACAAGATGGACAATGCCTAAGGAAGATACCCACATTTGACCTCTGGCCTTCCCAGAAACATGTACTCCTCATGTGCACATGAATATGGACACCACCCCCAAAATACCCAAATGTACAAACTATTAAATGGAGAGACATTTTCTCCATACTGGCTGAGTGGGGTGAGTGTGGGGGGGGTCACTTAGGTTCACAACTCTGAGGGGTAGAATACCTTTCATCCCCACTTCACAGATGCAGACACACAGACACGGGGAAGCACAAAGTAAGGGTAGGGCTATGCAACACATCTGCACGGTCTGCCGACCTGACCACTGTCTATATGGAGACTGGAACTGAGTGTGGGACTCCTTTTTGGTCATCTTGACTAGACAGGAGATGAAGAGTTAGTTAATCCAGCATCAATTTCAGCTCTGTGAAGGCAGCCTTCCTTAATGCCAATGAAACCTTCCAGGGTAGATTTTCTGTCTTGGCTCTTTCAATATTATTGCCATTTTGCTTTTCATATATTGTTTGTTCAGCAGATGCCCCCTCTCTCTTCTTCTTTCTCACCCCTCTCCCCTCCCTTTCCCCACCCCCTCCTCCTCATAGTCCCTTTGCCCCCCCCCAAACACTTTTGCTTTTATTTTTATGTCATAGATACATAATTTTATGTCTCTCCATAAAATCTAGGAACTAGGAACTGGAGAGATGGCTCAGTGGTTAAGAGCACTGGCTGCTTTTCCAGAGAACCCGGGTTCAAGTCCCAGTGCTCACATGGCAGCTCACCACTGTCCGTAGTTTGAGTTCCAGGAGATCCGACACCCTCACAGACATGCAGGAAGACAAAACACCACTGCATATAAAATAAAAATAAATCATTAAAAAAATCTAGGAACCACAAACGAGGCAAAACATGACGTTTGTGTTTCTGACTCATTATTTGAACTTCCATTTGGGCTAGGCTCAGTAGCTTATATTAGCAATCCTAGCACTTGGAAGGCTTCGAAAAGAGGATTGCCTCAGGTTGGAGGAGACTAACCTGGGCTACAGCCTGAATTCCAAGCTAAAGAGTAGGACCTTGTCCTCCCCACCAACACAAAAGAAAAATACTAGAAGATACAATTTTGCCCTAGGTGACAGGACCCTTATCTCTGCCTTTACCAGCCTGTGGCACTGCTATAGGGCTGGAGACTTTGTATGTATCGGGACTCTTCTCTGGGAGAAGGCATGGAGGTCTTTAAACAGGCCTGGCTCTAATTATGAGCAAAGATGAAAGTGTCTTAACGGGAGAGCTTTGCTTGTCCTTCCAGGCTTGCTAAGCAAAGGAGAGGCTATGGTATTGTCAGAAGGGATCTAATCATTCAGCTGGAGCGAGGACACCTGCTCACTCTCGGCACACACTCCTCTCCCAAGCCCTGAACACCGGGAAGTGAACATGTTGGGAATGTCAAAAGGCAGGGGAAAGGCTGCCTTTTAATCCAAAGGGATGTTGGCAGGGGAGTGATCAGAGTGTGCTGTGCCTTCCCCATACCCCCACCCTGTTGGCTGATTTCACAAAGTCTGTCAGGACTGCTCAAAAGAAAACCACGTCCACATTGACAGGAATAGGCTGTTTTCTATTAAGGCATCTAGTCATGGTAACAATTATATTTTGAATTTATCATCATGTTTATAAAATGATACTTCAGAAACGATTGTAAGGAGAGATTTTGTGGGGGCGGGGACTAAATCCTCTAGTCGGGCTTTCTTTGTAATGCTTCAGTGACTAACATTGGTTATGTTGTTGAAGTTTTCCATTGCACTTTGACAGAGAGGTTTTGCACAATTGCTACAAATAGGACCAGAGGGTCATTCTCTATATTTCAATTCATGATAGTTAGCATTTTCTATTTGTCAAGTTCTCCATGCCACCTAGTGTTTATCTGAAGAAATGCCAGGTTCTGAGGAAGTGCCCCCAATCTTGTGCAGGACTTCAACTTCATGTAGTCACAGACACACATGCTTTGTCTGACATCCCAGTTAAATGAGAAGTTTGCAGTAATCTTCATAATTTCACAAATGAACACTAACATTTATGACTAATTTTCTCTCCTTGAAGAAATCCTTGGCTTTTACCTTCTCTGGGATATACTGACATCAAAGGATTTGAGACTGGTTATGGTGGAAGGGACTTTACAGGTCATTAGTACATACCCTGGCCCCTGCTGGTCAGGAACTGCTCCGAAGAGCCTCGCTGGAACTCTGACTTTGCTTTGTTTTACTTTTCATTTTCTTTTGAAGTGTCCAAATGCATGGTAAGGAAGCCAAGAGGGGCCTGCGAGCGGTTCAGAACCGGTTTACCTCTGTGTAGCTGCGGTTTACCTCTGTGTAGCTGCAGCGTATACCAAGAAGCAGGAGGCAGAGAAATCACAAAGCAGAATGGGTCTCTTTGGCTTGGGCAGGTGTTGGCCCAGCAACAGAATCCAGGTCTTACAGCTCCCAGAGATCTAGCTGGAAGGACTTCACTGCATTCCTCCTCCTTCCTATCCTCCTCCAAAAACAACAAACCCCAAGAAACAATGCCCACAATGTTAGCAACAACAAAGACTTCCATTGCAAAATCTGTCTTCTATCATTTGCCTTCGGTAATTAGCAAGGTCTTCTAACTGCTCCCAAAAGAGGGAGGACTGGGGAGTGCATGGGGGCAGGGGACAGAGCTGGAGGAACTACACGCAGGTTGCCAAAAGGATGCTGGCAGAAAATGTGCTCACCTGCTTAGAGCCAAAGTCTCAGAAAGCACACTACTGTTTCTGCCACCCTTTGGCAAACATTACCACTCACTATTATAACTTGTCACGGGGCCCGAAGGGCCACATGTTGCTGAAAAGAGCGGGGTTTAGGAAGTTAGCTAGAGCCGTGAAGAGCTGGCAGAGCGGAGCTCCGCATTTGGGATCTATAAAGCACATTTCACTTTGGGCTAGTAAACAGAAAGTACATCCCCCCCCCCCCCCCCCCGCCTTGTGTCTGCCAATCTGGGCAATCTACAAATGTTACTCAACAGACCAAATACCATTAGCATGACCCTATTGAAAACCATGTGTGAAACAGGGAGCCTACCATCAAAGGAACCTCCATGCAAGGCCCACAATGATAGCACCAGGAGGAGGGAACTGCATTTGACAAACTACAAAAGCTCTGGACCCCTTGTCAGTTTTGCCGAGGAAGGTTCCCATCCTTGTCCTGTCATTATAACTGGAACTCTGTTTCCATAGCACAGAGCTACAACTCTTCCCCACGCCTGTTTTCTTAAATGGGGAGGGGATACAAAAGGAGAAAGAGGAGAGCAGGAGGGGCTAGAACAGAGTCAGAAGTGAAAGGGGGCAAAGGGGAGGGGCACCTGTACCAGAGGGTGAGGAGAGGAGAGTGTAACTTCCAATGGAAACCTCAGGGGCAGAGCTGACCAAAACAAGACAGGTGAGATGCTAGTACGTGCCAGGCCTCCTGGACCTTCGAACTCCTCCCATCAAGTGCCCCTAGAACAATCTAAGGGGGAAAGAGAACCAAGTGTGCTCTTACGGCACACTCTAATGTCTCTAAGCTGTGTTGCTATCATCTGTCATCTATCTTTCTCTCTCTCCTTGTCCTCCGTCCCCTCCATACATCGTGTGCATCTGTCCATCTCCTTGTCTCTGTGTGCATTCACTCCTTGTCCTCTGTTCCCTCTGTACATCGTGTGCATCTGTCCATCTCCTTGTCTGGCTAGCAGCTCCATAGCATTGTTTTATTGTGACATTCTAAAGAGTCGCTCCATGATGCCTGGGGGTTCATTTCTCAGCTGCCTCTCCTTGGCATTACCTTACCTTGGCAACTAGGCCACAGACAGCAAGGCCTACCCCTAACAACAGCTTGCTTGCACAAGTTCAGGTAGCTTCATCAGGACCCAATCTTTTGAGTAGTGTTGGTATCTGGAGGGGTAGGGGAAAAGGGTCCAGGCCTCCCACTTTGGCAGGGGCAAGTCATGCAGTATTACAGCCCAGGATTTTTGACACCATTTCCTGCTAAGTTCCATGACCTATGGGGAATGTGGAGCCTGCTAAGGGCACCTGCCTTTAGCTGCCAGCTCTGGACATAGTGCTATCAAAATTAAAAGCAGAACATTCTAAATTTCCATTCTTTTTTTAATAGACTATAACAAAAAACTCAGAATTTCCCCATCCCCAACATGCACACCTGCACATATTTTCAGTGACAAGATAGGTTATAACTCCCTTTAGTTTCTCAGATTCATGACACCAAAAACGTGCTTTTACTAATAGTGCCTTGGATGTGGGAAGGACACATCCATCTCCGTAGATTTCCACAACCCTGGGAGCAAGTAGGTCCAGAGTGGAGAATGCTGAGATATTCCCAAGACTGACCACCAGAGTCGCTGCCTCATTCTGCGGCAGTCTGCCTTGAATGAACAAAGAAAGGGAACATTTAGATGGGAGGGTCGCCTGGGTGTGAGGATTCAGCTGACTGTTCTCACAGAATGAAAAAAAAAGGGAGGGAAGAGCCATTAAACAGGGCCCAGCTCCATGGCTTGCATTCAGCCATCCCTATTCAGCTCCTGTCCCTAGCTCACAGGAGAGGAGGAAATCCTTGACAGCTGCACTTTGTAACTAGGAAATCAGACCCTAAGGCTTTGATCTTTTCTTCTTACCACTTCATATTTAATTGTGTTCCCCTAGTTTCCTTCTTTGTTGCATACTTGACAAACTCAACTGCTTCTAAGGCCAGGCAATCTTGTAAATAATACACTGTGTTTACTCCTCCTAGGTCAAGAGGATTGAGCCCATCTGACCTCTGTGGTTTGTAGAAACAGGCCCCAGAGGAACATCTACGTGTGTAAAAAGGGCCTATAATCATTGACTCACAGTGATGGAAGCCATTGAGATAATTTAATTTAGTGTCATCATTTGCACATGAGGAAACTACCACTCAGAGAAGTTGGGAGGCATGTGAAATGTCACAGTGTGAGACCCAAGACCCAAATCCAAATCCTGGTCATTTAATGACACTATAATTCAGACTTAAGGGGATGAAATCCATGTCTGAATATAAGCAAGTGTGTTTAAAGGGCTACAGTTGTGAAATGTGCTTCTAGAGGGTTAGATACCTACACACGGAGATCTATGTATATGTAGCCTCCACTAAAGCTCCAAAGAGAAAAGCCCTGTGGGTTAGTGAGTCATTAAAAGTCAACCAGATCCCTCATGGGCCCTGAGAATTGCTCACAAAAGACCTGGGAAAGAAGCTGTCAACCTTTGGGTGGCAAAGCCACAGAATATTCTGGCCATCTATTCCTGGTTCCTATAGTTTCCTATGCTTTTCCTTCCAAAATGGCCACAGAGGAAGGGGATAGAAACTTAGTAGGGGAAAGTTCATCCTTTGTCAGCTGTAGAGAGCTGTGTGCAGCCGTGCCTCAAAGATGGCACTGGCTTCTGCCTTCCACCCTCCCCAAGGTGAGTGCTCTCTGTGATCAACAACCCCTTATTTGGCTAAGGCTAAGAATTTGGCTTGCTTCCCTGTACCTGGACCTATCCACAGTACCCACGTGGCAGATTGGGGTTGGCTGCCCAGAAGCTATTTAGGTTGTGGGTTGGTTTTCCCCAGGGTCAGAAGATTGTTTCAAGGTTCCTGAATAAACTGCTTGGAGAAGAGCCTGGGGTTGCGTCTTCCTTGCTGGTCGAGGCGGACGCGACAGTCAGCCTCAGATATGAAACGGGAGTTCATAGACTCCAGCCGCAGCCTGTTCTGCACAAGTCTGAGGCCTTTCCTGCTGTCCTTACTTTCCTTTGTGCCCTTGATCTCATCCCTCCTTCCATGCAGGGGCACATTCTGGAACTCCCTATGCCAGGGAGCAGAGAGAGTGCAGGTGAGAGTAGCCATAGACAGCTCCTAACACCTCATTTCTCAAATTCTCCCCTTGGCACATGAGCATTCAAACCCTTAAGTTACCCAATACTCTAACTCCTGGCCATCAAAGTTGACTCACATAAACCCCTTCTTCCATTGCAGCACCATCTTATCTTGAGACCTCAAATCTTATCCATCCAGTAACCTACCCTTGGTGGGCAGTTAGTCTATAAACAACTCTGGTCATATAAAGTTATCTGTATACAATGTAGAACCATAAGCATGTACTTAGCTGGACACGGTGGTATATGCCTGGACTTCCAGAACTTGGGAGATGGAGGTAAGAGGATCAGGTGCTCAAGACCCTCAGCTTCTTGGGGAGTTTGAGTCCAGCTTGAGATTTATGAGACCCTGACTCAAGAAAAGAAGGAGGGCTATTGGAGAGATGGCTCAAGGTTAAGAGCATATACTGTTCTTTCAGAGGACCTGGATTCAATTTCTGGCTTACAGTCATCTGTATCTGTAACTTCAATTCCAAGGGATCCAATGTTGTCTTCTGGCCTTCATAGGTACAATGGTTTGCAAGAAAATGGTCCCCAAAGGGAGTGGCACTATTAAGAGATGTGGCTTTGTTGGAGTAGGTATGGCCTTATTGGAGGACGTATGTCACTATGGAGGAAGGCTTTGAGGTCTCATATATGCTCAAGTCATGCCCAGTGTCTCAGACCACTTCCTGTTGCCTAGTCAAGATGTAGGACTCTCAGCTCCATCTCCAGCACCATGTCTGCCTGCATGCTGCCATGTTTCCCATCATGATGATAATGGACTAAACCTCTGAAACTGTAAGCCAGCCAATTAAATGTTTTCCTTTATAAGAGTTGCTATGGTCATGGTGTCTCTTCACAGCAACAGAAACCCTAAGACAACAGGTAACTAGGCATGTATGTGGTACACATACACACATGCAGGCAAAACATCCATACACATAAGATAAAAATAAAAAAAAAACTTTCAAAATAGAAAGGAGGAAGAAGATGTTTATGCCTAAAATCAATTTATTTTTGCATATGCATTTTGTCAATATTTATTATTATATACATTCATTCATTGAACATTTACACATCCTATGGTGATCTCCTTGAATATTCAACTTTAACCTGGCATGCTATTGCATGCCTGTAGTCACAACACTTGAAAAATAGGGGCAGGAGGATTGGGAGTTCAAGGTCATAGTTAGTTTGAGAACTGCCTGGACTATATCACACCACATTACAGAAAAACAAAATTCAGAAAACTGTCTCTTTAGAATAACTTTCTCAGAATCCTCTTCATAACTGTCTGTCTTCACAGCTTATTAACAAAAGACCCTTTAATATTCGTTGGAGCACTTATTATAATCAGAAATTGCTGTCAGAACCAAATTACCATCTTTCATACCCACCTAGCACATAAGATCTCTGAGGCAGAAGCCTGGCCAGATTTATAACGTCTGTGTCCTGGGGCCTATGTTTCCCATTCTGACACCTAGAGGCTAGCACAGTTCCCAGGATGCGCAGGACAAATAAAACTGAAGACTGTGTAGCAGTTTAAAGACCAAGGGAAGGCTCGATATGTCTGATCGTCCAAACCATTTGATCACATGACAAAAACCAGAAAAATTTGCATACTCTGTTATCACTTAGGCTTTTCGAAAACACTCTAATCAGAACTATGTATTCCTGTAGATATCTAAGCCAACATAAATGCATCAAAAGCCTATGAATAAAAGGAGGGAAAACTTCCAAACTCATTCAATAAAGCCAGCACTGCTTGCTCTGATATCAAAGCCAGACAGGAGACAATAAAAAAAAAAAGAAAACAACAAACCAATATCTTTTATAAAAGATGATGACAAACTTAATAAAATACTAGAGAATGGAATTCACCAGCACATTAAAAGCACATCTGCTGTTTTGCTTTCCACAGTTTCAGTTACCTATGGTCAAATAAGGTCTGATAATATTAAACAGAAAATTCCAGAAATAAACAGCTCATAAGTTTTAAAATGTGTATTGTTCTGAGTAGTATGAGAAACGTGTGTGCCATTCTGCTCTGTCACACCCATGGCATGAATCCTCTCTTAGTCCAGCTGTGGTGGTTTGAAAGAAAATGGCCCCCAAAGGGAGTGGCACTATTAGGAGGTGTGGCCTTGTTAGAGGAAGTGCGTCACTGTGGGGGTTGCCTTTGAGGTCTCATTTCTCAAGCTTCACTCAGTGTGACAGTCAGTTGACTTCCTGTTGACTCTAAGATGTAAGACTCTCAGCTCCAACACCATATCTGCCTGTAGCTGCCATGTTCCCCATCCTGATAATAGACTGAAACTCTGATACTGTAAGCAAGCCATCTCAATTAAATGGTTTTATTTCTAAGAGTTGTCATGATCCTGGTGTCTCTTCACAGCAATAAAAAAAAAACCCTAACTAAGACACCAATATATCCACACTGTATAAACTGCTAGCCTATAGTTACTTAATGGCTATCTCAGTTATGAGGTCTACTGCTTTGCTTCTATACAAGTAACTCTTTTCTTTTCTTTCTTTTTTTTTTTCTTGAAACAGGGCCTTTTTATGAATTCTTGCCTGGCTTCAAACTTACTCTGGAGACATTAAACTATGACAGTCATCCTCTCTCTGTCTATCAAGTGCTAGGAGTACAAGTGTGTACCAGCTCACCTAGAGTGTATATAAGTAATTCTTTTTTTTTTCCTGGTTTTTTGAGACAGGGTTTCTCTGTGTAGCTTTGAGCCTTTTCCTGGAACTCACTCTGTAGTCCAGGCTGGCCCCAAACTCATAGACATCCACGTGGCTCTGCCTCCCGAGTGCTGGGATTAAAGGCGTGCGCCACCACCGCCCAGCAGTAATTCTTATTTTAATTGATAAAAACTATCAAAAAAATTTACTGATCCTAGCAATTCTAATATGCCAAAGAGAAGCTAGAATGTGTTCCACTGAATGGAAGGGAAGTGAAGAAAAAAATCTGAGGTTGCTAAGAGATACAGCAAGAATGAATTTTATATCTGTGTAATTATGAGAAAGGAAAGAGAAGTTTGTGGTAATTTTGACGTTATACTTCCAAATGCAAAAGTTACAGCTGCAGTGCAAGATAAGTGCTTAAAGCAAGAAACAGGTTGGATTATAGGGTTCAGGCACTGAGTTCTGCAAGTCCAGGCATTGCAGGGGGTCTTGAAATGTACCCAGCGTGGAGAAGGAGAGATTACTGAATATGCCATAATCAAGTTGGAATTATAACTTGTGTGCAAAAGTGGCTCAATAGATGTGAGTTAATAAACTGCATCATATTAATATAACAAAGAAATATAGCAGGATCACTTCAGTTGATGTAGAAGAAACATGTGGTAAAATTCCACTTTTTCATACTAAAAACAACCAACTAGGAATAGACAGAAACTCCCTCAAAATAATAAGCACCAGAAAGAAAAGGCTCACAACTAATATTATACTCAATAGTGAAAGGTTTGGTTTTTTTTCTCATTAAGATCAGACATAAAAGAAAGATGACTGGAAGTCCAAGCCAGAGGAATTAGGCAAGAAAAAAGGAGTAAAATATGTCTTCATTTGTGGATGATATGTAGAAAAAAAGCCCTAAAGATTCATATAAAAATCTGTTAAACTATTTTAGCAAGTTTTATCTTAAAATGTTAACATTATAAAATGAGTTGTGTTTATTTTGATAGCACCAGCCACAAAAGGACAAATAGGCAAGTGAAGCTATTTTCAACTAAAGAGCTTTTACACAGTAAAGAAAACCACAGAATAAAAAAGCAATGTACAGAATGGGAGAAAGCATTTTTAAAATATGTATCTGACAAAGTGTTAATCTATTATATATATATATATATATATATATATATATATATATATATATATATATATATATATATATGGAATTCCTACAACTCTTAGGAAAGAAAACAATATTAAAAATGCACAAAGAACTTAAGATATTCTACATACAAGTAGACAACAGAGGTATAAAAAGATGTTCATCTCTAGTTATCAGAGAAATGTAGTAGCAGTAGGCTATTGCTTCACATCTATTATAACAGACACTATTTTTTAAAAAGTAACATGTGCTGGTAAGGATATGGAGAAAATGGAAAGCTTTGTGTATTATTGGTAGGAATATAAAATTGTACAGTTACTATGGAAAAGAGTATGAAAGTTGCTCAAAAAATTAAAAGTGGTACTACTACATAAACTAATAATCTCTCTAATAGGTTTATAAATGAAAGGTAGACATAGACACAGGAAATATAATGAATATTACTCAGTTTTTAAAGATTAAGGAATTCTGACATATATAACAACATGAACGGACTTGGAGGACATTACACTAAGAAACACAAGCTGGTCACAAAAATACAAATAATACTTGGTTCCAATTACATGAGGCATATAAAATAGTCAAAGCCACAGAAACAGAAAGTACAACTGCTGTTGCCAAGGTCGGGAGCACTGAGAGGGAGAATGGGTGTTTAATGGCCGTACAGTTTCGGTTTTACAAGACGAAAAAAATCCCAGAGATGATAGGCACAGCACTGTCATGTCTGCAACATTGCTGCTCCGTACACTTTAACAATGCTTAAGACGGGAACTTCAATGCCATGTGCTTGGATTTACAACTAAAAATACAAGGTTCAAAGTGCCATGCAAGGAATTAGATTAGAAAGTCACAGAACTGGAGCTCTGCCCAGCATGCACGAGGCTCTGGGTTCCATCCTCAGCACTGCACAGGCCAGGCATAGAGGTGCATGCCTGTAATCTCGGCACTCTCGATGTGAAGGCAGGAGGATCGACCGTTCAAGGTCATCGTTGAGTACATACTGAGATTAAGGCCAGCCTGGGCTAATGAAACCCAAAAAAGGAGGAGGAGGAGGAGGAAGGAAGGAAGGGAGGAAGGAAGGAAGGAAGGAAGGAAGGAAGGAAGGAAGGAAGGAAGGAAGGAAGGAAGGAAGGAAGGAAGGAAGAAAAATCAAAGAGAAATTTCTTCTCCTGTTTTTTAAACAATGAAACTATTCTGAGGTAGTACTTATATTAATTAAATCATTAAAAGTTTCATTAAAAATTCAGAAAGATCCCCTTCCCTGGAGTGAAGTACTACTCTTCTAGAGGATCTGCGTTCATGTCTCAGCATCCATATTGGCTGGCTTCCAACCAGTTATAACTCCAGCTCTAGGAGGATTCAGTGCCTCCGCTGGCTTCCATGGTCATCTGCACTCACATGCACATACATACCCACAGACAGACACACATCACACTCATATTAAAAAGAACACAAATAATTTTCTTAAAAGTCAATCTTGGACTGGAGAGATGGTTTAGAGGTTAAAAGCACTTAAACTCTTGCAGAGGATCTAAGTTCAGTTTCCATCACCCACATGGTGGCTCACAGCCCTCTGTACCTCCAGTTCCAGGGAATCTGATGCTCTATTCTAGCCTCTCTGGGTACCAGGTACCAGGCATACACAGAGTGAGCATACATACATACATACATACATACAAGGAAAACACACACATAAAACAAAAGTAAACCAGACATGGTGATGGTGGCACACAACTTTAATCTCATCACTTGGGAAACAGAGATCAGTGGATCTCTGTGAGTTTGAGACCAGCCTGGTCTTCATAGTGAGTGCTAGGACTGCCAGGGCTGCATAGTAAGACTTGGTTTCAAAACAAACAAACAAACAAACAAACACAACTCCTTAAAATTATAAAATAAAATAAATTAATTAAAAAATATTAGGGAGACAGAGGCAGGCGACTCTCTGAGTTTAAGGACAGCCTGGTCTACAGGACCAGGACAACCAGGGCTACACAGAGAAACCTTATCTCAAAAACATGAAGAAAAGAAGAAGGAAGAAGGAGAAGGAGAAGGGGCAGCTGCATCTCTGTACCAGGCAACAAGGTGGGAGCCAGGAAAGATGTCTGCCCCTGGTTCAGCAGGCTCACAGGAAGAGGCAGCCTCATTCTTCTGGGCCACCAGAAAATGACTCAGGGAAGAAGCAGCACCTGAGCAGCGGGAGGGCGGACTGGAGAGCCCGGTAGGGGCTGGGAAATGACTCAGCAGTTCAGAGCACTTGTTGCTCTCCAGTGGATCTAGGTTCAGTTCCCAGAACCCAAAGAGTGCTTCACAACCATCTGTAACTCCATTTCTAGGGATCCAGCGTCCTCTTGCCCTCTCCATGGGCACCAGGCACACACATGGTGCACAGACATGCGTGCATGCAAAAGACTCATACACATAAAATAAAATAAACCTAAGGAAAAAAATAAAGAAAGCAGAGAGATAATTATCAGAGGGAAGGCTAGACTAGGCCCTGGAGACCACACCATTCAAAACCTACTTTCTTTACAGAGGTTCAGCTGCTCAATATTCAAAATACATGTAGCTCAAATAAGAGCATGAAATATGAGGGGAAGAAGTCTTTGAAAGACTCCTTTGAAAAAAGTTGATAAAATAACTAAACTGAACGTCAAGGAACACTAACGCCCTAAAGCTTATTATGTGCATATACAAAGTGATCTAAAACAGAGGTGGGCTTCTGCCAGACCCCACAAGCTGGTGCCAAGGTTATTTCCATACAGTCATTAGGTTCAGCCTAACAAAACAACTGTGCAGAACTCCGAGAAGCATCCACAAAGGAAGTAAGATTGACCTTTAATCGGCATGGGTTTTTATGTCAGCATCTACATCTGCAGTGCTCGAGGGGGTGCTGAGACATTGGTTCTCTTTAATTCTTCCAGGCATTTGAGTTTACCCTATTAATTTGCTCCACCAACCATTCATTCTGAGCAAGAGCAGAAGCAGCTTTAACCGAATGCTTGTCTGAAATTCAAATGGGTGGGGTTCAAATGAGTGGGTCCAGTCAAGAGGCTTTCTCTAAATCAACTGTTTGTTAACTCCCTCGGTGGAGGCAGAGCATTCCCAGTGCCCAGAGCAATGTACTTTGTCTCGGGGAAGCATCAATCAATCTTGATTTTCATCATCCTATTTGCCTTTCAATAAAATAAGAAAAGCCGGGCGTGGTGGCGCACGCCTTTAATCCCAGCACTCGGGAGGCAGAGCCAGGCGGATCTTTGTGAGTTCGAGGCCAGCCTGGGCTACCAAGTGAGCTCCAGGAAAGGCGCAAAGCTACACAGAGAAACCCTGTCTCGAAAAAACCAAAAAAAAATAAAATAAAATAAAATAAAATAAAATAAAATAAAATAAGAAAACCAGTTTGTACCTCAGAGAGCCTCCTGGGCTGAGATAAGAGATGAAAACAGCTGGGTTCTAAGGACTGTCACTCCTAAGGGACTACTATGCAGCCAACAACTGTTTGCAGGGATCCTCTGAGCTCTTTGCTGCCCACAGCCCTTTCCATCGCTGGCAAGAGAATACCAAATCACAAGTTACAGCTCAAGGTCAATTCCAAGAACAAATCATTCACAGACAGAGTCTGAAGCCAGGACCAGGTAAGGAATCCACCAACCCAGGCCTAGCATTTTCATTTAGGAAGTGTTTTAACGCCAGGGTTAAAAGCATGGTCTTTCAAGTCCTTCAGCTAGGATTTGGATCCCAGCTCTGCCACTTGCTAGTTGGATGACTTTGGACAAGTCATTTCACTTCTCTGTGCCTCTTTTCTCATCTCTAAAATGGGCATCATGATACCCATTGGGAGGACTAAATGAGCTCATATATGCAAAATGCTTACATTATGTACTGGTTTGAATGAGATGTCCCCCATTGGCATTTGAATTCTCAGACCCCAGTTGGTGGTGCTACCTGGGGAAGCTTAGGATGTGTGGCCTTTCTGGAAAAGATATCAGCAGAGGTGAGATTTGAGAGCTTAAAGACTCACGCCACTTAGCGTTTGCTCTCTCTCTGCTTCCTGCCTGCCAGTCAAGATGTGAGTGCTCAGCTTGTTACTCTGGTTGCCATGCCTACTACTTCCCCTGCCAGGATGGACGACTCTTATCCCTTTGGAACTGTAAGCCCCAAAACACTCTTCCTTATTTAAATCACCTTGGTCATAGTTTTTTTTTGTTTGTTTGTTTGTTTGTTTTTTTTATCACAGCAACAGAAGAGTAACTAATGCTTATTCTAACTGTATAGATGCTCATTGAGCAACATAGAGTTTGGGTCTGGTTAAGTCTGGTGTGAGGTATTTTTATTTATTTTAAAGGTATTTTTAATAATAGAGTTCATAAAATAAAATAAATTAAAAATTAAGCAGAGTAATTGGTACACACTAATTTTAAAGGTTTCAACATGCTAGCTCTTGGTTCTGCCTTCCAGTGGGTTTGCTTTAGCACCTCTAGGCCTCCCACAGGGACAGCAGCTGCTTTTCATTCATGGGGATACGAGCACATGGTGGTGTGAGTTCCCTTTGCCATTGTTCATCTCTCTGTCTTCCTCAGATTATGAGGAAGCATCTGGAAGGCAGGGCCAAGTCATCTGAGGCCAAACCTCTCCAACTACTGCCCCTGAAGCTCCGTGAAAACTTTTCAGTTAAGTTCTTTGAGGCTCTCTTAGTTCTGAGCTCAGCAGTGGCACAATCAAAGACTTCGCTTGTGCTCGGGGT